>NC_037687.1:13131376-13355199 GCF_003255815.1 Theropithecus gelada | reverse complement strand
TTCCTTCCTTCCTTCCTTCCTTCCTTCCTTCCTTCCTTCCTTCCTTCCTTCCTTCCTTCCTTCCTTCCTTCCTCCTTTATTTTCTTTCTTTCAGAGTTTCACTCTTGTTGCCCAGGCTGGAGTGCGATGGAATGGCACGATCTCGGCTCACTGTAATCTGTGCCTCCTGGGTTCAAGTGATTCTCCTGCCTTAGCCTCCTGAGTAGCTGGGATTACAGGTGCACGCCACCACGCCCTTTGTATTTTTAGTAGAGATGGGGTTTCTCCGTGTTGGTCAGGCTGGTTTCAAGCTACTGACCTCGTGATCTGCCCGCCTCGGCCTCCCAAAGTGCTGGGATTACAGGTGTGAGCCACAGTGCCTTGCCCAAAATTTGCTTTCTTTTGCTTCCATAGCAGTGGTGGTGTTTCTGCTTGGTGGCCCAGTTAAGGGGTCACTTGTCCCAGCCTTCATGGCAGCCAGGTGTAGCCATGGAGGGCACCGTCTGTCCAGTGAAAAATGAATCGTGATGAGACATGGCATTTCCAGGTATGGGCCTTCAAACACCTAGTGTGGGCTATTCTCTGCTCTTTCTCCTCCATGGAGTGGAAACGGGGACATTCCTCCAACCCAGCACCAACCCTGCAGTGGGGACAGTGCTCGAGGTGATGGCTGTTAGGAGTTACCTTGTGTCCCCTCAAAGATACGTCAGAGTCTTAACCCTCAGTGTCTGTGAATGAGACCTGATTTGGAAATCTATTTGCAGATATTACCAAGTTAAATGATGTCAGTAAGGTGGGCCCCAGTCCAAAATGACTTCATGCTTGGATATTCTTGAAATTGGTACATTCTTGGGTCTCTATTATATAACAGCTTATTTTTTATTTGTTTTTTATTTTTATCTTTTGAGATGGAGTCTCACTGTGTTGCCCAGGCTGGAGTGCAATGGTGCAATCTCGGCTCACTGCAACCTCCACCTCCTGGGTTCAAGCGATTCTCCTGCCTTAGCCTTCCGAGTAGCTGGGACTACAGGCACCTGCCACCATGTCTGGCTAATGTTTGTATTTTTAGTAGAGACAGGGTTTCACTATGTTGGCCAGGCTGGTCTTGAACTCCTCAAGTGTTCCTCTCGCCTTGGCCTCCCAAAGTGCTGAGATTACAGGCGTGAGCCACCTCGTCCAGCCATAGCTTAGTGTTTCTGTTTATTTGTTTTTGGAAATATTGGACTAGTGTCTTTTTATTATTATTATTATTTGTTTGTTTGGAGACAGAGTCTCGCACTGTCGCCCAGGCCGGAGTGCAATGGCGCGATCTCGGCTCACTGCAACCTCCGCCTCCCGGGTTCACACAATTCTGCCTCAGCCTCCTGAGTAACTAGGATTACAGGTGCCTGCCACCATGCCCAGCTAATTTTTTGTAATTTTTAGTAGAGACGGGGTTTCACTGTGTTGGCCAGACTGGTCTTGAACCCCTGACCTTGTAATCCACCCGCCTCATCCTCCCAAAGTGCTGGGATTACAGGCGTGAGCCACTGCACCTGGCCTTATTATTATTATTCTTTTTAAAGAGACAGGGTTTCCCTCCTGTTGCCCAGCTTGGAGTGCAGTGGCATGATCATGGCTTACTGAAGTCTAACTCCTGGGCTCCAGTGATCCTCCTGCTTCAGCCTCCCAAATAGCTGGGACTACAGATGCATACTACTATGCCTGGCTAATTTTTTATTTTTGGTAGAGACAGGGTATCACTATGTTGCTCAGGTTGGTCTTGAACTCCTGGCCTCAAGCCAGGATCCTCCTACCTTGGCCTCCCAAAGTGCCGGGGTTACAAGTGCCATCCACCATGCCTGACCTGACTAGTGGCCACTTTACAAGAAGAAGAGATGACAGAGAGAGATAAAGGGAAGATGGCCATGTGAAGATGGAGGCAGAGATTAGAGTGATGCAACCGCAAGCCAAGGAACACCAGGGGCTACCAGATGCTGGAAGAGGTAAGAAAGAGCCTTCAGAGGGAGTGTGGCCCTGCCGACACCTTAATTTCTGACTTCTGGCTACTTCATAGTTTTGACAAATGTGGCACGGTTATGTAAGACACTCAGATTAGGGGAAGCCGGCATTGTCCAAAGAACTGTAAGCGAATACATTTCTGTTGTGTTAAACCACCCAGTTTGTGACACTGTTATGGCAGCCCTTGGCAATGAAAACCTTGGTAGAACAAGAAATATCAAGAAGCTATGTCCCAAGTGACCCAACAGAAAGACACTCTTGGCCGGGCAAGGTGGCTCATGCCTGTATTCCCAGCACTTTGGGAGGCCGAGGAGGGTGAATTGCTTCGGCTCAGGAGTTTGAGACCAACCTGGGCAACATGGTGAAATTCTGTCTCTACTAAAAATACAAAAATTAGCTGGGGCCGGGCACAGTGGCTCATGCCTGTAAACCCAGCAGTGTGGGAGGCTAAGGTGGGTGCATCACCTGAGGTCAGGAGTTTGAGACCAGCCTGGCCAACATGTTGAAACCCCGTCTTTACTAAAAATACAAAAGTTAGCTGGGCATGGTGGTGAGCACCTGTAATCCCAGCTACTCGGGAGGCTGAGGCAGGAGAATCACTTGAACCCGGGAGGCAGAGGTTGCAATGAGCCGAGATTGTGCCACTGCACTCCAGCACGGGCAACAGAGTGAGACTTTGTCTCAAAGAAAAAGAAATAAAAGAGAAGCTTTCATGCCCTTTGGTACCACTTACCTCAAGGTAGTTACCCGAGAAAGAGTCAAGCTTGGATGTTCTCTAAAATGCTCCCTTTTAGAGTCTCTGTTACAGCAGCTTAGTTTAGTTTAGGTTAGTTTTTTTTTTTTTTTTTTTTAAGACAGAGTCTTATTCCTCAGTTACCCATACCGGAGTGCAGTGGCACGATCATGGATCACTGCAGCCTCAACCTCCAGGGCTCAAGCGATCCTCCTGCCTCAGCTTCCCAAATAGCTGGCACCACAGGTGCGCACCACCATGCCTGGGTAGTTTAAAGAAAATTTTTTTCGTAGAGATAGGCGTCTTGTCATATTTCCCAGGTTTGTCTTGAACTGGTTTCACGCAATCCTCCTGCCTAGCTCTCGCAAAGTGCTGAGATTACAGATGTGAGCCACCGTGCCTAGTCAGCTTTATTATTATCATTATCATTGTTTTCTTTTGAGATGGAGTTTTGCTCTTGTTGCCCAGGCTGGAGTGCAATGGTGCGATCTTGGCTTACCGCAACCTCCGCCTCCGAGGTTCAAGAGATTCTCTTGCCTCAGCCTCCCGAGTAGCTGGGATTACAGGAACCCACCACCACACCCAGTTAATTTTTGTATTTTTAGTAGAGACAGGGTTTCGCCATGTTGGTCAGGTTGGTCTCGAACTCCTGACCTCAGGTGATCCTCCTGCCTCGGCCTCCCAAAGTGCTGGGATTACAGTCGTGAGCCACTGCACCTGGCCTATTTTTTTTTTTTTTTTTTTTAAATACTCTAGTAATAGACTTTGTGACACTGAACACTAATGTGTCTTTCTCCCGGAAGCTCCTCCTTCATTTTCCTTCTTCTTCCTTTTTGGCTCTTTCCATCTGTTTTGGGAAAGTTAACTTTCTCCTGTCTTGGAACATCCCTTGTTGAGCACCCTATCTTTGTGACTGTCTGCTTTTGAGTACTGCTTTCGAGAGAGAATAGTAGAAGTTGTAAGAGACGTATGTGACAAATTTGGCATCCTGGAACACCAAGAGGATTACCAGTTTTTTAGAAAGCAGCATGAATCAACCTCAATTATTCGTAAGTAAAATTAGAGTAGTTTCAAGCTGTCACTTCTTTCTGTCCTACACACGTTATTCAAATAAGTTGGTGGAAGAATGTTGTTTGGGTTTACAATAGGGAAGTATGGGGACATAAATCTGGGTCTAAATTAGTGAAATTTAAAATGGGAAGTTGCTTAACTGTTAGAGGCAGCAGACTGGAATGATTGAGAGGGTAGACTGTGACACTGGGTTGTCTGGTTGGAGCCTTACCTCTGCCATTTCTTGGCTGTGTGACCTTGGGAGAGCTCCTTAACTTCTCTGGTCCTGATATGGTTTGGATCTGTGTCCTCTCCAAATCTCATGTCAGAGTATAATCCCCAGTGTTGGAGGTGGGTCCTGGTGGGAGGTGATCGGATCATGGGGGTGACGTCCTCATGGTTTAGTACCATCCCCCCGGTGCTATATAGTGTGTGGATTATCATGAGATCTGGTTGTTTGGAAGCGTGTAGCACCTCCTACCTCATTCTCTCTTCTCCTTCTTTGGCCATGTAAGATGTACCTGCTTCCCCTTCCCCTTCTGCCATGATTGTAAGTTTCCTGAGGTCTTCCCAGAAGCCGAGTAGATGCCAGTATCATGCTCCCTGTACAGCCTGTGGAACCATGGCTGTACTGCGGGTAAAAGAGCCAATGAAACCTCTTTTCTTTGTAAATTACCTAGTCTCAGGTATTCTTTATAGCAACGCGAGAATGGACTAATACAGGGCCTCATCTCCTCATCTGTTACATGGGCTTGTCTTACGTCTTGGCTCACTGCATCCTCCGCCTCCTGGGTTCAAGGAATTCTCATGCCTCAGCCTCCGAAATAGCGGGGATTACAGGCATGTGCCACCATGCCTGGCTAATTTTTTTTTTTTTTCTTGAGGCAGAGTCTCGCTCTGTTGCCTGAGCTGGAGTGCAGTGGCACAATCTCGGCTCACTGCAACCTCCGCCTTCTGGGTTCAAGCGATTCTCCTGCCTCAATCTCCTGAGTAGCTGGGACAACAGGTGCATGGCACCACACCCGACTAATTTTTTGTATTTTTGGTAGAGATGGAGTTTCACCGTGTTAGCCAGGATGGTCTCAATCTCCTGACCTCAGGTGATCTGCCTGCCTTGGCTTCCCAAAGTGCTGGGATTACAGGCGTGAGCCACCACGCCCAGCCGAACAATTCTTTCTCTTTCTAACTGTGGCAAAATACACACAATATAAAATGTACCATCTTAACTTTTTTTTTTTTTTTTTTGGAGATGGGGTCTCACTATTGGGAGATGGGGTTGCCCACGGCGGTCTCAAACTCCTGGCCTCAAAAAGCCTTGACCTTCTAGAGCACTGGGATTACAGGCATGAACCATCGCCTCCAGCCCGTCTTAACAATTTTTAAGTGCACAGTTCAGTGACATTAACTACATCTCATTGTTGTGCAACCATCACCACTATTCTGCTCCAGGATCTTTTCATCTTTCCAAACTGAAGCTCTGTAGCCACTGAGCAATAATTTCCTACTCCCTGCTTCCTCGCAGTCCCTGGAAAGCACTATTCTACCTTTTGGTCACTGTGGATTTGACTACTCTGCATATGAGGTTATGCATTTCTGGCAGGAATTCCACAGAAATGATGCGTCCTTTTGAGTATAGCCTATCAGGGCACATGTGATACGATGTGCTGATATTAACTGTGATCAATTACACCCTGGGTTTTTTTTTCTTTTTTTTTTTTTTTTGAGACAGGGTCTCTGTTGCCCAGGGTGAAATGCAGTGGTGTGATCATAGCTCATTGCAGCCTTAATCTTCCACCTCAGCCCCTGAGTAGCTGGGACTACAGGTGCATGCTACCACACCTGACTTTTTACAATTTGTATTTTTAGTAAAGACAAAGGCCGGGCATGGTGGCTCAAGCCTGTAATCCCAGCACTTTGGGAGGCCGAGATGGGTGGATCACGAGGTCAGGAGATCGAGACCATCCTGGCTAACACGGAGAAACCCCGTCTCTACTAAAAATACAAAAAACTAGCCAGGCGAGGTGGCGGGCGCTTGTAGTCCCAGCTACTTGGGAGGCTGAGGCAGGAGAATGGCGTGAAGCCGAGAGGCGGAGCTTACAGTGAGCTGAGATCCGGCCACTGCACTCCAGCCTGGGCGACAGAGCAAGACTCTGTCTCAAAAAAAAAAAAAAAAAAAAAAAAAAAAGACAAGGTCTGCCTATGTTACCCAGGCTGATCTTGAACCCCTAGGCTCAAGTGATCCTCCTGCCTCAGCCTCCCAAAATGCTGGGATTACAGTCATGAGCTACCATGTCCAGCTCACCCTGGGGTCTTTAGCCCCAAACTTTTGGGCTGCCTTGAGGGGTTGGAGAAGGCTGAAGAAAGCCAAAAGATGTGTGGTCCAGGCTTGAGGTGGGACAGGTAAGTCAGGTCTCTCAGGGAACTATCTCCTGCAGATACAGAGAGGGGACTTGAGGCATCAGAGGGACCGCTGCATAGGTGGTGATAAAACAGCCCATCAGGCCAGGCACGGTGGCTCACGCCTGTCATCCCAGCACTTTGGGAGGCCGAGGCGGGTGGATTACCTGAGGTCAGGAGTTCGAGACCAGCCTGGTCAACATGGTGAAATCCCATCTCTACTAAAAATACAAAAATTAGCCGGGCGTGGTAGTGCATGCCTGTAATCCCAGCTACTCCGGAGGCTGAAGAAGGAGAATTGGTTGAACCTGGGAGATGGAGGCTGCAGTGAGCCAATATCGCGCCACTGCACTCCAGCCTGGGTGAGAGAGCGAGACTCCATATCAAAACAACAACAAGAACAACAACAAAACCCCAGCCCATCAGCCCACAAGGCTATTGTCAGGATTAAATACATTAATGCAGTGCTTGGGACATAGCAAGTGTGCAGTGGTTGTTAGCCCGTTCTACAAGATTTCCAACAGCTGGCGATATCATGCTGAGACTATCAAGTTGCTCACCACTCCAGCTTGCCTGGTAATAGTACCTTTATTTCTTGGCATTTCCCAAGACTCGAGAAATTCAGCAGCCCTGCTGGCACTGAGACCAAACATTCTGTGTCCCTCAAGAAATATTTCATAAATAGGACAGGGTAGGGTGGCTCATGCCTGTAATCTCAACACTTTGGGAGGCCAAGGTGGGAGGATCGCTTGAGCCCAGGAGTGTGAGACCAGCCTGAGCAATATAGCGAAACCCTATCTCTGAAAAAAAAAAAAAAAAAAAAAAAAGCCAGGCATGACGGCACACATCTGTGGTCCCAGCAACTTGGGAGGCTGACGTGGGAGGATCACTTGAGCCTGGGAAGTAGAGGCTGCAGTGAACTATAATTGCACCACTGCACTCCAGCCTGGGTGGCAGAGGGAGACCTTTTCTCAAAAAAAAAAGAAATATTTCTTTTATTTATTTATTTTTTTTGAGACAGAGTCTAGAGCTCTGTTGCCAGGCTGGAGTGCAGTGGTGTGATCTCGGCTCACTGAAACCTCCGTCTCCCGGGTTCAAGTGATTCTTCCGCCTCAGCCTCCTGAGTAGCTGGGACTATAGGCGTGTGCCACCAAGCCCAGCTAATTTGTATTTTTAGTATAGACGGGGTTTCACCATGTTGACCAGGATGGTCTAGAACTCCTGACCTCGTGATCCACCTGCCTCGGCCTCCCAAAGTGCTGAGATTACAGGCGTGAGCCACCACGCCCAGGTGAGAAATATTTCATAAATCATAGAACTAAGGGAAGTAAAATAACTGAAGTTCAAGAACTGAGGAACACCCTACAGCTTTCTCACGACCATCACAATCCACTTCTGCCTCATGGTGTGGTCTATTCTCCACACTGCAGCCAGAGGGAGCCTTTGTTTTTCCTTTTTAGCAAAAGTTTTCACATTTATATATCGGTTTTTCTCTTTTAGAAATCGAACTAGGCAGGGTGGCTCTTTCCTATAATTTCAGCACTTTGGGAGGCCAAGGCAGTAGGATCACTTGAGACTGGGAGTTCGATACTAGCCTGGAAAACACAGTGAGACCTCATCTCTACAAAAAATACAAAATGTTAGCTGGGAGTGGAGGTGCGTGCCTGTAATCCTGGCTGCTCAGGAGGCCGAGGTGGGAGGATGACTTGTGCCCAGGAGTTCGAGGCTGTAGTGAGCCAAGATCACACCACTGCACTCCAGTCCACTGCACTCCAGCCTGGGTGACAGAGAGAGACCCTGTCTCAATAAACAAAGTTGAACTGAAATTCACAAAACATAAAATTAAGTTTTAGGCTGGGTGCGGTGGCTCACGCCTATAATCCCAGCACTTTAGGAGGCTGAGGCGGGTGGATCACCTGAGGTCAGGAGTTTGAGACCAGCCCAGCCAACATGGTGAAACCCTGTCTCTACTAAAAATACAAAAAATTAGCTGGGCGTAGTGGCGGGTGCCTGTAATCCCAGCTACTCGGGAGGCTGAGGCAGGAGAATTGCTTGAACCTGGGAGACGGAGGTTGCAGTGAGCCAAGATCGTGCTACTATACTCCAGCCTGGGCGACAAGAGCGAAACTCTGTGTCAAAGAAAATAAAATAAATTAAGTTTAAAAGGAACAGTTCAGTGGCAGTACGTTTGCAATGTTATGCAACCGCTACAACATTAAAAAAAAAAACCACACACCGACACACACAGACACACACACACACACACACACACTCAAAATGAGACATGTTCTCACTATGGTTCCGAGGCTGATCTCAAATTCCTGGGCTCTAGTGATCCTCCCGCCTTGGCCTCCCAAGTAGCTGAGATCACAGGCAGCTGATCACCTCTAGTTTCAGAATATTTTCATCATCACCAAAGCAAATCTGATGTCAGTAAACTTGTGTTGAAGGCCATGGCCAGAATTCCTATAGTATGGGGGTTTTTGGGGAGGTGTTCTATGCATGATGTTGTGGGGGCATCCTTTACTGTGCCCTCATATTATCCTACTTTGCTTTCCCCCTCTTCCCATTTAGGTCTGAGCTGGGTAAACAATTAATTGAATCACTCATTGATTTGTTCATGGATGGTCATTTATTTTGTGTCAGGCATTAGACCAGATGGTAAGGCTACCAGGATGGAATCACTTGCCCTTGCACTCAAGGTAGTTTCATTTGATAGAAGAGATGAAACAACATGCTATTATATGTGATATAGGCCAAGCATGGTGGCCCATGCCTGTAATCCCAGTGCTTTGGGAGCCTGAGGTTGGAAGATTGCTGAAAGCCAGGAATTTGAGACCAGCCTGGGCAATATAGTGAGACCCCTGTCTCTACAAAAAAAAAAAAAAAAAAAAAAATTAGTTGGGTATGGTGGTACGTGCTTATAGTCCCAGCTACTGGGGAGGCTGAGGTAGGAGGATCCCTTGAGCCCAGGAAGTTGGGGCTGCAGTGAGCTCTATGATCATGCCACCCCAGCCTGGGTGACAGAGCAAGATCCTGTCTCAAAAAAAAAAAAAAAAAAAAAAAAGTGGTATATATTAGAGGCCTGCAAAGTATTGCCTGAGGGCCAAATCTGGCCCCCTGTGTTTCCTTGTAAATACAGTTTTATTGGCACAGAGCTGTCAGAGGTGTTTGAACCAGAGCAACTCCATCTTGAATAGGGGCTGGGTAAAATAAGGCTGAGACCTACTGGGCTGCATTCCCAGGAGGCTGAGGCATTCTAAGTCACAGGATGAGATAGGAGGTTGGCACAAATACAGGTCATAAAGACCTTGCTGATAAAACAAGTTGCGGTAAAGAAGCCGCCAAAATCCACCAAAACCAAGAGGGCGACAAGAGTGACCTCTGGTTGTCCTCACGGCTGCACTCCCACTGGCACCCTGACAGTTTACAAATGCCATGGCAACGTCAAGAAGTTACCCTATACGTTCTAAAAAGGGGAGGTATGGGCCGGGCGCAGTGGCTTACACCTGCAATCCCAGCACTTTGGGAGGCCGAGGCGGGCAGATCACCTGAGGTCGGGAGCTGGAGACCAGCCTGACCAACATGGAGAAACCTCGTTTCTACTAAAAATACAAAATTAGCCGGGCATGGTAGTGCACGCCTGTCATCCCAGCTACTCGGGAGGCTGAAGCAGGAGAATTGCTTGAATCTGGAAGGCAGAGGTTGCGGTGAACCGAGATTGCGCCATTGCACTCCAGCCTGGGCAACAAAAGCGAAACTTCATCTCAAAAAAAAAAAAAAAAAAAAAAAAAAAAAGGAGAGGTATGAATAATGCACCCCTTGTTTAGCATATAATCAAGAAATAACCGTAAAAATGGGCAACCAGCAGTCCTCAAGGCTGCTTTGTCTACAGAGTAGCCATTCTTTTATTCCTTCTCTTTCCTAATAAACTTGCTTTCACTTTACTCCATGGACTCGCCCTGAATTCTTTCTTGCACGGGATCCAAGACCCATCTCTGGGGGAGTCTGGATCCGGACCGCTTTCCGGTAACAGCCCTGAGCATTTGTTTACGTGTTGTGTATGGCGGCTTTCTCGCTGCTATGGCAGAGTTGAGTTGCTGGGGAAGAGACCATCTGGCCTGCAAAACTAAAAATACTTACTACCTGGCCCTTTAAGGAAAAAGGTTTGCTAACCCCTGGTATATATAATTAGGGCAAATTTAATTTTTTATTTATTTATTTTTTTGAGATAGTGTCTCGCTCTGTCACCCAGGCTGGAGTGCAGTGGTGTGATCTCGGCTTATCACAACCTCTGCCTCCCGGGTTCAAGTGATTCTCCTGCCTCAGCCTCCTGAGTAGCTGGGATTACAGGCACGCGCCACCACACCCAGCTAATTTTCGTATTTTTAGTAGATACCAGGCTTCACCATGTTGGTTGGGCTGGTCTCGAACTCCTGACCTCGTGATCCACCCACCTTGGCCTCCCAAAGTGCTGGGATTACAGGCGTGAGCCACCGCACCCAGCCTAATTAAGGCAAATTTAAAGTGTGGATGGAAAGCCTTGGAGACTGAGAGGGTCCATTAATAGCTGGGGTTGGGGAAGGTTGCAAGGGTAGAAAAGTTTTGCTGGTGCTAAAACTTAGGTAAATAAATGCATAAACCTTAAGCATATGGCTTGACGAGTGTTTTTTGCATATGTATATGCCATGTAACCACCACCAGTATCAAGAGATAAGACATTTTGGCCAGGTGAGGTGACTCATGCTTGTAATCCCAGCACTTTGGGAGGTTGAGGCAGGAGGATCACTTGAGGCCCAGGAGATAGAGACCAGCCTGGGCAACACAGTGGGGTCCAGTCCCTAGCAAAAAAAAAAAAAAAAAAAAAAAAAAAAGAATTAGCTGGTTGCAGTGATGTGCGCTTGTAGTCCCAGCTACCTGGGTGGCTGAGTGGGGAGGATTGCTTGAGCCCGGAAGGTCGAGGCTGCAGTGAGCCATGGTCGAGCCACTGCACTCCAGCCTGGGTGACAGAGCGAGACTCCATCTCAAAAAGAAAAATAAATAAATAAAATAATAATAATAATTTATAAATAAATAAATAAATAGATAAATAGATAAATAAATAAAATGAGATAGGGCATTTTCAGCCCTAGAAGTCTCTCGGAATCATTTGTTTAACGCACACTGTGCTGTCATTTGAGTGCTACATCCAACCTTTTTCTTTTCCTTTCTTTCTTTTTTTTTTTTTGAGACAGAGTTTCGCTCTGTCGCCCAGGTTGGAGTGCAGCAGTGCAATCTCAGCTCACTGCAACCTCCGTCTCCTGGGTTCAAGCGAATCTTCTGCCTCAGCCTCTTGAGGAGCTGGGATTACAGGTGCCTGCCACCACGCCCAGCTCAGTTTTGTATTTTTAATAGAGACGGGGTTTCACCATGTTGGCCAGGCTGGTTTCCAACTTCTGACCTCAGGTGATCGGCCCGATTCGGCCTCCCAAAGTGCTAGAATTACAGGTGTGAGTCACCACGCCCGGCCACCATCTCTATTTGTTTAATACAAAATGAAAATAAATTTAAAAAACACATTTAATGTATTCCTTCTATCTTACTGTATATTTGTACCCTTTAACCCACTTCCCTTCATCCTCCTCCCACCCTTGCCAGTTTCTGTTATCAATTTTTCCAGGAAAGGCCGGGCGCGGTGGCTCAAGCCTGTAATCCCAGCACTTTGGGAGGCCGAGACGGGCGGATCACAAGGTCAGGAGATCGAGACCATCCTGGCTAACCCGGTGAAACCCCGTCTCTACTAAAAAATACAAAAAACTAGCCGGGCGAAGTGGCGGGCGCCTGTAGTCCCAGCTACTCGGGAGGCTGAGGCAGGAGAATGGCGTGAACCCGGGAGGCGGAGCTTGCAGTGAGCTGAGATCCGGCCACTGCACTCCAGCCTGGGTGACAGAGCAAGACCCCGTCTCAAAAAACAAACAAACAAACAAAAAAAAACAAAATTTTTCCAGGAAATACATTTTTGAGATCTCACAGCATGGTGACTACAGTTAATAATAACATATATTTCAAAATTGCTAAGAGAGTAAATTTCAAATGTTCTTACCACACACACACACACACACACACACACACACACACACGAGTACGTGAGGTGACGGATATGTTAACTAGCTTGGTTTAATTATTCCACAATGTATACATCTATCAAAACATCACCTGGCATCCCACCCATATATATTATTGCAATTATTTTTTAGGTCTGGGTTGGGTAAACAATTAATTAAATCACTCACTGATTTGTTTATGGATGGTCATTTATTTTGTGTCAGGCATTAGACCAGACGGTAAGGCTATAAGGAATCACTTGCCCTTACACTCAAGGTAGTTTCATTGGATAGAAGAGGAAAAAAAGAAGGCTGGGCATGGTGGCTCACGCTTGTAATCCCGGCACTTTGGGAGGTTGAGGCGGGTGGATCTCCTGAGGTCAGGAGTTCGAGACCAGTCTGGTCAACATGGTGAAACCCCATCTCTACTAAAAATACAAAAATTAGCTGGGTGTGGTGGTGCATGCCTGTAATCTCGACTACTCGGGAGGCTGAGGCTGGAGAATTGCTTGAAGCCAGGAGGCGGAGGTTGTAGTGAGTCGAGATTGCGTCATTGCACTCCAGCCTGGGCGACAGAGTAAGACTCCGTCTCAAAAAAATAAAAAAGGTTGTCGGCTGTGTTGTCCAGGCTGGTCTTGAACTCCTGGGCTCAAGTGATTTTTACGCTTTGGCTTCCCAAAGGTGAAGGCAAAGTAATCCTTGCCTGCTATGGTTACCGGCACGATCCACGGTGCCTGGCCATATTCCATGTTTGATAGCAGAGTAGAATGACTATACTTAAAAAAATGTATTGTACTTAGGTGGTGACTACCCTGGATACCCTAAATACCTTGATTTAATCACTATGCATTATATACAAGTAAAAAATTTATCATGTACGCCATAATTTGCACAAATAAAAAAAGTATTCCTTCTCGGCCAGACGTGGTGTCTCATGGCTGTAATCCCAGCACTTTGGGAGGCTGGAGGGGCGGATCACTTGAGGTCAGGACTTCGAGACCAGCCTGACCAACATGGTGAAACCCTGTCACTACTAAAAATACCTGTCAGTACTAAAAATACAAAAATTAGCCAGGTGTGGTGGCACGTGCTTGTAGTCCCAGCCACTTGGGAGGCTGAGGCACGAGAATTGCTTGAACCTGGGAGGCGGAGGTTGCAGTGAGCTGAGATCACACCACTGCACTCCAGCCTGCATGACAGTGAGACTCAGGTGATGGATATCCTAAATACCCTGATTTAATCACTATGCATTATATACATGTAAAACATTTCTCATGTACACCATCATTTGCACAAATAAAAAAAGTATTCCTCCTGTCTAACTGCAACTTATACTCAGACAAAAATCTCTCCACTTGCCACCACTTCCCATTCAGCCCCTGGTAACCATCATTCTTCTCTCCACATCTTTGAGTTCAACTTCGTTAGAACTCAAAAAGCAGTAGGCCAGGCGCGGTGGCTCAAGCCTGTAATCCCAGCACTTTGGGAGGCTGAGACGGGCGGATCACGAGGTCAGAAGATCGAGACCATCCTGGCTGACACGGTGAAACCCCGTCTCTACTAAAAAATACAAAAACTTAGCTGGGCGAGGTGGCGGGCGCCTGTAGTCCCAGCTACTCGGGAGGCTGAGGCAGGAGAATGGCGTAAACCCAGGAGGTGGAGCTTGCAGTGAGCTGAGATCTGGCCACTGCACTCCAGCCTGGGCGACAGAGCGAGACTCTGTCTCAAAAAAAAAAAAAAAAAAAAACAAAACAAAACTCAAAAAGCAGTGAGATCATGGTCTTGCTGGGCCTGGCTTTTGCACTTAGCATAACACCCTCCAGCATTTTGCTTGCATGCTAATGCTGGCCTTGGGGCCTGGAATTCCACTGATGGATGCATGCTTGTGTCGGACAAGCTTCTCCCAGCTGCGCCTAGAGCTGCTCTCCCGATCTGAGGCATGATGCCCAAGGGAGGGCACAAGAGTTCCGTCATCACATCTAGGTTTTAGGCGTCACCTCAAGGGGACTTTTTTTTTTTTTGAGATAGAGTCTTGCTCTGTTGCCCCAGGCTAGAGGCCAGTGGCGCGATCTCGGCTCACTGCAACCTCCACCTCCCAGGTTCAAGCGATTCTTCTGCCTCAGCATCCCTCAGCATCCAAGCCGGGTGCGTACCACCATGTCCGGCTAATTATTTTTACTTTTTGTAGAGATGAGGTCTTGCTATGCTGCCCAGGCTGGCCTTGAACTCCTGGACTCAAGTAATCTTCCCCTCTTGGTGTCCCAAAGTGTTGGGATTACAGGTGTGAGCCATCACACCCGATCCCACCTGGATTTTTTTAGAGGATAAATTGTATGTTTAGTCTTTGCCTTAGAATGGGTACAGGTGGGACTGGCTGGCTTTCTAGGCATTAACTCATATAAGGATGGTTTCCTATGGGTTTTCATGTCCTTAGGAACTTTGTTTTCTTTAATATCTTCAATAACCCCACTCATGAGTTGGGAGGACAGAAATTAGGCAGAGATAAATGGGAACATGTTGATTTGCTTTCTCTGTAAATTTTAATTAACACAGAAACTATTTTTAGAAAAATCACTAAACCAATCACTTCTCCAATTACTTCTCCTTTTGTCCTGAAAGTAGTTAATGATTTGAAATGGCTTTCCCCAAGTCTCAATTCTTTTTTTCCCCCCGCCTCTGTCTCACTCTGTTATTCATGGGCTGTCTGCTTTTATTTGACATCATGTGCACTCCTGGTTTTTCCAAGTGTTCTCTTTTTTTTTTTTTTTTTTTGCTGAGAAAGAGTCTTGCTCTGTCCCCCAGGCTGGCGTGCAGTGGCATGATCTCGGCTCACTGCAACCTCCGCCTCCTGGGTTCAAGCAATTCTCCTGCCTCAGCATCCTGAGTAGCTGGGATTACAGGCGTGCGCCACCACGCCTGGCTAATTTTTGTATTTTTAGTAGAGACAGGGTTTCACCATGTTGGCCAGGCTCGTCTTGAACTCCTGATCTTGTGATCTCCCTGCCTCGGCCTCCCAAAGTGCTGGGATTACAGGCGTGAGCCACTGCACCCAGCCCCAAGTGTTTTCTTCGATTGCGTCTTCATTTTGCTTTTCTGATAGTTTATTTGGAAAATGGCTTCAGGAAGCAGTAACAGGGATATTGGGAGAGGCAGACAGGTTAGGAGGAAAAGCCAATAAAGCGTGCATTATTGAGCTACTCCTGCAAGTAAATAGTGCAGAAAAAACGTCAGAATGGTGCCTCTAGCGGATGAGGGTGGGGAGTGACATTCATTTATTGACTCTCATTCTGCACTGGTTGAGAGTTACCTCCTGGGGGCTTTATCTCTTCTTAACTTCTGGCAGCATCTGCACGCAGGCAGCCTTCAATAGCTGCAAAAAAGCTCCGAGGCAGAAAAATGAGTAAAATGAGTTACTGTGGCTAATACTTGAGGTGGGAGGCAGTCTGGGTGCATGGAACTTTTGCCACTTCTACAGGCATGAGCCACCTCACCCGGCCCAGGGCAGGGATTTTTCCCTGTTGTGTTTACTGACACATTCCCATTGCCTTAGACAAAATCTGAGGACTTAACACAATAAATCCTAAAGAAATGCTTGATAGATCCTAACTGCTAATGCTTTAGTTCAAGTCTTCGTGACTCATCTGGATGCTGTCGAAGAGACAGAGCTGGACACCAGTTAAAAGTGGTAAAGATAGTTTTATTCAGTACTATTGTAATAGGGGAAAAGAGACTTCAGCAGAGAAATGAGCTCAATTTCCAAAAAAGCAAAGACAGATTGGCATTTACAGCCGATGAGCAGAGTGGGGGGTTTAGTGGATGAAAAATGACTAAGAGGAAGCATCAAGCATAGGGGGATTCTTTTTTATTTTTAATAGACACAGGGTCTTACTATGTTGCCCAGACTGGTCTTGAACTCCTGGCCTCCAGCAATCTTTCTGCTTCTCCCTCCCAAAGTGCTGGGATTGCAGGCATGAGCCACTGCACTCGGCAGATAGGGGGATTCTTGCCAAACCAATTGCTGTAGACAATGTTTGTGTCTCCTTCAAATTCATGGGTTATTTTTTTTGTTGTTGTTGTTTTTGTTTTTTTGTTTTTAATTTTATGGAGTCTTGCTCTGTTGCCCAGGCTGGAGTGCAGTGGCATGATTCTTGGCTCACTGCAACCTCTCTCTGCCTCCCGGGTTCAAGTGATTCTCCTGCCTCAGCCTCCCAAGTAGCTGGAATTACAGGCACATGTCACCACGCCTGGCTAATTTTTGTATTTTTAGTAGAGACAGGGTTTTTCCACGTTGGCCAGGTTGGTCTCGAACTCTTGACCTCAGGTGATCTATCTACCTTGGCCTCCCAAAATGCTGAGATTACAGGCGTGAGCCACTGTGCCCAGCCCAAATTCATGTGTTGAAACCTAATCTGCAATGTGATGGTGTTGGAGGCAGGGCCTTTGGGAGGTGATAAAGTTATGGGACTGGAGCCCTCAAGAATGGGTTTGGTGCCTCTATCAAAGAGACCCCAGAGAGATCCCTCAACCTTCCCACCATGTGAGGAGACAGTGAAAAAATGGCCATCTATGAACCAAGAAGCAGATTCTCAGCAGGCACTGAATATGCTGGTGCCTTGCTCTTGGACTTCCCAGCCTCCAGAATTGTGGGAAATGAATTTCTGTTGCTTTTAAACCACTCAGTCTATGTTATTTTGTTAGAGTAGCCCAAATGGATTAAGATGCTAACTTAAAAGGATTCTTGCTGAAGGCTGGCCAGGGTGATAAAATACTAAGGGTTGGGGTGTAATTTAGCAGGATTCTTTGCCAAGACTGACAGAAGCAGGCTAAGCACAGGACCCAAGAGTGATGCCTAGTTGAAAAGAAGGGTCAGGCACGGTGTCTCATGCCTGCAGTCCTAGCACTTGGGGAGGCTAGTGTGAGGCTTGTTTGAGCCCAGGAGTTCAAGACCAGCCTAGGCAACATAGAGAGACCCCATCTTTACAAAAAAAAATTTTAAAAATTAGGCGGGCATAGTAGTGCATGCCTGTGGTCCCAGCTACCCAAGAGGCTGAGCCAAGAGGATCGCTTCAGCTCTGGTGGTTGAGGTTACAGTGAGCTGTGATCACCGCACCGCTGCACTCTAGCCTGGGTGACAGAGCGAGACCTTGTTTCCAAAAAGAAAAAGAGTCTATCAGTGCTTTCACGGCCTTTTTTTTTTTGAGATGGAGTCTGGCTCTGTCACCCAGGCTGGAGTGCAATGGCATGACCTCCGCTCACTGCAAGCTCCGCCTTCCAGGTTCATGCCATTCTCCTGCCTCAACCTCCTGAGTAGCTGGGACTACAGGTGCCCGCCACCATGCCTGGCTGATTGTTTTCTATTTTTACTAGAGACGGGGTTTCACCGTGTTAGCCAGGATGGTTTCGATCTCCTGACCTCGTGATCCACCCGCCTCGGCCTCCCAAAGTGCTGTGATTATGGGCGTGAGCCACCAATCCCTACCTTTTTTTTTGAGACAAAGTCTCACTTTGTTGCCCAGGCTGGAGTGCAGTGGCACAATCTCACCTCACTGCAACCTCTGCCTCTCGGGTTCAAGCAATTCTCCTGCCTCAGCCTCCCAAGTAGCTGGGACTACAGGTGTGCACCACCATACCCGGCTAATTTTTGTATTTTTAGCAGAGATGGGATTTCACCATGTTGGCCAGGCTGGTCTCAAACTCCTGACCTCAAGTGGCCTGTCTCAGCCTGTCTCAGCCCTCAAAAGTGCTGGTATTATAGGTGTGAGCCACAGTGCCCAGCCCTTTCATGGCCTCTTAACTGGAATTTTTGCATTGTATCCCCCTTCCAATCCTCCACATACTACAGATGGATCTTGCTGAGGTACAAATATAATCAGATCATCTCCCTCTTTAGCCAGGCTTGAATCAGATCTGCACTACGTCTTCATTCTCATTTTTTGACACAACTCATGCTCACTGTATGGGCCAGCCACACTGAACAATGGGCTATGTCGTTCATGCCCATGGGCCTCTGCGTAACCTTTCCAACAGCCTTCACTTTCTCTTAACTGTCAGGTCAAGCATCACTTCTTTCTGGATGTGTTTTCCAGTCCTCACAGTTAGGTCCACCCACTTCTGTGAATTAATAGCATTTATCACAATGTCGTGATCTTTAGGCTTCTCCTCTAGGAGAAGTATAGCACGGTGCTGAGAGCCTAACTCCGGAGTCAATCTGGATTTGAATTCTGACTTTACTCCTTACTGGCTATTCACATAACCTGTGTGGTTCTGTTTACTTGGGTCTGCCACATAGTGAATGCAATATAAATGCTACTTATCATAGCAATCAGCTATTGCTGCACAAGAAAAGAGACCCCAAAACTCAGCATCTGAAATAACAATACCTTAAGCTTTTTTTCATTTTTCATATAGGCATTCAAAGCTATGCCTTTCCCTCTCAGCACTGCTTTAGCTGCATCCCACAACATTTTTTCAGGTATGTTCATTAGCACTCGGTTCAAAATATTTTCTAATTTCCACTCTGATTTTTTTTTTTTTCTCTGACCTAGGAGTTATTTAGAGATGTGTGGTTAAATCTCCAAACAATCGTAAATTTTGAGTTATCTTTTTTGTTGTTGACTTCTAGTTTAATTCCACGGTGCTCATACTTTGTAGGATCTCAGTTCTTCAAAATTTGTTGAGACTTGCTTGACAGCCTAGCATATGGGCTATTGTGGTGGCTATTCCAAAAGTAGCAATCATTTATTTTTGCCCACATGTCTGAGGACTTGGCTGATGTGGGTGGGGACCAGCTGAACAGTTTTGATGCATGCTTTGGCCTCTCTCTGCAGGTTGGGTTTAGATCAATTCTGCATGTATTCATTCTTTTTTTTTTTTTTGAGACATAGTCTCACCCTGCTGCCCAGGCTGGAGTGCAGTGGTGTGATCTCGGCTGACTGCAACCTCCGCCTCCTGGATTCAAGTGATTCTCCCGCCTCAGCCTCCTGAGTAGCTGGGATTACAGGCACTTGCCCCCCCCCCCGACTTTTTTTTTTTTTTTTTTTTTGTATAGATGAGATTTCTCCATGTTGGCCAGGCTGGTCTCGCACTCCTGACCTCAGGCGATCTGCCTGCCTCGGCCTCGCAAAGTGCTGGATTTACAGGCGTGAGCCACCGTGACTGGCTGGCACGTATTCATTCTGAGACCTTGGCCAAAGGAATAGTCATTCTTGGGAGGAAGCTTCCCTCATGATGATGACAGTGATAAGAAGGCAAGTGGAGACATGGGAGGCTTCTTGAGGGATACTTGGAACTGGCTACCTGTTGAGGAAAGCTGGTCCCACAGCCCAAAGAACCCAAAGTCAAGAGGCAAGGGTTCTGCCTTTGGAGAGAATAACAGCAAAGTCCCATGGCACACAGCGTGTGGATCTACAGAGGGCTGAAAAAACTGGAACAATAATTCAAGCAGTGCCTTGTAACCCCAGCTACTTGGGAGGCTGAAGTGGGAGGATCTCTTGAGCCCAGGAGTTTGAAGCTGCTGTGGGCGATGACCGCACCACTGCACTCCAGCCTGGGCAGCACAGCAAGACCCCGTCTCAAAAAAAAAAAAATTCAATCAAGCATATTGTCACTACTTCTCCATTTCCCTCGCTGGACGACAAACTCGCAATGGCAGGAACTGGGAGAAGCTACTGTGTTTTCCAGAGCTTGGAACATAAGCGCTTCATGAATGCATACTGCACAAATCAGTTAATCACCGGAAGCCAGAGTATTTTGGCGCCCTGACAGACTTGGATTAGGTGAGGTTGCTTCTCAGATGCTGAGAAAGTGTCCTGATGCCGCAGTTGAGTGCTGACCCAGATTTGGAAGGAGATGAAAGGAGTATGTTTTCATGCCTAGTTTCTGCCCTCCTCTTTCAGCTTCTCAAAGTCTCCACTCAACATTTAATCACTCCGGCATTTGTCTGACATGCTGTGAAAGGGTGTTTTGAACAGCTCTATTTCGGGATTTTGGCAACGTCACCTCCCCACCCATCAACTCCTTCCACTCAATCTGTTCCCACGAGGGCAGAGAAGTGTTACTTGTCCTGTTTGTTGACTGGGTTGGGGAGGGGGGTGGGGTGGTGGCGATGGTGCTAATTTGTCTTGCAGATGCCTCTGCCTGGACATCCTTGTTTTACTTCAATTTTTTTCTCACCAGCTTTAAAATATTCTAACAACCCACATTCCAAGATTCACATCTATCCCAAGGTTCCCTGGCTCCTAAATGGCTTATGCAAATCTTGAAGGAGTCTGTACTTTCTGAGGAGGAAAACGGCTCTTTAATCTGGACTCCACAATGCTGTTGAAAACACACTTGCAGGTAGAGTTGGAAATGGGGAGCAGCATCTGGGGTTAATGTCTACGCGGCAACCAAGCTGTTTCTGAGATTCTCAAATCTTCCTCTGTTTCCTTCATTAGGCTCTCACGAGGAGGATGTTTGGATACCCAGAGTCCATGCTTGAAATAATCAAAACACTGGCGATAGACTAGATGGCTTCTTTTCTTTTTTTCAAGATAGGGTCTTGCTCTGTTGCCCAGGCTGGAGTGCACTGGTGCGATTTTGGCTCACTGCAACCTCTGCCTCCCCAGTTCAAGCAATTCTCCTGCCTCAGCCTCCAAGTAGCTGAGATTACAGGCATGGGCCACCACGCCTGGCTAATTTTTTGTATTTTGTAGAGACGGGGTTTCACTAGGTTGGTCAGGCTGGTCTTGAACTTCTGACCTCAGGTGATCTGCCCACCTCGGCCTCCCAAAGTGCTACGATTACCCGTGTGAGCCCCTGTGCCTGGCCCTTTTTTTTTTTTTTTTTTTTTTTGACAGGGTCTTGCTCTGTCACCCAGGCTGGAGTGCAGTGGTGCGATCTTGGATCACTGCAACCTCCGCCTCCCAGGTTCAAGCAATTCTCCTGCCTCAGCCTCCCGAGCAGCTGGGATTACAGGCGCCTGCCACTATGCCCAGCTAATTTTTGTGTTTTTAGTAGAAATAGGGTTTTGCTGTGTTGGCCAGGCTGGTCTCCAACTCCTGACCTCAGGTGATCCACCTGCCTCGGTCTCCCAAAGTGATGGGATTACAGGCATGAGCCACCATGCCCGGCTGTGACTTATTTTTTCAATATTTTATTTTGAAGATGTTCAAATCTGTAGAAAAATTACAATACAATGAACACCCATAAACCCTTCACCTAGACTCCTTAGTTGGTAACGTTTGCCATGTAGGTTCATCTGTTTCTGTCTCTACAGATACATACACGGATATATACATACACATACATTATTATTATTTTCCTGAATATTGTGAGAGTTAGTTGCAGACATACTGATCCTTCACTCTCAAATACTTTAGTGTGCATCTCTTAAGAATCAGAACATTCTCTGGCTGGGCACGGTGACTCACGCCTGTAATCCCAGCACTTTGGGAGGCCGAGGTGGGTGGATCACTTGAGGTTAGGAGTTCGAGACCAGCCTGGCCAACATGGTGAAACTCTGACTCTACTAAAAATTAAAAAATTAGCTAGGCATGGTTGCAGGTGCCTGTAATCCCAGCTACTTGGGAGGCTGAGGTGGGAGAATTGCTTGAACCTGGAAGGCGGAGGTTGCAGTGAGCCGAGATCACACCACTGCATTCCAGCAGTGGCAGAGTAAGGCTCCGTCTCAAAACAAACAAACAAACAAACAAAAAAACCCAAACAAACCAAACCTGCACAGCCCCTCAGCAAAGCCCTGGTATTAGGACTGTAGCGGCTCCCCGTTATCTGAGGGACAATATATTTATTCCAAGAGCCCCAGTGGGTGCCTGAAACTACAGATAATGCCAGACCCTATATATATACTGTGTTCTTTCCTATGCATACATACTTAGAATAAAGTTTAACTTATAAATTAGGCCCTGTAAGAAAATTAACAGCGATGATTGAAAATACAATAGAACCACTGTAGCAAATAATTACAGTTATGTGAACGTGGTCTCTCTCTCTCTCTCTCTGTCAAAATACCTTATTGTACGGTATTCACCTATTTTTGGACTGCAGTTAACCGCGGGTAGCTGAAGCTACAAAAGTGAAAGCGCAGATAAGTTGGTGGTGGGGGGACTGGTGCGTTCCATGAAATTGATGTCAACATCCAGAAGATTGGGGCATGGAGACTTTAAGATCTGTGGATGGAGAGAATTCTAGAGGCTGAGGAATGGAATTTGAACCCAACTAGGATATCTCAGAAAGGAAGAAAGAAATGAAAACCTACCCCCAAGGTCAAACTGAGGTATTTCAAAGTCAGATCCTCCAAAAGTTCTAAAAGTTTGATATTCCAAAACAAGTGGCGGGGGTCTTGCTCTGTTGCCTGGGTGGCAGTGCAATGGTACAATCATGGCTCACTGCAGCCCCGGGGTTCAAATGATCCTTCCACCTCAGTCTCCCAAGTAGCTGGGACCACAGGTGTGTGCCATCATGCCTGGCTAATTTTTAAATTTTTTGTAGAGATGAGGCCTCCTTATGTTGCCTAGGGTGGTCTTGAACTCCTCACCTTGGCCTCCCAAAGTGCCGGGATTACAGGTATGAACCACTGCATCTGGCTTGTTTTTGTTATTTTTGGTAACCACTTCGCACATTTTACATTTTAGGATGATAGCTGCATTTTTATTTTATTTTATTTTTAAAAATATTATTATTATTTTTTATGAGATGGATTTTTGCTCTTGTCACCCAGACTGGAGTGCAATGGCGAGATCTCCGCTCACTGCAGCCTCTGCCTCCCGGGTTCAAGTGATTCTCCTGCCTCAGCCTCCTGAGTAGCTGGGACTACAGGCACCCACCACCATGCCCGGCTAATTTTTTGTATTTTTAGTAGAGATGGAGTTTTGCCATGCTGGTCAGGCTGGTCTTGAACTCCTGACCTCAGGTGATCTGCTCGCCTTGGTCTCCCAAAGTGCTGGGATTATAGGCATAAGCCACTGTGTCTGGCCGATAGCTGCATTTCTATGCATTACAAATTTGTTGCAATGGTTTGTTTGGGCAAAGGAAATCATGCACGGCAGAGAAAATTAGGCTGTTAAAAAAGTCCAATGTTGCTAAATTTAATACATGTAAACTTCTAGGACTGCCTGAGCTGTTATGATAATTATTTTTCTTTTGCAAAAGTTTTTTTTTTTTTTCTTTTAACTTCTTATCCTGCTCCAGGCATTTAGGCATTCACACGAAATGTCTGTGTGCCAACCTTTCATGTTCTAATTTGATGAATGTGACCTTTCAAACTGAGGACACAACACAACAGGGGAGAGGAGAGGAAAAACTGGAAGTAAATTTGGATATAATCAGTTGTGGGCGCAAAGAACTGTTTCCGTGCTAAGGACAGACCAAACATAAGCAAACAGGCCATTTGTTAATTTCAGTGAGTTTGTTGGCAGAAAGAGGCAGGAGGGTGTTGCCAAAATCTCTTCCAAGTTTAAATTTAGGACAGCAGGTTCCCCAGGAGTGGGGAAGTTTTAGAATCCTTGCTCCCATTCTCACTCTAACTTTTTTGTGATCTTCAGGGTTGCCACATGGAGGGAATTAATTCCAAATTTCCCTCTCTGCTTCTCTTCCCCAAATTATCATCCAGACTGAAACTAGAATTAGCGTGTTTTTTAAAAAAATTATTTATTTATTTATTTTTGAGACAGAGTCTTGCTCTGTCGCCTAGGCTGGAGTGCAGCGGCATGATCTCGGCTCACTGCAACCTCGGCCTCCCGGGTTCAAGTGATTCTCCTGCCTCAGTCTCCCAAATAGCTGGGATTACAGGTGTCTGCCACCATGCCCGGCTAATTTTTCTATTTTTAGTAGAGATGGGGTTTCACCATGCTGGCCAGGCTGGTCTCAAACTCCTGACCTCAGGTGATCCACCAGCCTCAGCCTCCCAAAGTGCTGGGATTACAGTAATGAGTCACTGCACCTGGCCCGATTTTTTTTTTTTTTTTTTTAAAGAGAGGGTCTCACTCTGTTGCCCACACTAGAGTGCCATGGTGTGATCATAGCTCACTGCAGCCTTGAACTCCTGCATTCAAGGGATCCTCTCGCCTCAGCCTCCTGAGTAGCTGGGACTACAGGCATGCTCTGTCACACTGGGCTAATGAAAAACATTCTTTTTAGTAGCGATGGGTGTCTCACTATGTTGCCTAGGCTGGTCTTGAACTCCTGGCCCCAAGCGATCCTCTCACCTTGGCTTCCCAAAGTGTTGGGATTATAGGCATGAGCCACCTTGCCTGGCCAAAAATTTTTTTTGATGAGGAGATAGATTGCAGAGACCTTTCCATCCAGCCTTCCAAATGAGGGAACTGAGGTTCACATGGGCGAGGTGACTGATGTACATCACTGCTAGGAGAGGCTCTTAGCTATATCTTCTTTACAAAGAAGCTTGATATTCATCACATAATAAATAAATTTTCCACTTGGCAAGGTGGCTTATTCCTGTAATCCCAGCATTTTGGGAGGCTGAGGTGAGTAGATCACTTGAGCCCAGGAGTTCAAGACCAGCCTGGGCAACATGGTGAAACCCTGTCTCTATAAAAATACAAAAAAAATTAGCTGGGTGTGGTGGTGTGTTCCTGTAGTCCCAGCTACTCAGGAGGCTGAGCGGGGAGGATTGCTTGAGCCCAGGAGGTCGGGGCTGCAGTGGGCTGTGATTATACCACTGCACTCCAGCCTGGGCAACAGAGTGAGACTCTGTCTCAAATTTTTTTTCTTTTCAAATAAATGGGATCAGCAAAGTGCTGCCTACCTATCTTTGGTAGTTCTTTGCTAAGTTCTGTGAGTTCCTCTCAGCAAATGAATTATGTAAATTGTAGCTGGGGATAATGACATGTAATGTTTGCAAGATTCCCTGAGAATTCATCATTTTTCCAGAAATGATGCTTGCTAGACAGCATAAGGCTATATTCAGTAGCAATAACAAACAAATCAGAAACTTCAGTGGCTTTATACAGCACAAGTTTGTTTCTTATTCCTGTAAGCTAGTTAGCAGGGCTCGCCTCCAAGCAGTGATGCAGAGATCCAGTCTTCCTCCATTTTGAGACAGCACCATCTCTCACATGGCTTCCAAAGCCACCTCGGGGGAAAGAGAAGGACAGAGGAATGTATCAGCTCTTAACTGCCTCATCCCAGTAGCGATAATCCATTGGCTGGAATGAGTCACATGGGTCTGTCTCATCTGCAAGGGATTCTGGGAAATGTAGGGGAACATACAGGTGAGCACCAACACATGGCTTATTATTCCTATTGGAAAGTAGAGAGAGACTTGCCTTTTAGGACCTAGAATATGGCAAGATAATTACGTTTGGATATCACCAGCATAATAAAAGGGCAGAACACTTTTCTTTGTTTCCTTTGAGCAGGGTCTCACTCTGTCACCCAGGTTGGAATGCAGTGGCACAATCCTGGCTCACTGCAAACTCGAACTCCTGGGCTCAAGCAATCCTCCCGCCTCAGCCTCCTGAGGAGTTGGGATTACAGATAAGGACCACTGCCCCTGGTAAATAATTTTTTTTTTTTTTTTTTGTACAGACAGGGTTTCATCATGTTGCCCAGGCTGGTCTGGAACTCCTGGGTTCAAGCAATCCTCCTGCCTTGGCCTCCCAAAGTGTTGGTATTGCAGGCTTGAGCCACCACACCCAGCCACAGAACATGTTTCCCCTTAGGCACAGCCATTTAGACATGCTATTGATCTTGACTGTACATAGCTGGCAAATCCTGTGTCTTCCACAAGACCAAGTAAACTATATTTGTTTGAGGGTGACGTCCTGCTCAGAGATTTAAACCCCTGGCTCTCAGCAGAGGGTGAATACAATGAGGGTGAGTCAGTCGGGATAGGCTAAATTTTAGGGGTGTTAAAACAACAAAGATTTATTTCTAACCCATTCCACCCATTTCAGTTATCTATTGCTGAGTAACAAACTGTCCCAGAACTCAGGGGCTGAGAACAATGATGATGATTTCTCATGACTCTATGATTGGCTGAGCTCAGCTCGGCAGTTCTTCTGTTCCATGTGTTGTAGGCTGAAGTTCCTCATTGGAAGGTGAGAGAGCTGGGGTAATATCCACCAACTTTTGTCAGTTACTAGTTGAAAGTTGCTCTCAGGGGCATTCATTCTGTGGCCTACATGTGGCAAGGCAGGTCTCAATAGCAAACAAAAGGCCCCAGTTTTGGCACTTGGGAAGCAGTCTGGTTTGCAGACTGTGAAGAGCTAAGGGCAAGGGGGCATGACTAGAATTCCTGTGCAATTAGTAAAAACCAGATGGAAAATGCAGCATGGTTATTGTGGCAGAGACTGCTAATTGCAGTCTCAGTATTCATCTTTCATTCTTCTTTTTCTCCTTCCTTCCTTCCTTCCTTCCTTCCTTCCTTCCTTCCTTCCTTCCTTCCTTCCTTCCTTCCTTCCTTCCCTCCCTCCTTCCCTCCCTCCCTTCCTTCCTTTTTTTCTTTTTTGTTTTGAGACAGGGCCTCACTTTGTTACCCAGGCTGGAGTGCAGTGGCGTGATCTTGGCTCACTGCAGCTTTCACCTCCCCAGCTCCAGTGATCTTCCCACCTGAACCTCCTGAGTAGCTGCGATCACAGGTATGCACCACTATGCCCTGCTGGTTTTTATTGTTTTGTAAAGAAGGGGTCTTACTATGGTACCCAGGCTGGTCTCAAACTCCTGGGCTTAAGCGATCGTGCTGCCTCAGCCTCCCAAAGTGTTGGGATTACAGGTGTGAGCCACTGTGCCTGGCTCTATACTTCTTTTTAACAGAACCCCTACCCTCATATTTACTGGGGGTAACAATGTGCTCAGCTAAAAGACTACATTTCCTAACTTAATGCAGATAGCAGTGGCCTAATGAGCTGTAAGTGGAAGTTATTGAATAAGGCTTTTAGTAAACTCTTTAATGATGATGGCTCAGTTGAGTACCCTTTAGCCCTAACCCCTTTCCTCTTAATATTGCCTGGAACATGGACATGATGCCTGGTGCTCTTGCAGCCATTTTGTGGTCATGAGGCAACCTTGCGGATGGAAGCCAAGGATGACAGCAGAAAGTTAGAAGGCCTTTAGGTCCTTGATAATTGTGGAGCTGCCTTGCCAGCCATGAACTGCCTACTGTGGTACACCTACATGGGAGAAAAATATACTTCTGCTCTGTTTAAGCTGCTGTTATTTTTCTCTTCTATGCAGCAGAATTGAATTCTAACTGATACATGTATTCACATACCAAAAGGGAAAAAAATGACTATTACTGAAATACTTCCTCTTCCCTCCTTTTCTCTCCTCCTCCTTCTATTCTTTTCCTCCTCTTCTTTCTTCTTTGCTAAAATGTGCTTAAAGGGTCTGGATATTCCAGCTGGGCATGGCGGCTCACGCCTGTAATCCCAGCACTTTGGGAGGCTGAGGTGAGCGGATCACTTGAGACCAGGAGTTCGAGACTAGCCTGGCCCACATGGTGAAACCCCATCTCTGCTAAAAATGCAAAAAATTAGCCAGGCCTGGTGGCACATGCTTGTAATCTTGTAATCCCAGCTGCTTGGGAGGCTGAGGCAGAAGAATTACTTGAACCTTGGAGGCAGAGGTTGCAATGAGCTGAGATGGAGCCAATGTACTCCAGCATGGGCGACAAGAGTGAAATTCTGTCTCAAAACAAACAAAAAACAAACACAAAAAGGGTCTGGATACTCCTGGCTGAGTTGTGGCTAGGATCAAGTAAGGCAATGGTCTTGGGGCACATGGAATAATGCCTAGTACCTAGAAAGGACCCAGAAATTAGCAGTACTTACTATTCTAAAGTAGAATAAGTCAGAAATTACACTTCCTGGTAATGGAATACTTTTCAGTGCGCTATGCTCCGTATTTTGATTAATCCGTGGCTCAGCGTGACTCTCCCAGGGGAAATAATGAACCATATTTTGCTTTTCAAACATCCCTGGCATTTGGCTATTTATTCTTGTTATGTGAAACCCCTAGATGGTCTGCTTATTTAATTGCCCTGATTGGAGCTGTAAGAAACTGCGTTGAACATCTGTAAGCAAGGTTTTTATGACACAGGCTTTTGACTAACAGAGGAGAATGTTATTGTCCCCATTTTGACCAGGGGGAGCCTCTTTCAGTTCGTTCCCATGTTCATTTGACAAAAACACTCCTTTAGACTTTAAAGGCGTTTTCCTTGCTTTCTGATACAAGTAGGTATTCTGAACTCTGCCTGTTCATTTCCAGGGCACAGATTTTTGTTTTGGTCGTTCTTGTAGTTTCAGGGCTGAGAACAGAGCCTGACACTGAATAAATGAATGAATGAATGAATGAATGAATGAATGAATGAATGAATTTTTGCATTTCACTCCTTCCTCTGCTTCTTCCCCCATAACTCAATTTTCATCATTGATTAAGTCAGAAATCAGAACTTGGATGTTACTGGGCCACTCCAAAGGCTCTCTGAGGTGCCACCTGCCCCCCGATGTCCCTTCCTTTCAGCTCAGTCCAGCTGGGCCCCAACTCCAGGATCCTAAGGCTAAAAATACCTCAATGCAGCCTTGACAGCTCCCAGCATCCTGGCTATTTTTAGGGTAGAGGAAAGGATGAGGGATAAATGTGACTGAGGGTCACTGCCAGAGAGGAACATCTCCTTCCACCATCCAGAAATGGCCACATCTGGGAAAGACTCAAATCCATGAAGCAGATGATCACAGGGTATGGTATCCCTGAATTCTGGATTTTGAATGCCTGCTGGGCAGCTGGCCTGCGCTGCTGGAGATGAAAGGAAACAATGTTGCAGAGTCAAATGAGAGAAGCCACTAAGATTCTATGTAGACTCTGAACTTTTATTACCAACCACTGAGCAGTTGTTATTGGATAACTCAGGGAATACAGTTGTCCCTTGGTGTCCAAGGAGGATTAGTTCCAGGACCCCTACAGATACCAAAATCTGTGGATGCTCAAGTCCCTGACATAAAACAGCATAGTATTTGCATATCACCTATGCATATCCGTCTACATACTTTTTTTTTTTTTGAGACGGAGTTTTGCTCTTGTCACCCAGGCTGGAGTGCAATGGTGCGATCTCAGCTCACTGCAACTTCTGCCTCCCGGGTTCAAGTGATTCTCCTGCCTCAGCCTCCTGAGTAGCTGGGATTACAGGCGCCCGCCACCACGTCCAGCTAATTTTTTTGTATTTTTAGTAGATACAGGGTTTCACCACGTCGGCTAGGCTGGTCTTGAACTCCTGACCTCAGGTGATCCACCCACTTTGGCCTCCCAAAGTGCTGGGATTACAGGCATGAGCCACGGCGCCTAGCCTCCGTCTGTATACTTTATTTTTATTTTATCATATTTTATTTTATTGAGATGGAGTGTCACTCTGTCGCCCAGGCTGGAGTGCAGTGGCTCGATCTTGGCTCATTGCAACCTCCACCTCCCCCGGGCTCAAGCAATTCTCCTGTCTCAGCCTCCTGAGTAGCTGGGACTACAGGTGCCCACCACCACACCCTGCTAATTTTTGTATTTTTAGTAGAGATGGGGTTTCACCATGTTAGCCAGGCTGATCTCGAACTCCTGACCTCATGATCCACCCACTTCGGCCTCCCAAAGTGCTGGGATTACAGGCGTGAGCCTCCACGCCCGCCCCTTGCCTGCTTCTTTCTTTGGAAATCACAATAAAGACCTTTGCCTATGTTTTCCCCACTACCTCTGCCTCCTGATCAACCCTGGTGCTTCCCCATTTGGCCTTATATGGCATGGGGTGCCCTGTCCTCTTGGGAACACAGATTTTGTGTTTTCTAGTGGCAGTCATATCCTGATCTGTTGGCCTCACCATACATGAATAATAATACAACTTATTTTTTGTTTGTTATTTTTTTGAGGCAGGGTCTCATTCTGTCACCCAGGCCAGAGTGCAGTGGTGCGATCTCTGCTCACTGAATCCTCCACCTCCTGGACTCCAGTGATCCTCCCACCTCAGCCTCCCGAGTAGCTGGGACCACAGGTGCTGCACCACCAATGCCTGGCTAATTTTTTGTATTTTTTTGGTAGAGACGAGGTTTCACCATGTTGCCCAGGCTGATCTTGAACTCCTAAGCTCAAGCTATTCACCTGCCTCGGCCTCCTAAAGTGCTGGGATTACAGGCGTGAGCCACCACTCCTGGCCCTCAAAAAACTCAGGTTTTATTTTATTTTTTGAGATGGAGTTTTGCTCTTGTTGCCCAGGCTGGAGAGCAATGGTGCGATCTCCAAGTGCAATTAGCTAGGTATAGTGGCATGTGCCTGTAGTCCCAGCTACTTGGGAGGCTGAGGCAGGAGAGTCACTTAAACCTGGGAGGCGGAGGTTACAGTGAGCCGAGATTGCACCACTGCACTCCAGCCGGGGTGACAGATCAAGACCCCGTCTCAATAAATAAAATAATAAATAAATAAATACATTCATTATGGTTACCTTGAAAATTGTCTCCTGGAAAAGCCTTGTTAACGCCCAGTTATGTTATTTACAGATTATTTCACTCCAAATTTCAGATGGCAGGGTATATCAGTCAAGGTTTTTGTTTGCATGCAACAGGAATGGGTTCTGTGGATCTTCAATTTAAGGAATGGGTTTTATGGAAACAAGTGCAGATGTTCACAGAATAGACAAGAAGCTGCAAAAACAGGCTTGGAGGAAGAGCAGAAATTCTGGGAGCTCTGGGGGTCTAACGAATACCATGAAGGTTATAAATTGTTGTAGCTGATACTAATGTTGAATTGCCCTAACCCTGGGAAGATGCTACCAGCTACCAGTATTTGTATCTTCTTGCCCAAGGGCTTTTTTTTTGTTTTTGTTTTTTTGAGACAGGATCTTGCTCTGTCATCCAGGCTCAGTACAGTGGTGTGATCATAGCTCATTGCAGCCTCAACCTCCTGGGCTCAAGCGATCCTCCCACCTCAGCCTCCCAAAGTGCTGGGATTATAGATGTGAGTCACTCTACTCGGCCCCCAACAGCTTTCTTTCATAATGGCCAGGCTGGTCTTGAACTCCTGACCTCAGGTTATCTGCCTACCTCAGCCTCCCAAAGTGCTGGGATTATAGGTGTGAGCCACCATGCCTGGGCTATGCCTGGCTATTTTTTTTTTTTTTCATTTTTAGTAGAGATGGGGTCTTGTTATGTTGCCCAGGCTGGTCTCAAACTGCTAGGCTCAAGTGATCCTCCTGCCTCAGTCTCTCAAAGTGCTGGGATTACAGGTGTGAGTCACTGTGCTTGGCCCCTAAGGGCTTTCTTTAAAGCTGCCAAAGACTGAATAGCAGACTGGAAGTATCTGAGAATTAACAGCCACATTCTTCATCCCCTAATAAGCCCTCCTAATCGGTGACCAATGGGAGCTGGTGGATAAATACCCCAGCTCCCTCTCCCCTCAAGTGGGATGACTCTAAGATATGTATTCCCCTCAGTCCCCAGGATTTTCCAGCAGGACTGAACCCTTGTTGCCCACAGAGGTAACTTGCTCATCATGCACGTTTATGGACTGCCCTCTCTTCTCTGTGTCACACCCCTGTTCCCCTACTGGTATTGCCTGGCGTCTCTCTTAAACAAACTACTTGCCCATGAGTCCTTGGGTCATTGTCTACTTCTAGGAGAACCTAAATGAAGACAATTGCATTCCATGGCAAAAGCCCGCAGACCCACGAATTTAGGTGTCAATATTAGCACCTAGAGGTTCCTCAGAATTCTCCCAGTCACTTGGGGACAGTATTCTCCCAAGATAGGAGGCAGGTAGAGTGGAGGTCTCTAGGTCTGAAAGCCAGCTCTGTTCAGTTTCCTTCCTTGATATTGTGGAAGCCTTCAACAGAGCTCAGCACATCCCTTCTCCTGGTCACTTGTGTGTTACTGCCAAACATTCATGCGTTCACGCTGGATTAAAAGTTCATAGGAAGTTCATCCTTGGCATGTCTGTGTTAGATAAATCTTCCTCCTTGGAGCCCAGCTAGAGAGTTCAGAGCCAAGGTCACACGGCAAACAGCTCTGGCTACATGCCATCTCTGCCATTTTCCTACAAACATTCTCAAATGACACTGGGACGCTCATCCAGGAGCCAAAACAATGAGCTTTGGGTTGGCCACGTGTGTGTCACAGGCTTGCCCTGGGAGCCTAGTGTTGGGAACAGTCCTTGTGTTAAGACAACTTTCAGCTAGACAATTCCCCCTCAAAAGGGAAGTCTGGGTGCTAATGGGAAGGTGCGGTATAGCCAGAAATATAGCCAATGTCAGCTACCCAAGGGGAAGGAGGGCTTGTCACCTTCATGATTTCTTTGTTGCATTTACAGATTTTCCAGAGGGTGGGGGAAAAAAAAAGTATCCTGCTATAGCAGATGCTGTAAGTGTCCCTGCTCCTACCCCCTTAGACTACCCTGAAGGTCACTTGCAGGCTGTTCCTTTTTATTTTTATTGTATTATTGTTGTTTTTAGAAAGAGTCTCGTTCTGTTGCCAAGGCTGGAGTGCAATGGCACAATCGTAGCTCGCTACAGCCTTGAATTCCTGGGCTCAAGCAATCCTCCCACCTCAGTCTCCCAAGTAGCAAGGACTACAGGCATGCGCCACCACACCTGGCTAATCATTTTTATTTTTATTTTTATTCATTTATTTATTTTTGAGATGGAGTTTCATTCTGTCGCCCAGGCTGGAGTGCAGTGGCACGATCTCAGCTCACTGCAACCTCCACCTCCCCGGTTCAGAGCGATTCTCCTGTCTCAGCCTCCCGAGTAGATGGGATTACAGGCACCTGCCCCCATGCCCAGCTAATTTTTGTATTTTTAGTAGAGACGGGGTTTTACCACTTAGCCAGGCTGGTCTCAAACTCCTGACCTTAGGTGATCCACCCACCTCAGTCTCCCAAAGTGCTGGGATTATAGGCCTGAGCCACCGTGCCCAGCCTAAAACATTTTTAAACAGGCTTTTTTAGGCCGGGCATGGTGGCTTATGTCTGTAATCCCAGCACTTTGGGAGGCCCAGGTGGGTGGATGACCTGAGGTCAGGAGTTCGAGACCAGCCTGGCCAACATGGTGAAACCCCATCTCTACTAAAAATACAAAAAATTACCAGGCATGGTGGCGGGCACCTGTAATCCTAGTTACTTGGGAGGCTGAGGCAGGAGAGTTTCTTGAACCTGGAAGGCGGGGCTTGCAGTGAGTTGAGATCGCGACGCTGCATTCCAGGTTGGGCAACAAGAGCGAAACTCTGTCTCATAAAAAAAAAAAAAAAAAAAAGCTGGGCACGGTGACTCACGCCTGTAATTCCAGCACTTTGGGAGGCCGAGGCAGGTGGGTCACCTGAGGTCGGGAGTTCAAGACTAGCCTGACCAACATGGAGACACCCCGTCTCTACTAAAAATACAAAATTAGCTGGGGTGGTGGCGCATGCCTGTAATCCCAGCTACTCGGGAGGCTGAGGCGCGATCAGGAGAATCGCTTGAACCCGGGAGGCGGAGGTTGCGGTGAGCCAAGATCGCGCCATTGCACTCCGGCCTGGGCAAAAAAAAAAAAGAGCGAAACTCCGTCTCAAAAAGAAAAAAAAGGATTTTTTTTCTCTGTAAGTTAACTCTACCTGATCCATGGAGCCTTTTGGTTTCTATTTCTCTATTGTTGCGTCACAAAAACCTAGTACTGCTGATGTAGCAAGATTCTGCTCCCCAGGAACTCGAGGTCACACCTATCCCCTCACCCTCATCACTTTAGCAGACAGTGGCTTCATTTCCAGCTCCCCAAGACCTGCTCTGAGCACCTGCCTGTCTTTCCCTGGGGGCTTTCTCTTGCAGCCAGGGTCTGTTTTGTCTTCACTGTGGCAGCCAGAAGTGCTGGGGAATCTAAGTCCCCCAGGAGCCATCTTCTGCTAATGACTGACAGAAGTCACAGATCCATTCCCCGGCTCCCTTGCCCCTCTAGTGGGATAACTGTCAAGTGCATTTTCACCTCCCATTTCCCAGGGGATTCACCCCTTATTGCCCACAGCAGTAACTCACTAAGGATATATCCTTTGCTGGCTGCCTTCTCTTCCCCATCTTTCTTACTTATTCTCTACCAATGCTTCCTGGGGGCTATTTCCTAAATAGTCTGCTTATCCTCAAATCCTTGTCTCAGGCTTGGCTCCTGGGGGAATTCAAATTAAGACATTCTCAAAGTAGATAAGTAGATTGAGAATCTTAAGTCTATGCAACTCGAACTTGATTATTTGTGTGTGTGTGTGTTTGTGTGTGTAGAAAGTATAATTTAAGCTGGGTGCAGTGGCTCATGCCTGTAATCCCAGCACTTTTAGAGGTCAAGGCAGGAGGATTGCTTGAGGTCAGGAGTCCAAGACCAGCTTGGGCAACATAGCAAGACCCTATCTCTAAAAAAATAAAAAATAAATTAGCCCCGTGAGGTAGCGTGTGCTTGTAGTCCCAACTCCTCTGGAGGCTGAGGTGGGAGGATCGCTTGAGCCCAGGAGTTTGAGGTTACAATGAGCTATGATTGTGCCACTGCACTCTAGCCTGGGCAACAGAGTGGGACCTTGTCTCTAAAAATAATAATAATAATAATAACAATAACAATAAAAAAGAAAGCAGGCTGGGCGCGGTGGCTTAAGGCTGGGCATGGTGGCTTACGCCTGTATCCCAGCACTTTGGGAGGTCGAGGTGGGTGGATCATCTGAGGTCAGGAGTTCGAGACCAGCCTGGCCAACATGGTGAAACCCCGTCTCTACTAAAAATACAAAAATTAGCCGGGCTTGGTGATGGCTGCCTGTAATCCTAGCTACTCAGGAGGCTGAGGCAGGAGAATCGCTTGAAGCAGGGAGGCGGAGGTTGCAGTGAGTCGAGATTGTGCCACTGCACTCCAGCCTGGGCAACAAGAGTGAAACTCCATCTCAAAACAAAAACAAAACAAAACAAAACAAAAAAGAAAAGAAAGAAAGCACAAGTTGAAAAGGTAAAACCTTACAAAGAGTTCAAATTGCCCCAGTAAAATTTTGTCTTACTCAGGAGAGGCTGAGGTAGGAGGATTGCTTGAGCCCAGGAAGTCAAGGCTGCAGTGAGCCATGTTTGCACCGTCGCACTCCCGTCTGGGCGACAGAGTGAGATCCTGACTCAAAAAAAAAGAAAAAAAGAAAAGACTTTGTTTTGCAGTCTCCTATAGCACATGGAATAGGATCCCAGGAGAGCTGTGTATCCTAGAAATGGTTGGGTTGGTTTGTGATTTGAAGTGGGGGGAAGAAAACCAAGGAGACATTTTTGCCAGCAACCTAGAATTGCTAACAATTCTTTTAATATTTTGAAATGGGTCGTGGAGGAGTTGGCAACTCCCCACCTCCCTTCAGCATGCAACTGGATAGAACTGCAGACGTTTCTGAGCACAAAGAACACATCCATTATGCACCCGCTGACACTGTCAAAGGAGAATCTCCATCTTTTGACCCCATTTTGGAAACTAGCAGGCTGTCAATATCTGTTAAAGGGCTGAATGGTTTCTTTGCCAAACACGACTTCAACTGGTAGAAAACTGTCGGTCTTCCAGCTCAGGAGCACCTGGGATGCTTGGCACCCCACCTGGCTTGGCTGCTTTGGGGGATCGTGGAGTGCCACCTGCCCTCCTGAGTCACAGCCTCTCTGTGGGCACACGCCATTGTCAGAGATGCCAGCTCACTGACGGATGTCTCATTGCAGCTGCACCAACCACTGACTTGAGTCTTGAGTCACTGCCTGTTCAAGGGCCAAGAAATAGAAGCAGAAAATGGAATCTTTTCTATTTCACAGAAGTTGGCTGGCTTTCAAGGCAAGTGCGCTTTTTAAGACAAATGCTTGATTGGGCTTTGGGCACAAGTTTCTCCGTTTTTTTTGCTCAGTCTCAGAGCAATTTGACAAGGACACCAACCAGGGCTTGGCATTGCCCTGGGGCCAACTGGATGAGGAGAAATCAAAGCCCTGCAGTCACTATTAGGGATTTTTTTGAAACATCTGGGATTTCTTTTGGCCAAATTACCAGACTGTGAGAGGAGACTGGAGATAATGCCGTGGAAATTTTTAACTCTAGCAGAAGACATGTGCAGGCTGGCGTAGAGTGAGAGAAATCTGCAGATGTATGATTAAAGTTTGCTTCCCCCATTACAACAGGAATTTATAAGCTGTTTCTTGCTGATACAGCATTAGAGTAGCAGGCAGTGTGGGCGGCTACACACAGACCTCACCCCACCTCGGCACGCCCATCTCCTGGTTTCTTAATGCTTACCTGCTACCTGCTCACACCTGTGACCTTCAGAAGTTATTCTCGGGCCCTGGAGCTGCCCTGCCCATATGGAGGGCCAGAGTGCCTTGGAGCTACCTCGCTCAACCTTCCTGGGCAGCCAGTCGTCAATAGGTTTAGGGGTCAGTTATGGACTAAATGTTTGTGTGCCCTCCAAATCCCTGTGCCCCGCGATGTGACTGTATTCAGAGATAAGACCTTTAGGAGGCAATTAAGGTTAAATGAAGTATTCAGGGTGGGGCCCAATAGCATTAGCGTCCTTATAAAAAGAGGCAGCAGGCCAAGGTGCTGTGGCTGGCACATGTAATCCCAATGCTTTGGGAGGCTGAGGTGGAAGGATTGCTTGAGCCCAGGAGTTTGAGACCCAGCCTGGGCAACATAGCGAGACCATCTCCACAAAAATACATGAAAAAATAACTATCCAGGTGTGGTAGTGTACATCTGTAATCATAACTACTAGAGACGCTGAGGTGGGAGAATTCCTTGAGTCCAGGAATGAAAGGCTGCAGTGAGCTATGATTCTGCCATTGCACTCCAGCTTGGGCAATAGAGCAAGACCCTGTCTCTTAAAAAGAGAGAGAGAGGCCGGGTGCAGTGGCTCATGCCTGTAATTCCAGCACTTTGAGGGGCTGAGGGGGGTGGATCACTTGAGGTCAGGAGTTTGAGACCAGCCTGGCCAAGATGGTGAAACCCCGTCTCCACTAAAAATAGAAGAATTAGCCAGGCGCGGTGGTGCATGCTTGTAATCCCAGCTACTTGGGAGGCTGAGGCAGGAGAATCGCTTGAACTTGGGAGGCAGAGGTTGCAGTGAACTGAGATTGCGCTATTGCACTCCAACCTGGGCGACAAAGTGAGACTCTGTCTCAAAACAAACAAACAAACAAAAATAGAAAGAGAGAGAGAGAGACACCAAAGAGTTCTTTCTGTTTCTGTCTCTCTCTTCATGCATGAGAGAAAGGCCACGTAGGGACACATGAGAAGGTAGTTGTCTATAGCCCAAGGGGAGAGCCTTCTGCAGACACTGACTTTGCTGGCACCTTGGACTTGAACTTCTCAGCCTCCAAAACTGGGAGAAGATAAATTTCTCTTAAGTCACTAAATCTGTGGCATTTTGTTGTAGCAGCCCAAGCTGATGAATACAGGGTCCAAAGCCCTTCTCCTTTGTCTCTAGGTGGGACCAGCTTTGAGGTATAATTTGTGCCCCAGGGGTCCCTGGCTAGAAAAGTCTGGGTATGAGACTTCAACTGGCGTTGAATATTTGTTTTGCTTCTTTGTTTTCCCTGTCCTCCTGCTTTCCCCACCACCCCCTTATTGATTACCCTGGGAACACTTCTTTTTTCTTTCTTTTTTTTTTTTTTGAGACCACGTCTCACTCTGGCATCCCACCTGGAGTGGCTGCTTTGGGGGATCATGGAGTGCCACCTGCCCTCCTGAGTCACAGCCTCTCTGTGGGCACCAGAGAGCCTCTCTGTGGGCATCCAGGAGGCGGAGAACCCAGGCTGGAGTGCAGTGGTGTGATCTTGGCTAACTGCAATCTCCGCCTTATGGGTTCAGGTGATTCTCCTGCCTCAGCCTTCTAAGTAGCTGGGATTACAGGCACCCACCACCACACCGGGCTAATTTTTGTATTTTTAGTACATACGAGGTTTCGCCATGTTGGCCAGGCTGGTCTCAAACTCCTGACCGCAGATGATCCGCCCGTCTTGGCCTCTCAAAGTGCTAGGATTACAGGCGTGAGCCACCGTGCCCGGCCAGGAACACTTCTTAATAAATGATTTGCACCTAGATCCTTGTCTGAAGGACTGCTTTTGGGAGAATCTGACCTAAGAAAGTCAGTGATGGAGAACTTTGCCAAAGATAACCTCAGTACTGAGCTGAGGACAAAGGAACTGTCAGGACATGCATGCAACTTGCAGAGCCTTGGTAGTTCCTATTAATGGCTGTTCTGCTTCTCTCTGGGTATTAGTTAGACTAAGGAATGCCAGCTGCTGCAATAGTTAAGTCCTGAAATCTAGTGGCTTAGTAAAACAAAGGCTTATTTCTCACTCATGCACAGTCTGAGACAGGTTGGCCAGCCCTCTTCTCCCATCTAGAACATATGGTTTCCAAGGTTATTGGGCAGGGGGAAGAGGGAGAGAGGAGGAATGCCAGTTTTTCACTGCCTCAGTCTGGAAATGGCATGCATCATTTATGCTTACAGCCCATTGGCCAAAACTAATCACATGATGCTAATCAAAGCACAAGGGATACTGGGAAACGTAGGCAGCACATGGGATATTTGAGGAGCTGCAGTTGTTTTTACAGTGGAGTTGCACCTTCTACAGGGTGTAGGTTAGGAAGGCAGGGACAGAGGCAAAAATTGCACGTGGCCCAAACTGCCTTTGAAGGCAACATTAATATAAGAGTTGTAGGCTGGGTGCCGTGGCTCAAGACTGTAATTCCAACACTTTGGGTGGCTGAGCTGGGAGAACTGCATGAGCCCAGAAGTTCAGGGCCAGCCTAGGCAACATAGTGAGACCCCGTATGCACAAAAAAATAAAAAAAATTAGCCAGGCATAGTAGTGTCTGTTTGTAGTCCCAGCTGCTCGGGAGGCTGAGTTGGGAGGATTGCTTGAGCCTGGGAGGTTGAGGCTGCAGTGAACTATGATGGCACCACTCCCCTCCAGCCTTGGTGACAGAGTGAGATCATTTCAAAACAAACAAACAGGCGGGGCATGGTGGCTCACACCTGTAATCTCAGCACTTTGTGAGGCTGAGGCGGGTGGATCACTTGAGATCAGGAGTTCGAGACCAGCCTGGCCAACATGGAGAAACCCTGTCTCTACTAAAAGTATAAAAAATTAGCTGGATGTGGTGGCATGTACCTGTAATCCCAGCTACTCAGGAGGCTGAGGCAGGAGAATTGCTTGAACCCAAGAGGCGAAGGTTGCAGTGAGCCGAGATCATGCCACTGCACTGCAGCCTGGGTAATAGAGCAAAACTCTGTCTCAAAAACAAACAAACAGGCAAGCAAACAGACAAACAATAAGAATTGTAGACTCTTATATCGTCTTTTATTACAGAGAAATAAAAACAGAAAAATATCTTCCTCTTTTTTTGAGTAAAAAGTAATACATACTTAAACATTTTTGAAATTTTGCTAATAAAAACACCTAACATTTGAGTGGACTTTTGTGAATTTCAAGGAGAAGGTATATTATTTGGCTTGGATAAGCTGAATCAGATCCCAAAAAGCACTAATCATAAAGTAAAATACTGATTAATTAGACTTCATTAAAATTAAGAACTTTTATTCATCAGAGATCCCATGAAGAGAGTGAAAAGTCAAGTCACAAACTGGGAGAAGACATTTGCATCATGTCTTATCTCAAAGGACTCATGTTCGGAATATATAAAGAACTCCCACAAATCAGTAAGTCAGGTGAGTGAATAAGAAAGTGGGTGAAGACTTAAACAGGCACTTCACAAAACAAAGATGAAAAAGTGAGGCTGGGCACGGTGGCTCACACCTGTAATCCTAGCACTTTGGGAGGTCAAGGCAGGTGGATCACTTGAGGTCAGGAGTTCTAGACCAGCGTGGCCAACATGTCAAAACTGTCTCTATGAAAAATACAAAATTTAGCTGGGCATGGTGGCGCGTGCCTGTAATCCCAGTTACTTGGGAGGCTCAGGCACAAGAATCACGTGAACCCAGGAGACAGAGGTTTTAGTGAGCTGAGATCGTGCCACTGCAGTCCAGCCCGGGTGACAAAGCAAGAATCCACCTCAAAAAAAAAAAAAAAAGAAAAAAGAAAAAGTGGCCAATACACAATAAGGTACTTAACACCCTTGCAGAGTAGAGAAATACAAATTAACTATATCTCCATCCAAATGGCTAATATTTAAAGGACTGACCAGGCCAGGCCCGGTGGCTCACGCCTATAATCCCAGCACTTTGGGAGGCTGAGATGGGAGGATCACCTGAGGTCAGGAGTTCGAGACCAGCCTGACCAACATGGTGAAACCCTGTCTCTACTAAAAATACAAAAATTAGCCGGCCGTGGTGACTCACACCTGTGATCCCAGCTACTGGGGAGGCTGAGGCATGAGAATTGCTTGAATCCGGGAGGTGGAGGTTGCAGTGAGCTGAGATCGTACCATTGCACTCCAGCCTGGGTGACAAGAGTGAGACTCTGTCTCAAAACAAATAAATAAATAAATAAGTAAATAAATAAATAAAAGGACTGACAATAAATACTAAGTGTGGGTGAAGCTGCAGAGTGACGGGAAGGAAGGCTCATACATTACTGATAGGAGTGCAAATTAGTACAGCCACTTTGGAAAACTGGAAGGATCCACTGAAGCTAAATATACATTTATCTTACAATCTAGCAATTCTACAGCTAGGTGTATGTCAATAGAAATGGGTGGTTATATGCACCAAAACACATGGAGAAGAATGTTTATGGCAGCCTTTTTAGCCAAAACTTGAAACTCAAATATCTATTAATAGTAGGATAATAATTTTTTTTGGAAATGGAGTCTCACTCTGTTCCCCAGGCTGGAGTGCAGTGGCACGAACATGGCTCACTGCAGCCTCAACCTCCTGGGCTCAAGCAATCCTCCTGCCTCAGCCTCCCGAGTAGCCGGGACCACAGGCATGTGCCACCACACCCAGCTTTTAGGTGCATTTTCTTTTTCTTTTTCTTTTCTTTCTTTCTTTATTTATTTTTGAGACAGAGTTTCACTCTTGTTGCCCAGGCTGGAGTGCAATGGCACAATCTCGGCTCACTGCAACCTCTGCCCCCTGGGTTCAAGCAAATCTCCTGCCTCAGCCTCCCAAGTAGCTGGGATTACAGGCATGCACCACCACACCTGACTAATTTTGTATTTTTAGTAGAGACAGGGTTTCTACATGTTGGTCATGTTGGTCAGGCTGGTCTCAAACTCCCAACCTCAGGTGATCCCCCCACCTCGGCCTCCCAAAGTGTTGGGATTACAGACACGAGCCACTCTGCCCGGCCCTGTAGGTGCATTTTTGTATGAGATTTTATTTCTTTTGCTAGTGTTGGTTCTGGGTGCAGGTGATGAATGACACTCTTGCACGTGAATGTTGAGTGGTGTGTGGATAATGACTCAGGAATACGGGCACATGCCACCATGCCAGGCTAATTGCTTTAATTTTTTTTTTTTTTTTTTGAGTCAGTCTTGCTCTGTCACTCAGGCTAGAGTGCAGTGGCACAATCTCGATTCTTCTGCCTCAGCCTCCGGAGTAGCTGAGACTATAGATGCACACTACCATGCCGGCTAATTTTTGTATTTTTAATAGAGACAGGGTTTCCCCATGTTGATCAGGCTGGTCTGGAATTCCTGGCCTCAAGTGACCCGCCTGCCTCAGCCTCCCAAGTGCTGGGATTACAGGCATGGGCCGCCCAGCCTTAATTTTTTTTTTTTTTTTTTCAGAGATGGGGTCTTCCTGTGTTGCCTAGGCTTGTCTCAAATTCCTGGCCTCAAGTGATCTTCCTGTCTTGGCCTCCCAAAATGCTGGGATTACAGTTGTTACTATAATAATGCCATGTAACAAACCACCCGAAACTCAGAGGCTTGCTTACTCACAATAAGCCTTTATTCTTATGCTCATGGGTCTAAAGGTCCAGTTTGGCTTAGCCGATCCTCCATTCAAGACTTGGATAAATGACTCTGCTTCAGGCTGTTGGATTGGTTGGGTTCTGTCGGTGCCAAGTCCAAGGCTGCGTTTACTCTGCTCCACATTTGATAATACTCAGGATAAGGGTAAGCAATTCCCTGGGGCATGCTCTTCTCCTGGCAGAATACTTGATCGAAAGAGCTCAGCTAAGTCCTGCGGGCACGTTTACATCTGTTGTTCACATCTGCTGACATCCCATATGCCAGAGGAAGTCACATGACCAAGCCCAGTATCAGTGTGGTGAGGAAATATACTTTACCCACAGTGAGAGGGCACAGTCACAGGCAGAGTGCAGAGGTACTGCATTTCTGAAAATGCAATCCGGCCAGGCTGGTGGCTCACACCTGTAATCTCAGCACTTTGGGAGGCCAAGGCAGGTGGGGATCACTTGAGGTTAGGAGTTCAAGACCAGCCTGGCCAACATGGTGAAACTCCGTCTCTACTAAAAATACAAAAATTAGCCAGGAATGGTGGCGGGCGCCTGTAATCCCAGCTATCCAGGAGGCTGAGGCAGGAGAATCGCTTAAATTCGGGAGGCGGAGGTTACAGTGAGCCGAGAGAGTGCCACTGCACTCCAGCCTGGGCGACAGAGCAAGACTCTGTCTCTGTCTCATAAATACATAAATAAAAATGCAATCCTATCCACCATAGCTCTCATGGTGGTTATGGGAGAGGGGGAGATCCTGTGGGTGGCAGAACTGACAGATGGAGAGAGAGTGTGACTCCTAATATTATCTTTGGCAGCCCTGGATCTAGCCATGTTTGAAGCCAGATTTATCTTTGGACATCCCAGAGTCACCAATAAGCTCCCCTGGCACTTTCCTTTTTTTTTTTTTTTTTTGAGACAGGGTCTTGTTCTGCAGCCCAGGCTGGAGTGCAGTGGCTTGATCATAGCCCGCTGTAACTTTGAACTCCTGGACTCCAGCAATCCTCTTGTCTTGAATAGTTAGGACTACGGGCACATGCCACCATGCCAGGCTAATTGTTTTAATTTTTTTTTTTTTTTTTTGTTACCCAGGCTGGAGTGCAGTGGCACAATCTCAACTCACTGCAACCTCTGCTTCTTAGGCTCAAGCGATTCTTCTGCCTCAGCCTCCGGAGTAGCTGAGGCTACAGGTGTGCACTACCATGCCGACTAATTTTTGTATTTTTAGTAGAGACAGGGTTTCCCCATGTTGGCCAGGCTGGTCTCGAATTTCTGGCCTCAAGTGGTCTGCCTGCCTCAGCCTCCCAAGTGCTCAGATTACAGGCATGGGCCACCGCGCCCGGCCTTAATTTTTTTTTTTTTTTTTTGCAGAGACGGGGTCTTCCTGTGTTGTCTAGGGTTGTCTCAAACTCCTGGCCTCAAGTGATCTTCCTGCCTTGGCCTCCCAAACTGCTGGGATTACAGGCATGAACCACTGGAACCAGCCTTTGGTTTACTTTTAGAATGTGATGATTTTTCAGGCTGAAGTTGGGTTTGCAACAAGGATACATTTCCCAAGTGTTTTGGGTGCTGAAATGGATTTTTGCTGTTGATTATAATATCCCTCCAGGCTGAGGGTGCTTCTGTCTTATTGTAGTCGATGTTTCCTATTGAAACAGCACAGAATGACATGTTGCCTTTCCCAAGCAGCCTCATTGAATGTTATTTTGGGTTACAGAGCCAGAGTAAGAAAAGACAGAGGGTGACACAGCTGTCACAAGGTCTCCAGAAAGTGGCACATCATATTTCACAATTTCACGGTAACTGCTCCTTGGAAGCGAGACACCTGCCTAGGAGAAATTCAAAGCTTGAAAGAGAATTTGCCTATTAAGAAAACTGAATATATGAATCCAACTGATTTCCAGAAGGGAACAGTACAGAAAGGGCAAAACACTTTTAGGAAGCTATTATTGGTTGTCATTTAGATATCTGAGATTAGAACTTGGGAATCTGGACAGTTTCTTTTTTTTCTGAGACAGAGTCTTGCTCTGTCACCCAGGCTGGAGTGCAGTGGCACGATCTTGGCTCACTGCAACTGCTGCCTCCCCGGTTCAAGCAGTACTCCTGCCTTAGCCTCCCGAGTAGCTGGGACTACAGGCATGCACCACCACGCCCAGCTAATTTTTGAATCTTTAGTAGAGATGGAGTTTCGCCGTGTTGGCCAGGCTGGTCTCGAACTCCTGACCTCAGGTGATCCACCCACGTTGATCTCCCAAAGTGCTGGAATTACAGGTGTGAGCTACCGTGCCCAGCCAGTTTCTTTCTTTTTCTTTATATTTTGTTTTGAGGTAGGGTCTCACTCTGTTAGCTAGGCTGGAGTGCAGTGGTATGATCATGGCTCACTGTAGCCTCGACTTCCTGGGCTTAAGTGATCCTCCCACCTCAGCCTCCTAAGTAGCTGAGATTACAGGAGTGCACCATCGTGTACAGCTAATTTAAAAAAAATTTGTTGAGATGGGGTCTCACTATGTTGCTCAGGGTTGGACAGTCAGTTTCTAACTCTTAGGGGAGACAAGGGAGTGGCGTGATTTAAATCCTTGCTCCTCAAATCCATGGCCCAATAGCATCAGCCTCAGCTGGGAGCTTTCCAGAAATGGAGAATTTCAGCCTCTGTCTAGGACCTACTGAATCAGAACCTTCTCCATGGGCTTGCAACTTGGCTTCCAATTCTGTCTGCATTCTTTGTTGGTTTTGGGATGGGGGTGGGGGGTGAAATATTTAACTTCCTCTGAGTCTCAGTTACCTTATTTGTGAAACGGGAATAATAATAGTAACCAGCCCACTGGATTGTTGTGAAGATTAAATGAACTAGTCTACTGTGTTAGGGCAAAGGTTAAGAAGCTATAACAAGCCTGGGCACATTGGCTCAGGCCTGTAATCCCAGCACTTTGGGAGGCTGAGGCGGGTGGATCACCTGAGGTCAGGAGTTCGAGACCAGCCTGGCCAACATGGTGAACCCTTGTCTCTAGTGACAATTAGCTGAGTATGGTGGCACAGGCCTGTAATCTCAGCTACTTGGGAGGCTGAGGCAGGAGAATTGCTTGAGCCCGGGAGGCAGAGGTTGCAGTGAGCTGAGATCGTGCCACTGCACTCCAGCCTGGGCAAGAGAGCGAGACTCTGTCTCAAAAACAAACAAACAAGCAAAAAAAAAAAACTCAAAAAGGACTCCCAGATACAGTGGCTTATGGAGGACAGATGATTACCTCTCTTTCACACAATATTTGGCCATGAGCAGTCCAGGTTGGCAGGGAGGAGCTGTTTTACACACAGTCATTTGGGGATCCTGCTTCCTCTCATCTTGTTGCTAGGTCGTTACTTAGGGCATTGTCCTCATCTAACAGATTGATGCTGGGTCTCAGGCACATCTATGTCCCAGTACTTGGGCAAGCAACTCATCACTTTGGCTCACATTTCATTGGCAATAAGAAAGGAGACAGGCAGGACTCATCTCTGGACCAGATTAAAGGCACCAAAAGCACCTCTTTGTTGCCCATCACCATAAGACACCTCCACCAGCACCATGAGAGTTTACCATCGCCATGGCAACACCCCAAACTACCGCCGCTTGCCATGGCAACACCCAAAGTTACCGTCCATTTCCTAGCTATTTCTGAATAATCTGGCTCTTAACTAGCATGTATTAAAAGTGGGTATATGTATGACCACAAATCATTACTACTCTTGGTGCAATGCCTATGGTAAGCAGGAGTAGTCACAGAGCTGCAACACTGCTGCTACCTCAGTAAAGCTGCTTTCTCCAACCACCGGCTCAATCTTGAATTCCTTCTTGAGCAAAGCCAAGAACCTGCCCTGCATCAGCAAGACCTTACTCATCTGGTTACACCCAGCCCCAAGAGAGGCTGGGAGACATAGTTTCCAATCAGGCATCCCTGTACCTGAAATCGTCCTATAAACTTTATAAAATTAATCAGGGAGAAAGGGAGGGGGAGAAGTGAAAATAAGCCAAGCTTGTAGCACATTCAGTGTTAACCATTAAGTCACCTTGCTCTCTGGCCTGCTTCCTTATAGCTGTTTGCTTCCTTATAGCTGTTTGCTTCCTATTGCATCAGAATCATGTAGACCCTGTTACAAGATTATAGTTTCCCTTAACTGCTCTATAGATGTCATCCTAAGCATTGTGAGGCATTAAATTTTCCATTTGAGATGTTTTTTTCAGACCCTGCATATTGGTGAAACTACTACCTCTCATTTTTTTGAGATGGAGTTTTGCTCTTGTTGCCGTGGTTGGAGTGCAATGGCGTGATCTCAGCTCATCACAGCCTCCGCCTCCCGGGTTCAAGCGATTCTCCTGCCTCAGCCTCCTGAGTAGCTGGGACTACAGGTACGCACCACCACACCTGGCTAATTTTGTATTTTTAGTAGAGATGGGGTTTCTCCATGTTGGTCAGGCTGGTCTCGAACTCCTGACCTCAGGTGATCCGCATGCCTTGGCCTCCCAAAGTGCTGGGATTACAGGTGTGAGCCACCGCACCTGGCCAGTGAAACTACTGATGTCAACTGGTCTGAAGGACCCCACAAAGAGCTGACTTACCAAAGAATGGAGTTTCCATATCTTGATGATTTCATCCTCCTTACCCCAACCAATCAGACTCCAATTTGCCAGTCCTTGCCCTCCATGATCCTCTTAAAACCCCAGCTCAGAACTCCTTGGGGAGACAGATTTGGGGATTCCTCCTCTCTCCTCACTCAGCTGCCCTGTGATCATTAAACTCTTTTCTCTGCTGCAAACCCTGTTGTCTTGGTGGATTCGTATGTTACTGCACAGCAGGCATACAAACCTGGTGGGTCTGTAACATGCCCACTCTATGAGTCTCCACTGCTCCTGTGTCAGGTACTTCTCACAGGGGCTGGCTCTGTGAATTTCAGCTTCTATGATGCATCATTTTTATCGTGATATTTCTCAGCCCAGAGGCACTTTCCACCTCTTATCCTGCTACACAGCTTGTGGACAGGTGTGATATATCACCGCATCTGCTATTTGGCTAAAGTGATTATCCAGTTCTTTCTAATTACCTGGTCAGGAGGGGAATGGATATCAACGTAGTCAAGACTGGGATTTAGCAGCAGTGGTGTATTTAGATACTTCCCATGTGTGGAAGGCTGATTAGCTCCATTTGCTAAGTAAGTAGCAGCTGCTATTAGTCTTTAATGACCTTAACTCCCAAAGTAGCTTGGTGGCAAAAAAAAAAAAAAAAGAAAAAAATCTTAGATTTTTTTTTCCTGCCAAGATTCCCAGGAGACAAATGTTTGCTCTCAGCATCTGTATATTAGGGAAAGGAAAGGAATATTCTTTGGCTCCCAAAGATTTCTAGCCAAAGGAGTTAGTCATAGAGACCATATTTGGCAGAAAGATTGGATCCTGAGATTGAAACTGCTCTGACTTCATCCTAAGGGCAAATAGATTATGTTCTCAAAGCAGTTACTTTTAGAGATAACTAGAGAGAATTTTTTTTTTTCTCTATTTGGTAAATGGTTTGCCTTCCTTGCACTAAACTAGAAACCAGTCGCTTTGCTAGCTTTCTTTTTCATAGTCCTAGAAATGTTCTTTGCATTTCCTCAAATAATTACTTTATAGGTGAATGCAAAGTCACTTTTTTTTTTTCTTTTAAGAGATGAGGTCTTTGTCCATTGCCTAGGCTGGAGTGCAGTGACATGATTATAACTCATTGCAGCATCCAACTCCTACACTAAAGTGATCCTCCTGCCTCAGCCTACTGAGTAGCTAGGACTAACAGGTGCAAGTCACCATACCCAGCCAATTTTTAAGATTATTTTTAGAGATGGGGTCTTGCTAAGTTGCCCAGGATGGTTTTAAACTCCTGGCCTCAAGTGATCCTCCCACCTCAGCCTCTGAACAGCCAGGATTACAGGTGCAAGCCAGTGCACTGACCAAAATCACTGTTTGAAAATGAATTTTCTTGGCCGGGCGCGGTGGCTCAAGCCTGTAATCCCAGCACTTTGGGAGGCCGAGGCGGGTGGATCACAAGGTCAGGAGATCGAGACCATCCTGGCGAACACGGTGAAACCCCGTCTCTACTAAAAATACAAAAAACCTAGCCGGGCGCGGTAGCGGACGCCTGTAGTCCCAGCTACTCGGGAGGCTGAGGCGGGAGAATGGCGTGAACCCGGGGGGGCGGAGCTTGCAGTGAGCCGAGATCGCGCCACTGCACTCCAGCCTGGGAGACACAGTGAGACTCCGTCTCAAAAAAAAAAAAAAAAAAAAAAAAAAAAAAAAAAAAAAAAAGAAAATGAATTTTCTTAAGGCTTTGACTAAAGAGTTTTAACATTCTAGTTGTACCACTTACTAGACATGTGTCACATTATTTAGTCTATGTCTTTTTCTCATTTACAAAATGGGATTAATAATAGTAACTACCTCAGAGAGTTGAGGATTAAAGGAGTTGATACAAACGCTTAGGATAGTGCCTGGTACATTGTACATAAGTGGTAGCTATTATTACTATTTCTTTTTTTTTTTTTTGAGACGGAGTCTTGCTCTGTCACCCAGGCTGGAGTGCAGTGGCCAGATCTCAGCTCACTGCAAGCTCCTCCTCTCGGGTTCACGCCATTCTCCTGCCTCAGCCTCCCGAGTAGCTGGGACTACAGGCACCCGCCACTTCGCCCGGCTAGTTTTTTGTATTTTTAGTAGAGACGGGGTTTCACCTATGTTAACCAGGATGGTCTCGATCTCCTGACCTCGTGATCCGCCCGTCTCGGCCTCCCAAAGTGCTGGGATTACAGGCTTGAGCCACCGTGCCCGGCCTATTATTACTATTTCTTAAAAATAATTGTGAGTTAACTGTAGCATCCTCTTTTTGATCTCCTGTCCCTTCACGGCAGACATTGTCATCTGTCCCAGAAATCCCTCTCCTTCTTTTGGGAATAGCTTCCTACTTTTGGGAATAGAACTCCCTTGAGTAGCAGCAGGGCCCATGGTTGCCCAGTTAGAGACTACATTTCCCAGCTTCTCTTGCAGCTATATAAGGCCATGTGAACAAGGTCCCAGCAATAGAGTATGAGTGGAAAAACAATGTAACTTCTGTGTTGCTTCCTTAAAAAGAAATGTTTGCTGTCTACTTTTTCTCTTTACCCATTTCATGATGACTCGAATAAGGACACTGTGGTGAGCCAGGTTGGCATACAGATGAAGACATATCCTGGAGATAATGGATCAGTGAGATAGAAAGAACTGGGTTTCTGGGTGACTTTGTGCAGTGGAGCCCCCTGCTTGTGTCAGACCATCTGCCTCCTTCTGGATTCTTAGGTGAGAGAGATTATTACACTTGTTTCTTATTTCAGCCATTGTTTTTCTGAATCTCTTTGTTTAGTTTTTATTTTTCTTATTTATTTATTTTTTGAGACAGGGTCTGGCTCTGTTCCCCAGGCTGAAGTGCAGTGGTGCAGTCACGGCCCATTGTAGCGTCCACCTCTTGGGCTCAAGTGATCCTCCCACCTCAGCCTTCTGAGTAGCTGGAACTACAGGAATGCACCACTGCACCCAGCTTCTTCAATATCTTGACGTCTTTGTTTCAGAATCTCATTTATATGCTAATACATTCACTTACTATCTGGGCAATAGAGTGTATCTGAGACAAATGGATTCAGTGCTTAACCTGAGCCAAAGTTTGTAAACAAAATTTAGAATTTATTGGTCAGTTAGTCGACCCTAAAAGCAAAAAAGTCCAGTCCCAATTAGACTGAATACAAATGGGGTCACATTAACATTAATGCCTGAATTTCAATAACTCATTATTTTCCACATGGAGGACCTCAGCATCTCCTCTCTACAAGCTTCTTACACTAGGTTGCAGGATTCTCGGGGGGATATTTCATTTGTGTCCAGGAAAAACTTTGCTCATAACAGATTTGCTGCTCTTAAAGTCCCAGTGGCAAGACTGGGCACGGTGACTTACGCCTGTAATCCCAGCGCACTGGGAGGCCGAGGTGGGCAGATCACTTGAGGTCAGGAGTTGGAGATCAGCCCGGCCAACATGGTGAAACCCTGTCTCTACTAAAAATACAAAAATTAGCCAGGCGTGATTGCAGGTGCCTGTAATCCCAGTTACTCGGGAGGCTGAGTGGGGAGAATCACTTGAACCTGTGAGGCAGAGGCTGCAGTGAGCTGAGATCGTGCCATTGTAGTCCAGCCTGGGTGACAAAGCAAGACTGCATCTCAAAAAACAAACAAACAAACAAACAAAACCCAAAAAACCAAAAATTAACCCAGCATGGTGGCAGGCACCTGTAATCCCACTACTGGGGAGGCTGAGGCAGGAGAATCGCTTGAACCTGGGAGGTGGAGATTGCAGTGAGCCGAGATTATGCCACTGCACTCCAGCCTGGGTGACACAGTGAGATCCTGTCTCAAAAAATAAATACATAAAAAAAAAAAAAAAGTCCCAACGGCAGTCTCCTTGCTATCGTCTCTGCTTCTAGTGCTTTCCATGAGTGACCTGCTTTTTTGGATGCCAGAGCCCAGTGGTCCTCACTGGTGACCTTCCTCATCCCTCATGGCACCAAAGCTGACAAGGGTCTTGAAGGGAGAATGGCTTTTGTTCCAATTATGTCAAGGTATCATTCCAATGCCTTCCATCTTCCACTATTACTGATGGAAAGTCAGCTGGGTTGAAATGGCCAGGCTTTGTAGATGATGTAAACTTTCTTCCTGGCTGCTGTTAAGATCTTCTCTCTATCTTTGGTGTTTCGTTTCACCAAGATGGGCCTAGGCATATATTTCTTTTTATTTATCCTGGTTGGATCTTCAATCTGTTCATCTTCAGTTGTGGACTTCAGTTTGTCATCAATTTTAGAAAATTTGCAGGTCTTATCTCTTTAAATCTTGTCTCGCCTCTATTTTCTCTATTTGATCCTTTAGGATGTTTGATTAGGTGCATCTTGAATTTACTTTTTTTTTTTTTTGATAGAGTCTCGCTCTGTTACCCAGGCTGGAGCGCAGCGGCATGCTCTAGGCTCACTGCAATCTCTGCCTCCCGGGTTTAAGTGATTCTCCTGCTTCAGCCTCCTTAGTAGCTGAGATTATGGGCATGTGCCACCATGCCCAGTTAATTTTTGTATTTTTAGTAGAGACAGGGGTTTCGCCATGTTGGCCAGGCTGGTCTCTAACTCCTGGCCTCATGTGATCTACCCACCTCGGCCTACTTTCCAGAGTGCTGGCATTACAGGTGTGAGCCACCATACCCAGCCAAATTTAATACTCTTACCCTTCATCTCTCTTACTGTTTCATATTTTATTTTATTTTTTATTTACTTATTTTTTTTTTTTTTTGAGACAGGGTCTCATCCTGTTACCCAGGCTGGAGTGCAGTGGTGCGATCTTGGCCCACTGCAGACTTGACCTCCTGGGCTCAAGCAATCCTCCTGCCTCAGCCTCCTGTGTAGCTGAGACCATAGGTGCATGAACCACGCCCAACCTTTTTTTTTTTTCTTTTTAGTTTTTTGTAGAAATGAGGTCTTATTTTTTTGCCCAGGCTGGTCTCAAACTCCTGGGCTCAAGCAATCCTCCTGCCTCAGCCTCTCAAAGTGCTGAGATTATAGGCGTGGGCCACTGCGCCCAGCCTGTTTCATATTTTGTATCTCTTGTCTCTTTGTGTTACATTCAAGGTTATTTCTTCAGCTACATCTTTGAGTTCATTCATTTCCTCTTGGGTTGTGTTTAAGCTGATTTTTGTCAGTCGAGTTTTTATTTCAGTGATTATATTTTTCATTTGTATAAGTTATATTGAAAAGCATCTATATGTTCCCCAAAGCGTCTTGTTGTTTGATCACTTTTATGACTGCATCTTTCATTTCTTTCTTTCTTTCCTTTTTTTTTCTTTTTTCTTTTTTGAGACAGAGTCTCGCTCTGTTGCCCAGGCTGAAGTGCAGTGGCATGATCTCGGCTCACTGCAACCTCTGCCTCCAGGTTCAAGCAATTCTCCTGCCTCAGCTTCCTGAGTAGCTGGGATTACAGGCGTGCACCACCACACCTGGCTAATGTGTGTAATTTTTAGTAGGGACAGGGTTTCATCATGTTGGCCAGGCTGGTCTCGAACTCCTGACCTCAGGTGACCCACCTGCTGGGATTACAGGCATGAGCCGCCACGCCCAGCCACCTTTCATTTCTCCAGTCATTTCTCCTGTGGCTACTCTTCATCTGTATCTGACAATCCCAGTGTCTGCAGACACTGGAAGAGGATTTACATCTCCTTTTAATTATTTCTTCTGTCTTTCAGTCAAAGCAGCTTCTCATATGTTTGGTGACTTTTAAGTTATGAGCTAATCTAGCATTGTGCCTGTGGTATCAGATTCCTGTGTTTGAATTCTTTCTCTGCCACCCACTATTAGTGTGGATTTTACTTTTCTGTATCTTGGATTCCTCATCCGTGAAATAGCGTAATGAGTGACATTACCCATTAGTTGGCTACGTCATAAGGGTGTTTGAGGGTTTCAAGAATAAATATCTGAAAAACGGTCCAGAACAGTGCCTGACACATCGTTAGCTCTCAATAACGGCGAGCCCTTGTCAACATTCAGTAAGCATTTGTTGAATGAATGACAAATAGGTGAATGCAGTCTCAGTTTTCTCACCTTTAAGAAAGGAGACAAATTGGCCAGGTGCAGTAGCCCACGCCTGTAACCCCAGCACTTTGGGAGGCCAAGACGGGAAGATCACAAGGTCAGGAGTTCGAGACCAGCCTCGCCAACATAGTAAAACCCCGTCTGTACTAAAAATACAAAAATTAGCCAGGCATGGTGGCACATGCCTGTAATCCCAGCTACTCAGGAGGCTGAGGCAAGAGAATCGTTTGAACCCAGGAGGCGTAGGTTGCAGTGAGTTGAGATCATGCTACTGTACTCCAGCCTGGGTGACAGAGCCAGACCCTGTCTCAAAAAAAAAAAAAAACAAGGAGCCAAATTAAAAATTATCTATATAGTCTTTTAAAGTCTTAAATTCATTGATTTCCATACTTAATGTGTCCTGCAGCTAACATTTCTGAAAGCATACTGGGGACATAAAATGTGACTTGACATTTTGGCTGGGTGTGGTGGTTCATGCCAGTAATCCCGGCACTTGGGAGGCTGAGGCTGGAGGATTGCTTGAGCCCAGGAGTTTAAGACCAACCTGGGCAAGACAGTGAGACCCCATCTCTACAGAAAATTTAAAAATTAGCTTGGCGGCCGGGCGCGGTGGCTCAAGCCTGTAATCCCAGCACTTTGGGAGGCCGAGACGGGCGGATCACGAGGTCAGGAGATCGAGACCATCCCAACATGGGCTAACGTGGTGAAACCCCGTCTCCACTAAAAAATACAAAAAACTAGCCGGGCGAGGTGGCGGGCGCCTATAGTCCCAGCTACTCGGGAGGCTGAGGCAGGAGAATGGCGTGAACCCGGGAGGCGGAGCTTCCAGTGAGCTGAGATCCGGCCACTGCACTCCAGCCTGGGCGACAGAGCGAGACTCCGTCTCAAAAAAAAAAAAAAAAAAAAAAAAAAAATTAGCTTGGCATGGTGGTGCATGCCTGTAACCTCAGCTATTTGGGATGCCGAAGTGGCAGGGATCCTGGGAGTTTGAGGTGGCAGTGAGCTATGATCACACCACTGCACTCCAGCCTGGGTAACAGATCGAGACCTTGCCTCTAAGGAAAAAAATGTGACATTTTATTAACAAAATTTGCTAATAACATTCAGAAGGAATATAGGACAATATACTTCATTAAAAAGCATAGACCATGACCTAGATAGAACTTGGTAAATTGTACCTCTGAACCACAGTTTCTTATCTGTAGAATGTAGTAATGACAATGCCCACTGCACCACAGTATGTGAGGATTAAATCCACTATTACAAAGAAAATGCTCAGTACAATGCCTGGTACACAGTAAGCATTCAATAAATGTTATTTGAAATAATGAAAATTGAGGCTGGGCGTGGTGGCTCATGCCTATAATCCCAGCACTTTGGGAGGCCAAGGTGGACGAATCACGAACTCAGGAGTTCGAGACCAGCCTGGCCAACATGGTGAGACCCCATCTCTACTACAGATACAAAAAATTAGCCGGGTGTGGTGGCGCACGCCTGTAATCCCAGCTACTCGGGAGGCTGAGGCAGGAGAATCACTTGAACCCAGGAGGCGGAGGTTGTAGTGAGCCAAGATCCCACCACTGCACTCCAGCCTGGGCAACAGAGTGAAACTCTGTCTCAAAACAAAACAAAACAAAAACAAAAAAAGAAAGAATGAAAATTGAATGACTTGTTTGGAAATGCAATGGAAGTAGATAGGACAGAGGAGCTGAGATTCTATGAACTGTAAGAGGAATGGAATGGTCGGGGGTGGGATTAAGAATTCTTCCAGTTGGGTGCGATGGCTCACGCCTGTAATCCCAGCACTTTGGGAGGCCGAGGCAGGTGAATCACCTAAGGTCAGCAGTTGGAGACCAGCCTGGCCAACTTATTAAAAATACAAAAAATTAGGCGGGTGTGGTGGCGGATGCCTGTAATCTCAGCCACTCAGGAGGCTGAGGCAGGAGAATCGGAGGTTGCGGTGATCCGAGATCGCGCCATTGCACTCTGGCCTGGGCAACAAGAGCGAAACTGTCTCAAAAAAAGAAAAAAAAGTTCTTCCAAGTCCCTGAAATAAAACCCTGCTCCATCAGAAATCTTCCCCATCTCAGCACTTTGGGAGGCAGAGGCAGGTGGATCACCTGAAGTCAGGAGTTCGAGACCACCCTGGTCAACATGGTAAAACCCTGTCTCTGCTAAAAATGGAAAAATTAACCGGGCGTGGTGGTGTGTGCCTGTAATCCCAGCTACTCGGGAGGCTCAGACAGGAGAATCACTTGAATCCGGGAGGTGCAGGTTGCAGTGAGCCAAGATTGTGCCACTGCACTCTAGCCTGTGCCACAGAGCAAGACTCTGTTTCAAAAAGAAAAAAAAAAGAAAGAAATCTTCCCCATCTTAGTTGTGGATAAACTAATATGCAGTTTTTGAGTTTATCAAAGTTGGTTTTGTTTTGGAAGTTAATGTTATAAATGTGAGTGGTCTGTTTTCTTGGGAAGCCAGAGTTCCTCACCTGGTACAGACGGTCCGTGTTAGCAAGTTGGCTCCTGGAAGTCACTCAGGTTTCCAGTCTCCTGTTCTCAATTTATGCTTCTCTAAGGCAATTGTTTTCAATGTAGCTACATTTTGGAATCACTGTGGAAGCTGTAAAAAAAAACACTGATACCTGGGCCCCACCTTCAGAGATTTTGATTTATTTTGTCTGGGGTAGGACTTGGACATGGTTTTTATCTTTTTTCTTTTCTTTTTTTAAAAAAAGTTCCCAGGAGATTCTAATGTGTAGCCATGTTTACAATCCCCTGTCGTGTGGCATTGCTTTGTCTGCCTGGTCAATGCTGGATCCCCACTAAGTCTCAATTCCAGCCAATAGGAAGGAGGAAGAGCCTATGAAGAAAGTGCTTATGATGTCCTAAGACTCAGACCAGGAAGTGGAACGTGTTACTTCTTCTCACACCCCATTGGTGAGAACTCAGTCATGTGACTCTATATGACTGCAGAGAAGGCTGGGAAATGTCAATCTGGGCAGCCATGTTCCCGGTCACCATTCTATTACTTTGAAAGAAGAAAATGGACTTAGGACGAGGGATGTGGCTCGGACATCTAGGAGATCTGAAGTGGTGAGAACAAGAGTGGATCTAGCCGTGAATACCACTGGGCAATGTGTTCATTTCCAAGGACTGCTGTAACTAAGTAGCACAAACTGGGTGCTTAAAACAACAAAATATATCACCTCACACTTCTGGAGGCTAGAAGTCTGACATCAAGGTGTTGTAGGGCTACATTCTCTAAAACCTGTAGGGGAGATAGCTTCTTTGCCACTTCCTGGCTTCTGGTGGTTTGCCACCAGTTCACCTTGGCATTCCTTGGCTTTCAGCTGCAGCACGTGGATCTCTGCCTTGTTACACGGTGTTCCTCCTTTGTGTCTCTATGTCTCTTCTCTTCTTCTTTTTTCTGAGACAGAGTCTCGTGCTATCACCCAAGCTGGAGTGTAGTGATGTGATCTCAGCTTACTGCAACTTCTGCTTCCCTAGTTCAAGCGATTCTCCTGCCTCAGCCCCTAGTAGATGGGACTATAGGTGCATGCCACCGAGCCCAGCTAATGTTTTTATTTTAGTAGAGACGGGGTTTCACCATGTTGGCCAGGCTGGTCTTAAACTCCTGACCTCAGGTGATCCACCCTCCTCGGCCTCCCAAAGTGCTGGGATTACAGGCGTGAGCCACTGCACCCAGACTCCTTTTCTTAAAAGGACATTAGTTATATTGGATTAAGGGCCTGCCATACTCTGATGTAACCTCATCTTAACTAATTCCATCTGTAATAACCCTAATCAGGTCATATTCTGAGGTACTAGGGGTTAAGAGTGAAACATACCTTTTTGGGGGATGCAGTTCAACTCATGGCAGACAATAATCAAGCATCACAATTTTGAGGAACCCCTCCATGAGGCCATTGTAAGGAGGCAATGACTTGGCAATTTATTGCACCCTTCTGTCTCCCACGTCTAGGTACCATCCAAGCCCCAGGGAAATAAGATGCAGCACCAAGATACCAAGGAAAAGGGTAAAAGCACTCCGAGTTCACCTGAGATGAACTTTTCACCACCCTTGAAGAATGAGGAGTTGAACTAGTGATCACTTTCAGTTCTTGAAAAATAAGGTGGCCAGGCGAGGTGGCTCACGCCTGTACTCCCAGCACTTTGGGAGACCGAGGTGGGTGGATCATGAGGTCAGGAGTTTGAGACCAGCCTGGCCAACATGGTGAAACCCCGTCTCTAGTAAAAATACAAAAAAAATTAGCTGGGCATGGTGGCAGGCATCTGTAATCCCAGTTGCTCGGGAGGCTGAGGCAGGAGAATCGCTTGAACCCGGGAGGCGGAGGTTGCAGTGAGCCGAGATTGCGCCACTGCACTCCAGCCTGGGCCACAGTACGAGGCTCTCAAAAAAAAAAAAAAAAAAACAACAAAAAAACCCCACACAAAACAAAAGTAAGATTCCATCTCTTACGTCTCTAAATTGGCAACTGAAATTGATATCTGCAACATCTTCAATGATCCAATGGAAGGAAGTCCAAACTCCTTGACCAGGGTTGGACAAATTATGGCCCACGGGCCACATTTGGCTGGCTGCCTGTTTTGGTTATTAAAGATGTTTTGGAATACTGCCATGCCCACTTGCATATGTATTGCCTCTGGCTATTTTTGTACGGCAGCATCAGGGTTGAGTTATTGTCACAGAGACAGTAGAGCCTGCAAAACCAAAAAGATTTATTATCTGGTCCATTTTAGAAGAAATTTGCCAACCTTTGTCCTAAATCAAATTTTCAAGACTGTCCACAATTTAAGACCTTTTTTTTTTTTTTTTTTTTTTGAGACGGAGTCTTGCTCTTGTTGTCCAGGCTGGAGTGCAATGGCACGATCTCGGCTCACTGCAACCTCCGCCTCCCAGGTTCAAGCAATTCTCCTGCCTCAGCCTCCTGAGTAGCTGGGATTGCAGGTACACACCACCACATTCGGCTAATTTTTAATATTTTTAGTAGAAACAGGGTTTCACCATGTTGGCCAGGCTGGTCTCAAACTCCTGACCTCGTGATCCACCTGCCTCAGCCTCCCAAAGTGCCAGACATGAACCATCGCCCCCGGCCTCAGACTAGTTTTTAAAACATATACTCTGCCATTCTACCACATAAACTTTCCAAGGTACTGAAACCAGTGTATGCCAAGTTCTCTAAGTTATCAGCTCTAAATTTTTTCCCACAGCCCAATTAGGAGGGAATTAAGGTTTCATCCCCATTCCCACTTTCCAGCAGAAAAACAAGTAGTTGATAAAAATGGAATGTCATCCTAAAAGCCTTCTAAAAGTTGAGGAATTGTGGGTACATCTGCTTAAGCAATAAGAGTACAGATGATTTCTATTTCTGCTCGATGCATACATGACTTAAAGTCTATTTATTGAACAATTATAGGCCAAAAATACTGCTGATGAAAATGAGTATTATTAAACACTGTAGAATTTGCCACACAACCCACAACAAATTAAATTGCTAATAACAAGCTAAACAGTGATTTATCCTTAGCTAGGCAAAAGGAACAGCGGTTGAAAACCGTGGCCAATTCAAGATAACACAAAGACAAAATGTTCCTCCAGGAAATGATGGAAATTTATACTATCAGTGTACACTTGTGTGCAGTGCTGTAAGGTATTGTGTGTCTGCCAGGCTTCTAGGTGGAATACCAAAATAGAGTGCTCCATAAGTTACAGTAACTTTCTATTCTTAATGTATGAACACTATGTTTCAGTAAGCCTTAATGACTTGCTTAGAGTAGGTGGATTGGGTATCAGCTGCATTTGCGGGTGCAGCATCCATGCCTCTTTCTTCTGATTTTCCCTGGGGGAGCTATGGTTCCATTTGCATCTCTGTGCTTGGAAAGGGGCCAGCTTTAGAATGGGGCACGTAGGGCCGGGCGCGGTGGCTCACGCCTGAATCCCAGCACTTTGGAAGGCTGAGGTGGGCAGATCACCTCGAGGCCAGCCTGGGCAACGTGGTGAAACCCTGTCTCTACCAAAAATACAAAAATTAGCTGGGCGTGGGCTGGGTGCAGTGGCTCAAGCCTGTGATCCCAGCACTTGAGGCCGAGGCAGGCGGATCATGATGTCAATAGATCGATACCATCCTGGCCAACATGGTGAAACCCTGTCTCCACTAAAAATACAAAAATTAGCTAGGTGTGGTGGTGCGTGCCTGTAGTCCCAGCTACTCGGGAGGCTGAGGTGGGAGAATCGCTTGAACCCGGGAGGTGAATGTTGCAGTAAGCTGAGGTTGCACCACTGCACTTCAACCTGGGCGACAGAGGTCTCAAAAAAAAAAAAAACAAAAAAAAAACCAACAACCAAAAAACTAATCGGGCGTGATGGCATGTACCTGTAATCCCTGTTACTCAGGAGGCTGAGGCAGGAGAATCTCTTGAACCCAGGAGGCAGAGGTTGCACTGAGCTGAGATCATGCCATTGTACACCAGCCTGGGCAACAGAGGAAGACTCCGTCGCAAAAAAAAAAAAAAAAAAAAAGAAAATGGAGCACATGACCCAGACTGGCCAATCTCATCCCTCTGCTCATAGTTCAATCATAAGCACATATCTCAAGACAAGCCAATGAGACGCCATACCAGGACTTCTGTTAGAATTGCTAACCTTGGAGAATGGCATTGACAGTTGATGAAGCTGACACAAAGGAGACCGGGGTTGGGCGGAGTGTTTTATGCCTGTAATCCCAGCACTTTGGGAAGCCAAGGCGGGAGGATCGCCTGAGGCCAGGAGTTCGAGATTAGTGGGCAATGTAGTGAGACTGTGTCTCTCCAAAAAATAAAATATTGGCTGGGCACAGTGGTTCATGCCTGTAATCCCAGCACTTTGGGAGACTGAGGTGGGTGGATCATTTGAGGTCAGGAGTTTGAGACCAGCCTAATCAACATGGTGAAACTCTGTCTCCCTAAAAATATAAAAAAAATTAGCTAGGCATGGTGGCACATGTCTGTAGTCTTAGCTACTTGGGAGCCTGAGGCAGGACAATCACTTGAACCTGGGAGGCGGAGGTTGCAGTGAGCCAAGATTGTGCCACTGCACTCCAGCCTGGGTGACAGAGTGAGACTGTCTGAAAAATTAAAAAATAGGCCGGGCGTGATGGCTGCTACCTGTAATCCCAGCACTTTTTGAGGCTGAGGTGGGTGGATCACCTGAGGTCAGGAGTTCAAGACCAGCCTGGCCAACATGGTGAAACCCCCGTCTCTACTAAAAATATACAAAAATTAGCTGGGTGTGATGGTGCGCACCTGTAATTCCAGCTACTCGGGAGGCTGAGGCTGGAGAATTGCTTGCATCCGGGAGGCGGAGGTTGCAGTCAGCCGAGATCACACCACTGCATTCCAGCCTGGGCAACGACAGAGCGAGACTGTCTCACAATAAGTAAATAAATAAGTAAATAAAAAATTAAGCCAGGCATGGTGGCACACACCTGTGGTCCCAGCTACTTGGGAGGCTGAAGTAGGAGGATCACTTGAGCCCAGGAGACCGAGGTTGCAGTGAACCATGATTGTGCCACTGCACTCCAGCCTGGGTGACAGAGTGAGACCCTGTCTCTAATAAATATATAAATGAAAGAGACAGGTTCTAGATTCCTGAGACTGTTCAAGGACCTGGATCCAGCTGAGCCTGAAGCCAATGTGTGAGAGTCTCTTTTAAGAACTAAAGCAGGGGAGGGTGTGCTGGCTCATGCCTGAAATCCAGCACTTTGGGAGGCCAAGGCAGGCTGAATCACTTGAATCCAGGAGTTTGAGACCAGCCTGGGTAACATAGTGAGACCTTGTCTCTACAAATTAAAAGAAAAAAAAAAATTAGTGGGGCATGGTGGTGTCACCTATAGTCCCAGCTACTTGGGAGACTGAGATGGGAGGATGGCTTGAACCTGGGAGGCAGAGGTTGCCACTGAACTCCAGCCTGGGTGATAGAGCAAGACTCCATCTCAAAAAAAAAAAAAAAAAAAAAAAAAGGTAGGCCTTGAACAGTGTCTCCCTCTGTTTCCCAGGCTGGAGTGCAGTGGTGTGATCTGGCTCACGGCAGCCTCAACCTCCCAGACTCAAGCGATCCTCACACCTCAGCCTGCTGAGTAGCTGGGATTACCATGCCTGCTAAGTTTTGTATTTTTTGTTTGTTTGTTTGTTTGTTTGTTTTTTGAGACGGAGTCTCGCGCTGTCGCCCAGGCTGGAGTGCAGTGGCCAGATCTCAACTCACTGCAAGCTCCGCCTCCCGGGTTCACGCCATTCTCCGGCCTCAGCCTCCCGAGTAGCTGGGACTACAGGCGCTGCCACCTCGCCCGGCTATTTTTTGTATTTCTTAGTAGAGACGGGGTTTCACCGTGTTAGCCAGGATGGTCTCGATCTCCTGACCTCGTGATCCGCCCATCTCGGCCTCCCAAAGTGCTGGGATTACAGGCTTGAGCCACCGCGCCCGGCCAAGTTTTGTATTTTTATTGAGACAGAGATTTCACCATGTTGGCCAGGGTGGTCTCAAACTCCTGACCTCAAATGATCCACCCGCCTCGGTCTCCCAAAGTGCTGGGATTACAGGCATGAACCACCGTGCCCGGCCAGCTGAAATTTTTCTAAAGAAACTTCGCTTCACAAGGATGTAGGGAGAAAGCAAACAAGGCAGTAAAGACAATGCAATCCACAGAAAAAAGGAAAACTCGCAAAATGAAAGTTCTCATCCCCAGGTTTTACTAAAGGCTGCTGTCAAGACTTGTTGGTGCCTCCCGACATGAGTGTGATTCCTGTCCTTAGCATTCATCGATCTCAGATGCTAGGCACCTGGTGGTGGGAATCCCGCATGCTGTGCGTCTTCCCACGAGGGCTTTTGGGTTTCATTTGAAGGTGGAGGGAGATGTTATTTTGTACTTGTATCCTGTAGGCTATGGAGAAAAGGGAGGGTTGGTTTGGATGCTTGTGCCGGCGCATTTTTTTTTTTTTTTTTTTGAGAAAGAGTCTTACTCTGTTACCCAGGCTGGAGTGCAATGGCGCCATCTCAGCTCGCTGCAAACTCCGCCTCCTGGGTTCAAGTGATTCTACTGACTCAGCCTCCCGAGTAGCCCAGCAGCATTTTTGAACGAGTTTGGAGAGTACATAGAGATGAAGAGAAAGCTGCTTTCTTTTTTTTTTTTTTTTTTTTGAGACGGAGTCTCACTCAGTCACGCAGGCTGGAGTGCAGTGGCGCAATCTTGGCTCACTGCAAGCTCCACCTCCCAGGTTCCTGCCATTCTCCTGCCTCAGCCTCCCAAGTAGCTGGTACTACAGGCGCCCACCACCATGCCCGGCTAATTTTTTGCATTTTTAGTAGAGACGGGGTTTCACCGTGTTAGTCAGGATGGTCTCGATCTCCTGACCTCGTGATCCGCCCGCCTCGGCCTCCCAAAGCACTGGTATTACAGGCGTGAGCCACCGCGCCCGGCCGAGAAAGCTGCTTTCTTAAGACTTTGAGAGACTAAAGGCCCAGGGCACATTGCTTTGGGGCTCAGATGGCATAGGGTAAGACTACACTGGGGAGACACACCAAGCACCTCCTGCTGCGTAACTAAACTGGCAGAAGGAAACCCTCCTGCAGTCATGGCCAGCCCTACAAGATGTAAAGTTTCTCGAATGATCTTGCCCCCCAGGCGTCGTGGTGGTGCGCACCTATAATCCCAGCTACTCAGGAGGCTGAAGCACGAGAATCGCTTGAACCCAGGAGGCAGAGGTTGCCGTGAGCCGAGATCGCGCCACTGCACTCCAGCCTGGATGACGGAGTGAGACTCAGTCTCCAAAAAAAAAAAAAAAAAAAAACAAAAAAAGGCAACTCAACAAAACACATGAAATAACAGATAACAGAAGCAGTTTTATTACTCACAAATCCCAGAGAGAGGAGGACAGAGTGCCTTGCAGGGCGATCGGAAGAGGGGAGCCATTTGGGACATGCCAGATCAACCAGAAGATGGGGAAGTGTGAGGCGGGGGGACCTGGAGGCCAAGGCCCTTACTGGGGTTCAGGGCATTACCCAAGAACGTTTCCCCTGGGGAGTTCTAATTGTTGTGTTTAGAGGAAGCAGCACAAATTCTGTGGGGTCACACTGTGGCTGAGAGGTGGTCACTGCCACCTGTACACCAGGGGTTCCCAATCCAGTACCAGTGGCCTGTTGGAAACCGGGCCACACAGCAGGAGGTGAGGGGCAGGCGAATGAGCGAAGCTTCATCTGTATTTATAGCTGCTCCCCATTGCTTACATCACCGCCTGAGCTCCGCCTCCTGTCAGATCAGCGGCAGCATTAGATTCTCATAGGAGCATGAATCCTGTTGTGAACGTCCCATGCGAGGGATCTAGGATGCATGCTCCTTATGAGAATCCTTTTTTGTTTGTTTGTTTCTTCATTTTTTGAGATGGAGTCTCGCTCTGTTGCCCAGGCTGGAGTGCAATGACTCGATCTCGGCACACTACAACCTCTGCCTCCTGGGTTCAAGCAATTCTCCTGCCTCAGCCTCCCAAGTAGCTGAAATTATAGGCACCTGCCACCACGCCTGGCTAATTTTTTGTATTTTCAGTAGAGACAGGGTTTTGCCATGTTGGCCAGGGTGGTCTTGAACTCCTGACCCCAGGTGGTCCACCTGCCTCAGCCTCCCAAAGTGCTGGGACTACAGGCGTGAGCCACTGGGCCCAGCCAGGAGCCCTGGTTTAGAACGAAGGGGTAGAAAATGCCTGTCCTCAAAGAAGCAATTTTTTTATCCCAAGCTTCCCTTCCTCGGCTAGTCAATCCTTATGATTTCCTGCTTGTCAATCACATACCTGGAATTGCCAATGTCCAGATACCTTATCAACTCAGGAAATCCTCACATAAAGCCTCCTTGCCCCATGAGTGAGAAATGTGGTTTCCATGGCAGCGAGGTTAAAGTTCTCTCCAACTTTATTTCACTTTGTTTGGAGTTTAGTTCCGTAGGACTAGAAAAGAAAAAAAAAAAAAAAAAAAAAAAAAGGCCGGGCGTGGTGGCTCAAGCCTGTAATCCCAGCACTTTGGGAGGCTGAGGCAGGTGGATCACGAGGTCAGGAGATCGAGACCATCCTGACTAACACGGTGAAACCCCGTCTCTACTAAAAATACAAAAAATTAGCCAGGTGTGGTGGCGGGCGCCTGTAGTCCCAGCTACTCAGGAGGCTGAGGCAGGAGAATGGTGTGAACCCGGGAGGCGGAGCTTGCAGTGAGTCGAGATCGTGCCACTGCACTCCAGCCTGGGTGACAGAGCGAGACTCCGTCTCAAAAAAAAAAAATTCTCCAGGCATGGTAGCGTGCACCTGTAATCCCAGCTACTTGGGGGGCTGAAGTGGGACGATTTCTTGAGCCCAGGAGGTGGGGGTTACAGTGAGCCAAGAGTGCGCCATCACACTCCAGCCTGGGTGACAGAGCAAGACCCTGTCTCTGAAACAACAACAACAACAACAACAACAACAAAACCAAAAAAACCCCAAACTATCTATTTACCGCAATGGGTGATTTTATTTGTCTGTGTCTTCAAGTTGTTTCTTGTTTTGAGATGGAGTCTCGTTCTGTTGCCCAGGTTGGAGTGCAATGACCCGATCTCGGCTCACTGCAACCTCTGCCTCCTAGGTTCAAGCGATTCTCCCACCTCACCCTCCTGAGTTACTGGGACTACAGGTGTGTGCCACCACACTGGGCTAATATTTGTATTTTTAGTAGACACAGGGTTTCACTGTTGGCCAGGCTGGTCTTGAACTCCTGACCTCATGTGTTCCACCTGCCTCGGCCTCCTGAAGTGCTGGGATTACAGGCGTGAGCCACCAAGCCCTGCCCATCTTCAAGTTTTTAACCGATGAGTATGTGTTACTTCTATAATGAAATCAATATTGTTAAAAATGAAAGATTTTCCCAGGATTCTCTTTTACTTTGTTCGTGTATTCTTTATGGCTGTGTCCTTGTGGGGGATGTGCACTTGGAGAGACCCTACGATCGAATGGGAGAAAACCTTCCCAGCTATGACCAGCTGGCTTCCTAAATGGACACCAGATGTTTGAATTGTGGGCCTTTTGTTGTTTTTGTTTTTTGAGACACAGTCTCACTCTTTTGCCCAGGCTGGAGTACAGTGGCGCCATCTCGGTTCACTGCAACCTCTGCTTCCCAGGTTCAAGCGATCCTCCTACCTCAGCCTCCTGAGTAGCTAGGATAACAGGCATGTGCCACCACACCTGCCTAATTTTTGTATTTTTAATGCAGACAGGGTTTCACCATGTTGGCCGGGCTGGTCTCGAACTCCTGACCTCAGGTGATCCACCCACCTCGGCCTCCCAAAGTGCTGGGATTACAGGTGTGAGCCACTGTGCCTGGCTGAATTAAGGGCCTTTTAGAGGAAACATGCGTTTCTGTGCGGATCACAGGTTTCTAAACCAGGCACTTTTGCTCTTTAATTTCTTAACATGTGTGATGCCAAAATTCTGTGGTGATCTGCCGCTGGAAAGATAACTTTATGATTCTCAGTGATGCCCTGTGGGTGCCGTGGGACCTCTCCAGGCAGGAAAGACTACTAGGCACTAGAATTAGGAGACGACTGTCCTGATGGAGTTAGGAGGGAGTTCAGGGCATCAGGACGGAGTCTATTAATAACTTTCCGAATGGCTAACACAATGCTGAAATTACCCAGGAAACATTAAGAAAGCAATATGTTTAGAGCAAAGGGCTCTACAGAGGTAGTTGTTAGAGACGCTTGAATTTTTTTTTTTTGCCGTATTTATTTATTTTATTATTATTATTTTTTGAGATGGAGTCTCGCTCTGTTACCTAGGCTGGAGTGCAGTGGCGCGATCTCGACTCACTGCAACCTCTGTCTCCCAGGTTCAAGCGATTCTCCCGCCTTAGCCTCCCGAGTAGCTGAGATTACAGGCATCCGCCACCATGCTGGCTAATTTTTGTATTTTTGTAGAGATGGGGTTTCACCCTGTTGGCCAGGCTGGTCTCCAACTCCTGACCTTAGGTGATCCACCTGCCTCGGCCTCCCAAAGTGCTGGGATTACAGGCACCGGCCTTTTTTGCACAATTAAAAAAATTTTTAATTTTGTTTAATATTGTTTTAGAGACAAGGTCTTGCTCTTTCATCCAGGTTGGATGCAGTGGTGCGATCACAGCTCACTGCAGCCTCAAACCCCTGGTCTCAAGGGATCCTCCCACTACAGCTTCCCGAGTAGCTGAGACTACAGACACAAGCCACTATGCCTGGCTAATTTTTGTTTTTAAATCCATTTATAAAGATAGTGTCTCACTATGTTGCCCAGGCGACTCCTGGCCTCATCCTCCTGAGTAGCCTGAGACTACAGGTACAAGCAACCATGCCCGGCCTACCCATTTAGGATTAAAAAAAAAAAAAAAAAAAAAAAAAACTATGGTAAAAATACACATAAATAAAATTTACCACCCTCACCATTTTAAAGTGGACAGTTCAGTGGCATTAAGTACATTCTCATTGTTGTGCAATCATGAACGCCATCTGTCTCCAGAGCTCTTTTCTTCTTGTAAAACTGAAACAACTCACCAGGCACGGTGGCTCATGCCTGTAATCCCAGCACTTTGGGAGGCTGAGGCGAGTGGATCACCTGAGGTCAGGAGTTCGAGACCAGCCTGGCCAACATGAGCAACTTTAGCCTTTTTGACTGATTCACGGTAATAAATATATTTTACATAGCAACCCAGTTCACACATAGCTAATCAAAACAAAAATGTCATGACATAATATTTATCCTAATATTATGTTTATCCTAATATTAAGTTCTGTATCTACTGAAAATACAAAAATTAGCTGGGCATGGTGGCAGGCGACTGTAGTCCCAGCTACTCAGGAGGCTGAGGCAGGAGAATTGCTTGAACCCGGGAGGTGGAGGTTGCAGTGAGCTGTGATTGTGACACTGCACTCCAGCCTGGCGACAGAGAGAGACTCCATCTCAAAAAGAAAAAAAAGAAAAAAAGGAGAAAAAGAAAAAAAAAGAAAAAAAAAAAACCAAACAACAAACGGAAACAACTCATTTCTTCTTGCAAAACTGAAATTCTGTCCCCATTAAATACTCATGCCTGCATCCCTCTTATTCCCAGCCCCTGGCAACCACCATCCCACTTTCTGTCTCAATGAATTTGACTACTTTAAGACCTCATGGAATAATACAACATTTGTCTTTTTGTGACTTACTTCACTGAGCATATATAGAAATATACACGCTCCTACATTATTCATCGTAGTATAAATTAATGCAATCTTCCTGGAGACAAATTGGAGATAGCTACTAATAGGCTTTGGCCTGGAAATCTTATTGCTAGGTATTTACTCTCCAGATAGAGTTTGCCAAGATATAGGGTTGAAGATATTTTCTTTTTTCTTTTCTTTTCTTTTTTTTGTGATGGAGTCTTGCTCTGTCACTCAGGCTGGAGTGCATTGGTACGGTCTTGGCTCACTGCAACCTCCACCTCCTGGGTTCAAGTGGTCCTCCTGCCTCAGCCTCCTGAATAGCTGGGATTACTGGTGTAGGCCAATGTGCCCGGCTAATTTTTGTCTTTTTAGTAGAGACAGGTTTTTGTTATGTTGGCCAGGCTGGTCTCGAACTCCTGACCTCAGGTGATCATCTGCCCCGGCCTCCCAAAGTGCTAGGATTACAGGCATGTGCCACCACACCTGAACAGGTTGAAGATATTTTCTGTAGCCTTATTTGAAATAGCCCAAAACTGGAAAGTGTCCCTCATTTGGGGTTTGATTTGAACAAATTAACGCAGTGTTAGTATTGCAACACTAATGCAGTTATTAAGAAGAAACGGCCGGGTGCAGTGGCTTAAGCCTGTAATCCCAGCACTTTGGGAGGCCAAGAGGGGTGGATCACGAGGTCAGGAGATTGAGACCATCCTGGCTAACACGGTGAAACCCCATCTCTACTAAAAAATACAAAAAACTAGCCGGGCGAGGTGGCGGGCGCCTGTAGTCCCAGCTACTCAGGAGGCTGAGGCAGGAGAATGGCGTAAACCCGGGAGGTGGAGCTTGCAGTGAGCTGAGATCCGACCACTGCGCTCCAGCCTGGGCGACAGAGCGAGACTCCATCTCAAAAAAAAAAAAAAAAAAAAAAAAGGAAGAAAGACATAGACCTGCGTAGAGTGTAATATTCTGGAAAGATCCCCACTATATATTACTATGTGAAAATGTACAAGTTGCAGAACCATTGGCTGAGTGTGGTTTTGCAGAAGTGATCAGCATCAAAATGGAGTTACTTACATCAAATCCTAATACAATGGAGCCCGGAGGCCATGAAGAGGCAGCCTGGAGCACGTATGCCCAGGCTAAGGATTATCCAAAGAATTTTTCAGAGCTGTGGTATTCCAGATAAGCTACTTGCTTTTCTAAATAAATAAATAAATAAATAAATAAATAAATAAATAAAATTTTGAGATGGAGTCTCACTCTGTCACCCAGGTTGGAGGGCAGAGGTACAATTTCGGCTCACTGCAATCTCCGCCTCCTGGGTTCAAGCGATTCTCCTGCCTCAGCCTCCCAAGTAGCTGGGACTACAGGTGCCCGCCACCACGCCTGGCTAATTTTTGTATTTTTAGTAGAGACGGGGTTTCACCGTGTTAGCCAGGATGGTCTCAATCTCCTGACCTTGCAATCCACCCGCCTCGGCCTCCCAAAGTGCTGGGATTACAGTCATGAGCCACCGCGCCTGGCCCAGATAAGCTACTTGTGCAAGGACACCTGCCTGAGTGACAAGTGTTTCCGTGTCCACCAATGAACTAACAAACTCCCACAACAAGCTCCTGTAACCAATGGTCTTTGTTTCAAAACAGCTTATGTGGGCCTTTCCTATTTTTCTTTTTTTAAAATTAAATTAAATTTTATTTTTATTTTTTAAAGAGACAGGGTTTCTGTCACCTTGACTGGAGTGCATGGCGTGATCATAGCTCTCTGCAGCCTCGACCTCCTGGGCTTAAGCAATCCTCCCACCTCAGCCTCCCTAGTCATTGTGATTGAAGGCCTGAGCTACCGCACTTGGCTCTTTTTTTCTTTCGAAAGCTTTCCCCTGCCCTAACCTCTTTGAATGCTCCTACGGTGGGCCATAGCATGCGGATCTCAGATTGTAATCCCCTGCTATTCCCGAATAAATTATTTGTTGTCAGGCAGTGGTGGTTGATGCCTATAATCCCAGCACTTTGGGAGGCTGAGGTGGGTAGATCACGAGGTCAGGAGTTCGAGACCAGCCTGACCAACATAGCGAAACCCCGTCTCTAATAAAAATACAAAAATTAGCTGGGCATGGTGGCGCACGCCTGTAGTCCCAGCTACTAGGGAGACTAAGGCAGGAGAATCACTTGAACCCGGGAGGCGGAGGTTGCAGTGAGCTGTGATCGCGCCACTGCACTCCAGCATGGGCGACAGAGCAAGACTCCATCTCAGATAAAAAAAAAAAATTATTTCTTAAGGAGAGTTGATCTCTCTGTTGCTTATTTCAGATTGACCGTTCCTTTTAAATAAATAACAAAATTAAAGGCACATATAGATAGATCCATATGGAAAACAATATGGAGATTTCTCAAAGAACTAAAAATAGAACTACCATGTGATCCAGCAATCTCACTACTGAGTATCTACCCAAAGGAAAATAAATCATTATATTAAAAGGGTCCCTGCACCCGTATGTTTATTGAAGCACTATTCACAATAGCAAAGATGAGGAATCAACATAAGTATCCATCGATGGATAATTCGATAATGAAAATATGGCACATATATACCATAGAATACTATTTGATGATAAAAAAATAATGGAATCATGTCTTTTGCAGGAACATAGATGGAACCAGAGGCCATTATGTTAAGTGAAACAAGTCAGACACAGAAACACAAATACCACACATTCTCACTCATAAGTAGGAGCTAAATAATGCCAACATTTGGACTTAGAGAGTGGAATGATGGGCAAGGGAGACTCAGAAGGGGTGGGAGGGTGGTGGATGATGAAAAATCAATGGGTGCAAAGTATGTTATTGAGGTGATGGTTACCCTAAAAGCTCTGCACTGCTATGCAATCTATGCATGTAACAAAATTGCACTTGTACCCCATAAATTTATTTATTTTTATTTTATTTTATTTTATTTTATTTTATTTTGAGATGGAGTTTCGCTTTTGTTGCCCAGGCTGGAGTGCAATGGCGCGATCTCGGCTCACCACAACCTCTGCCTCCCGGGTTGCCTCAGCCTCCTGAGTAGCTGGGACTATAGGCGCTTGCCACCATGCCCGGCTAATTTTTGTATTTTTAGTAGAGACAGGGTTTCACCATGTTGGCCAGGATGGTCTTGATCTCTTGACCTCATGATCCATCTGCCTCGGCCTCCCAAAGTGCTGGGATTACAGGCATGAGCCACTATGCCCGGCCTATTTATTTATTTATTTATTTATTATTTTGAGACGGCGTCTCGCTCTGTTTCCCAGGCTGGAGTGCAGTGGCTTGATCTTGGCTCATTGCAACTTCTGCCTGCTGGGTTCAAGGAATCTCACTCTATCTCCCAGGCTGGAGTGCAGTGGCACAATGTGGGCTTACTGCAACCTCCGCCTCCCAGGTTCAAGTGATTCTCCTGCCTCAGCCTCCCAGTAGCTGGGATTACAGGCGCCCGCCACTACACCCAGCTAATTTTTGTATTTTTAGTAGAGACAGGGTTTCACCATATTGGCTAGGCTGGTCTCGAACTCCTGACCTCGTGATCTGCCTTCCTTGGCCTCCCAAAGTGCTGGAATTATAGGCGTGAGTCACCACGCATGGCCAATGTATACAAAATTTTAAAAAGATGGTAGTGTGTCTCCTTGTTGGCATTGTGGGAGTACTTTTCACTCCTGCCTGCATCCCCAGACTGGTTTTCCACTCTTGTCAATTCTTGGACCTCCAATATCCTTCCAATAAATTCCACTTTTGCAACCAGAGTTGCTACTTGCAACAAAAACTATTAATGTTTTTAATTACATTAGACATTGACACAATGTCTAAGATGTTTTGTTTTTGAGGGACTCATGCCCTGTTAAAAGTATTGTAGTTACCCTTGGCACCAATTGCTGTCTTCCAAAATCCCATCTTCCTTTCCCCTAGAATATAGTTAAACTGGGCATCTGGTTACTCAACTATATTTTCCAGCCTTTTGGGGCCAGAATGAAACCATGCCCCTCTGTCCAGGGTTGATAAGGATTGCATGCCAGGTTCTGGATGGAAATATAGTTATAATAAAATATGAATCAGGCTGCATTTTGGCCCACTTCCTTGTTGCTAAACTAGACACTGACTATTTGCATCTCCATTGTTCTTTTGTTTTTATTTATTTATTTATTTGAGATGGAGTCTCGCTCTGTCGCCCAGGCTGGAGTGCAGTGGTGCATCTTGGCTCATTGCAACCTCCATCTCCTGGGTTCAAGTGATTCTCCTGCCTCAGCCTCTCGAGTAGCTGGGATTACAGGCACCCGCCACCACACCTGACTAATTTTTGTATTTTTAGTAGAGATGGGGTTTCACCATGTTGGCCAGCCTAGTCTTGAACTCCTGACCTCAAGTGACCCACTCGCCTCAGTCTCCCAAAGTGCTAGGATTACAGGTGTGAGCCACCACGCCAGCTTCCATTGTTCATTGAGATTTCCAGCAAAACAGCTGATGCCAACCCGTTTGAAGACCCTCACAAAGGAATAGGATCAGCAGAAGACAACCATGTCTTCATCTTCCAGTCACATGACTTCATGCTGCATTCTTCAACCAATGAATGATTTCCACACTTCAGCCCCCCTCCAACATGCATAAAAACTCTAGCCCTGGCTGGGCGCGGTGGGTCACGCCTGTAATCCCAGCACTTTGGGAGGCTGAGGTGGGTGGATCACCTGAGGTTAGTTAAGAGTTTGAGACCAGCCTGGCCAACATGGCGAAACCCTGTCTCTACTAAAAATACAAAAGTTAGCCAGGCGTAGTGGCGCATGCCTGTAATCCCAGCTACTCGGGAGGCTGAGGCAGGAGAATTGCTTGAACCCAGGAGGTGGAGGCTGTAGTGAGCTGAGATCGCGCCATTGCACTCCAGCCTGGGTGACAGAGCGAGACTCCATCATAAAAAAAAACCAAAAAACAAAAACAAAAACAAAAAAACAAAAAATAAACAAAACAAAACCAAAAAAGCCCTAGCCCCAAACTCCTTGGGGAGATGGATTTGAGGTTCCCTCCCAACTCCTCATTCAACTGCCCTAGAGTTAAACCTCTTTCCATGCTGCAACCCAATGTCTTGGCATATTCACTTGCTGTGTTCATGAGCCAATGGGCTTATTATGGTTACAAGGTGTGAGTCCACGATTATCACCACTGGAATGTGTTCAGAAGCAATGCATGCGATGTCTGCTGCAGGGGCCAGGGAAAATTTCCCCTTCACCCTTTGAAGTTTCACTGAAAAATCAACTCACCGAAGGCAGGTGAATCGGAGAAAAGGCATACACATTTCTTTGATCATAGTTTTACATGACACGGGTGCCTTCAGAATGAAAACCCAGAGATACAATGGAAACTGTCTATTTTTATGCTTAGGTTCCACAGAGTATGGACAGCTGTGCAGAAATAATGATTGGACATACAGGGTTTGATCTAATGGTAATAGACTGAGTGGAGAAATCTGGCAAGGTCTGTCTATCTAGATTCTTCTTGGCTTTTCTGTGCAGCATTACTTCCTTCTGGGTAAGGTAGGAGGCACGACTCAACTCTGGAGGTGGGACTTGAACACTGGACCAGGTTGAAGACTAGCTAAAACAGGGAAGAGGCAAAAGCACCTCTCCATGAGACACGCCCACTAGTGAGCCATGTCAACTTACCATTGCCATGGTAACACCTAGACGTTACCATCCCTATCCTTAGCAATGATCCGATGACCTGGAATTTACCATCACTTTTCTAGAAATTTTTGCATCATGCACTCCTTAATTTGCACATAATTAAAAGTGGGTTATAAATATGCCTGCAGCACTGCCTCTATGCTGCTACTTTGGGCACACTGCCTATGGGGTGGCCCTGTTCCACAAGGAGCTCTCCACGGCTGCTGTGCACTGCTGCTTCGGTAAAAGTGACTAACACCTCTGGCTCATCCTTGTATCCTTTCCAGGCTGAATCCAAGAACCCTCCCAGGCTAAGCCCTAGTTTTGGGGCTTTCCTGCCCAGCATCCTGGCTATGGGGTAGGACCCTCTCTGGAATGGGTGTCTTATGACCTACAGTCAAACAGGGTGGGTCGCATAATTTCTTTATGGCCAGTTTTTACACAAAAAGGCAGAGAAAAAGAGTCATATTTTTAGGTCTTACGGTTAGCTTTGGGGAAAAAGGGGTTGTGGTTCTAAGACCCACCTTGGGGAAGGGGGATTCTAGTTTCTATGGCTAGCCTCAGGGGAACATGGGACTGAGAGACAGGTGGTCAGGAGAAGACCAGAGAAAAACATTTGCTTTTGAGGCCGTTATTTTGGGGTATTGTTTATGAGTCCCAACACTGCCTTACTTGCTGTATCAGTTAGTTATTGCCACAAAAACGCTGTGTAACAACCCATCCCCAAACTCAGGGGCTTAAAACAACAATCATGTATTTTCATTTACTTCTATGTGTTGTCTGATCTCAGCTGGGGCAACTGAGTTTTGTTCCATGTGTGTCTCATTCTCCTCCTAGGACCAATGGGCTAGTCTGGGCATGTCCTCCTCATGATGATGGCAGCGGCAAGTGGTAACATTCAAGGCTTCTCGAATCCCAGGGTGATGGTTAATTTTATGTCAACTTAACTGGGCAAAGAGGTACCCAGATTAAACATTATTTCTGAGTGTGTCTGTGACAGTGCTTCTGACTAATAGCATTAGTCTGCTGGGTGTGGTGGTTCACGCCTGTAATACCAGCACTTTGGGAGGCCAAGGTGGGTGGATCACCTGAGGTCGGGAGTTCAAGACCAGCCTGACCAAGATGGAGAAACCCCATCTCTACTAAAAATACAAAATTAGATGGGCGTGGTTGTGCATGCCTGTAATCCCAGCTACTCGGGGGGCTGAGGTGGGAGAATTGCTTGAACCCGGGAGGTGGAGGTTGCAGTGAGCTGAGATTGTGCCATTGCACTCCAGCCTGGGCAATAAGAGAGAAACTCTGTCTCAAGAAAAAAAAAATACCATTATCCTTTGTTTTATTTTGAGACAGGGTCTCACTCTATTGCCCAGGCTGGAGTGCAATGGTATAATCATAACTCACTATAGCCTTGACCTTCTGGGTTTAAACGATCCTCCCACCTCAGTCTCCCAAATAACTGGGACCACAGGTGTGTGCTACCATGCCTGGCTAATTTGTGTTTATTTTTTGTAGAGATGGGGTCTTGCTATGTTGCCCAGTCTGGTCTCAAACTTCTTGGTTCAAGTGATCCTCATGCCTCAGCCTCCCAAAGTGTTGGGATTACAGGCATGGGCCACTATACCTGGCCTGATTGAGAGTATTAGTGAAGTGGCATTGTTCGTCTGGGGTAATACCCAAGGTTCATTGCCTCACACCAAGGAAATCAAGGATGTGGACACACAAGGAGTGAGGTTAATAGTAGAGGTTTAATAGGTGAAAGAAAGAGAAAAGCTCTCTCTCCTGTAGAGAGAGAGGGGCTCCCAAGCAGGGCTTCCTGTTTGTGGCAAAGTATAGGCTGTTTAATAGATGAGCTTGAGGAAGTCATGTCTGATTTACATAGGGCATGAAGGATTGGTCAGACCATGTATGCCATTTGCATAGCACATGAAGAACTGGTTAGGACTAGGGGTGCCGTTTGCATAGTGCACAATTCTGGCCTCCCCACCCTAATCTTTTATTATGCAGATGGGTTCTCTACCTGACCGGCACCATGTTGACTGTTTTTCTACTGCACATATGGTGACAAAGAAAAGGGAAGATGGAACCTCCATGTTGAACATACCTGGCTTCTAGGCAGTCCTTTTCTATTGGCACAGCTGCTGGCATTCACCTGTGCAAGCTTCCAGCTTGCTTATCTATCTTTGCAACTCAATTTTTCAGGCTACTCTTTGTTAGAAAAGAAATTATTTGGGGGCTTTTTGTTAAAAGGGAAATTCTGCCAAGGACTCTCTTACCCTCACTGTCTGCCTAAATAATTTCTTTTTAACTCCTGTATCATTAGCCTTTGAATCACTGGACTCAGTAAAGCAGGCTGCCATCATTCCCAATTGAGTGGACATCATCCAATCTGTTGAGGGCCTGAGTAGAACAAATGATGGAGGAAGGAGAATTTTGCCTCTTTTACTGCTTTACTGCTTGAGCTGGGACAGCTCATCTCATCTTCTCTGGCCCCCAGACTAGGATTTATATCATGGGCTACACTGGTTCTCAGGCCTTTGAGACTCAAACTGAATGACACCACTGACTTTTCTGGATCTCCAGCTTGGAGATGGCAGATGTAGAACTTCTCAGCCTCTGTAATCATGTGAGCCAATACCTCCTAATAAATCTATCTTTCCCTCTGGCTCTCTCCCTGTCTCTGTCTTGTATACTACTATACTACTGGTTCTGTTTCTCTGACTATATACCTAGGCTCAAAAATGACACAGTCAGTTTTGTGGTTTTTAAAATTATTGTCCAAAGCAAGTCCTATAACGAAATCCAAAGTCAAGAGGTGAGACCATATGTTCTGCTCATAGTAAGAGTATTGCAAAGTTATATAGCCAAAGGTGGGGATAGAGGGAAGGGCAACGATATGAGAACATTTTTGGGGGCAGGCATGGTGGTGTGTGCCTGTGGTCCCAGCTACTCGGGAGGCTGAGGTGGGAGGATTGCTTGAGCCCAGGAATTTGAGGCTGCAGTGGGCTACCATCATGCTACTGCACTCCAGGCTGGTTGACAGAGCAATACCATATCTCAAATGAAACAAAACAAAAGAAAACAAAAACCAACCCCAAATCCAAAAAACAAAACCCAACCGTGCCCCAAGTTAGGGCATAAAACAGAAACCAGTTTATGTGCTATCAGATTCTGTGGGTCAGGAATTCAGAATGGATGCAGAAAAAGATGCCTTGATTTTGCTGCGTAATGCCTGGGTCTTTACTGGGAACATTCAAGGTTGAGGTGACTCAACATTCAAGGTGGAGGTTGAGGTGACTCAACAACTGGAGGCTGAAATCATCTGAAGATTGCTCATTCCCATGTCTGGTGGTTGATGTTGACTGTCAACTGGACCTCGGCTGGGGCTGTTGGTCAATACATACCATTTGCATCCAACATATTAATCTGTAATGTGAGAGAGATTTAGAGTATGAATGATCCTACCTAGCACACACACACAAGTCACAATATGCCTATGTGTTTTCTAGGCCCTTGAAGGGAAAAAAGTCAAGTTTTAAAACTTAAAACAAAACAAATTATTTATGCAATCCGAGGAGAGAGGTCTGAGAAGGAACCAATCTTGCTGATACGTTGATCTTGAACTTCCAGCCTCCAACACTGTGGGAAAATGAATTCTTGTTGTGTAAGCCACCCAATTTATGGTATTTTGGAGGCCCCAACAAATGAATACATGTGGGTCACAGGTCCTAGAATCGTACATTCAATGAATTCTACAGTTTCAGGGAACCATAGGGACCCCTTTTTTGATGAGATTACATGATTGTGTCCTGCTGCTAGTTGATGATACTTGGTATTGGACAGCAGATCTTTGGAGCCTAAATTCATTTAGAATCCTTTCTGTTCCTCCTAGAAGAAGAGTTCATGAGTTTATATGAATGAAATTTTGGGTCTACACAAAGATCTCTTGGACTCATTGGACTGTGCTTTAACTTCCTGACATTACCAACCATTGGCTGAAGGTCATGGCTTATGGTGTTAGCCAACAGGAAACTTGGATGGGCTCAGTTTACACAGCAAAGCTATTATTTTGACCCAGCAAGAATTTCAAGCAGGATATCCTACAGTGAGATGACCGGGTCCAACTTTCCCAGTGGGTAAGTATTTTTGAAAGAGTAGAGACCAAGCCAGCTGTTCTGGTTAAGATAGGACCTCTCTCATAGGTTCAGTTGCTTCTGACAATCAATTATGCAAGTAACGGCTGAATAGTTCTTAACAACTGGCCTTGCGGACAAAGCCACTCTGTGGTTTGTATTCAGCTCATTATTATTATTATTATTTTTGAGGTGGAGTTTTGCTCTTGTTGCCCAGGCTGGAGTGCAATGGTACAATCTTGGCTCACTGCAACCTCCGCCTCCTGGGTCCTAGCAATTCTCCTGCCTCAGCCTCCCGAGTAGCTGGGATTACAGACACCCACCACTGTGCCCGGCTAACTTTTTAAATATATTTTTAGTAGAGACGGGATTTCTCCATGTTGGCCAGGCTGGTTTCGAACTCCTGACCTCAAGTGATCCGCCTGCCTTGGCCTCCCAAAGTACTAGGATTACAGGTGCGAGCCACCGTGCCCGGCCCCAACTCATTAATTGTATCGTGTTTGAGGGGGATTTGAGGTATGAATGATCCTGGGTAGCACACACAGACAGGTCAAAATATGTCTTTGTTCTTGTTATGTCTTTGAAGAGGAAAGAGCCAAGCTTTAAGACTTAAAAAAACATAATTATTTAGAGCAGTGGTTCTTGAGCTCTTTGGTCTCAGAACCCCTTTGCACCCTTAAAATTACTGAGGCCCCTACAGAGTTTCTGTCTATGTGGGTTATAACTGTCAATATTTCTTGTTTTAAAAATTAACACATAGCCAAGTGCAGTGGTTCATACTTGTAATTCCAGCACTTTGGGAGGCTGAGGCAGGAAGACTGCTTGAGGTCAGGAGTTTGAGACCAGCCTGGGCAACACAGTGAGGCCCCATCTCTACAAAAAAAAAAAAAAAAAATAGCTACCATGTGATGGTGGTACTTGCCTGTAGTCCTAGCTCCTCAGGAGGCTGAGGCAGAAGGATCGCTTGAGCCTGGGAGTTCGTGGCCTCAGTGAGTTATGATGGCACCACTGCACTCCAGCCTGGGTGCCAGGGCAAGACTCTGTCTCTAAAAAACAATAAAAAAATTAATATTTGAGAGAATTTAAAATATTTGTTTTTAATTCTCTTAAAATAACAATGAAAACCCATTGCATGTTAACACAATGAATCTCTCTCTCTATATATATGTGTATATATACACACGTATCTGTATATATATATACGTGTGTGTTTGTATATATATAAATATATATATATATTTTTTGAGATGGAGTCTTGCTCTATCACCAGGCTCGAGTGCAATGGCACAATCTCCGCTCACTGCTACCTCCGCCTCCTGTGTTCAAGTGATTCCCCTGCCTCAGCTTCCCAAGCAGCTGAGATTACAGGCGAGCAACACCACACCCGGCTAATTTTTGTCTTTTTAGTAGAGATGAGGTTTCACTATGTTGGCCAGGCTGGTCTCGAACTCCCGACCTCAGGTGACTAGCCCGCCTTGGCCTCCCAAAGTGCTGGGATTACAGGCGTGAGCCACTGTGCCTGGCCAACACATTTTAAACAAGATTTTCTAGACATCTAATCTTGATTAATTATGTTCTGAAAACAGTCAATACTGAAAACAGTGGTAAGGACCCTGGAAGGGGATTACATGACTTTGTCCTTGCCCTGGCTCTCATGCTACTGGTGGATGTGGGGTGGTTACCCTCTGGGGTAGACTGGAACCTTGACCTGTATGAGTCAGGGCAGGGACGTGATATTGACTCTGGCCATTGAGATGTAGAGTAAATGTAGTGGCCATTGTCGTGCCCTGCCCAGATCCCCTCTGATCCCTTTACCAGTTCTATGTGTTTTGCTGCTGATGTCCAGCTTCTGTGGCCATCACAGGGTTGCCTTTGGACACGGGCACCTTCTTGCCTGCACAGAGACTGGGTAATGTCTATGTATTTGCATCTTCCCTGGGGGTACCTATAGCCAGTAGCTAACTCCTTTTTCTCCAGGTGGGATATTTGGCTTTGGATAATGTCAATTTAGCTAAGCTGGAAGAACGTTTCCCCCTACTCTCTTCCTTGTAAAGTTCTGGGTTAGAGTTGGCTAGAAGAATAACCTGCATAAGATTTGAAAGATGGATGTAAAGCAATGACCCTAATTTTTGTCTCCCTGGAGGTGTCAGGCATGGCGGCAACACACACACACACATTGCTGCAGGTCTGTTGGCTCTTCTCCAGCTCTTACCAAATCTCTTTCATCTTCCCTGAGAACTGGGCCAAGTGAACACACAGTTCCAAGGTGAAGGATGACAGCTTCACTTGCGGGTCACTCATGACATTGAGGTTGCAGGTGGTGCGAGACAGACGCAAGTCCCTCGTGGGTTCTGCTCCTCCCTGCTCTTGTGCACAGCTAGTGTTCTCTCCTGAAGGATGGGCTGGCTGACCTAGAGTGATTGCAGACCCAGTACCAGACAAAGGGCCACAGTCTGCTCCACTAACTCACTACTGCACAAGGTCAAATCCCATGATAAATTCCCTGTTCTAGATCACACTCATAGTGGTTCTGCTTCTCTGACCGCGAGACACAATGGGACAGTCTCCAAGATGGAATTTAAGCTCTGGAGCTCTTTGTAGGGGAGGGGTTCGGCTGGGACGTCCCCTCCATGTCTTGGCTTCTTCCCTTTCCTTGTTTTGCTTCCTTTATTCCCTTCCTGGTTTCTCCTGGAGCAAACCTTCTCAATAAACCCTTTGCATCAAGATGGTTATTTCAGACTCTACACTGGGAGAACGTGGCCTCTGATAAGGAAGTTTGCTGTAGGGCTCTTGAAGATGCAGATTTATTCCTTGTTAAAAGGCAAGAGCAGACTGGATGCAGTGGCTCAGGCCTGTAATCCCAGCATTTTGGGATGCCAAGGCAGGTGGATTGCTTGAGCCCAGGAGTTCGGTACCAGCCTGGCCAACATGGCGAAACCCCCATCTCTACAAAAAAAAAAAAAAAAATTAGCCAGGCCTGATGGGGGGTACTTGTAGTGCCAGCTACTCAGGAGCCTGAGGTGGGAGAATCACCTGAGCCGAGGAGGTCGAGGCTGCAGTGAGCTGAGATCCGGCCACTTCACTCCAGCCTAGGTGACGGAGTGAGACCCTGTCTCATTAAAAAAAAAAAAGAAGAAAAAAAGTAAATAAATAATACAAAATTGACCGGGCAGCCCGCCTGTAATCCCAGCACTTTGGGAGGCGGAGGTGGGCAGATCTCTTGAGGTCAGGAGTTCGAGACCAGTCTGGCCAACATGGTAAAACTCTGTCTCTACTAAAAATACAAAAAATTAGATGGGTGTGGTGGTGCATACCTGTAATCCCAGCTACTCAGGAGTCTGAGGCAGGAGGATCACATGAACCCAGGAGGCGGAGGTTGCAGTGAGCCGAGATTGCACCACTGCACTCCAGTCTGGGTGACAGAGTGAGACTGTGTCTCAAAAAATAAAAATAACGGCCGGGCGCGGTGGCTCAAGCCTGTAATCCCAGCACTTTGGGAGGCCGACACGGGCGGATCACGAGGTCAGGAGATCGAGACCATCCTGGCTAACCCGGTGAAACCCTGTCTCTACTAAAAAATACAAAAAACTAGCTGGGCGAGGTGGCAGGCACCTGTAGTCCCAGCTACTTGGGAGGCTGAGGCAGGAGAATGGCGTAAACCTGGGAGGCGGAGCTTGCAGTGATCTGAGATCCGGCCACTGCACTCCAGCCTGGGTGATAGAGCGAGACTCCGTCTCAAATAAATAAATAAATAAATAAATAAATAAATAAAAATAACAAAAAATTTTTAAAAAGTTTTATTTTTAATTAACAAATAGTTGTACATGATACATACAATGTATAGTGATTAGATCAGTGATAATCAGTATACTGATCATTTCAAATATTTATCATTTCTTTGTGTTGGGAACGGTCACTATCCTCCTTCTAGCTATTGGAAACTGTATATTATTGTTAGCTATAGTCATCCTACAGTGGTATAGAACACTAGAACTTACTCCTCCTATCCAGCTGTAGCAGCCACCTTTGAGACTATGAAGTGATTAAATTTAAGGAGGAAAAGCAATATAGTGAGGATGGTGGGTGAAAGGAGAGAAGAATGGCTTTTTAATTAATTAATTTTTTTTTTGAGACAGTCTGGCTCTGTCGCCCAGGCTGGAGTGCAGTGGAGTGATCTTGGCTCACTGCAACCTCCGCCTCCCGGGTTCAAGTGATTCTCCTGCCTCAGCCTCCTGAGTAGCTGGGATTACAGGCACCCGCCACCACGCCTGGCTAATTTGTGTATTTTTGGTGGAGACAGGGTTTCACCATGTTGGCCAGGCTGGCTTCGAACTCCTGACCTCAAGTGATCCAACCGCCTTCGCCTCCTAAAGTGCTGGGATTACAGGCAAGCCACAGAGAGAGGCCTGAGAATGGCTTTTAAAAAAATGGCTATCATCTACCTCCATACTTTTGCTTTGTGAGAAAAATAAAGTCCTATTTATTTAAGCCACTCTTACTCAGTTTATTGGTAACCTACAGATGACAACATTCCTAAATAACCCACTTTCCATGCATGTCTTCCAATATTTTCCCTTTCTTGCTGCTTTTCACTTGGGACTCCATCTATTTCTAGGGAAGTGAGTTTTTCCTTAGCTTCCGGGTAGACCACGTGACCCAGTTTAGCCGATCAGCATACCCCATCTACCTGGCTATAGTCATTGGCTCAGAGGTGGTCATGTGATATGGACTGGGCCAATCAGAGTGAATCTCAGAATGGAGGTAATTTATATCCATCACCAGTTGTGAACATGGGGCGTGAAGTTGTAGGAGCTCCTCCTGGCAGCCATCTTGTGAGCCAACACATCAAACCTCTTTTGAAAGCGCATGCTACTTTTTATTTATTATATTTTTCATGTGAGCCGATAGTTTTCTTTAATGTTTAATTCCGTTTGGGATTTTAGTTATTCACAATTAGAAGCAGCCCATGTGACGCAGTGGAAACTAATTTTTAACTTAAATGAAATAGCTTAAAATAATTTTTAATTGACATAAGCCTCAGTTTTCTCATGTGTAAAATGCATTAGAGGCAAGAGATCTCTGCTTGCCTCCTAGTGTTATCCTGCAGATTAAGTGAAATAAAGTATTTTTGAATATTTGGAAAACTATGAAGTCAACAGAAGGTATTTATGAAAGTTAATATATGCCAAAGACTGTCAGACAAGGGTCAGGAGTGGGTATAGTGAGGCAGGGAAAAAAGGAACACAACATCCTGTTTTTCTGTAGAGACAGATAAACAGCAGCGTGAGCATGCATATTGGAGTATGCATGCCTGACTCACAAATCCAAAAATAAGTCATAAAGTGCTATATGGAGAGATTAACTATAAATAGAGCAATATTAGCTGTGAGTGACAAGCCCAATTAGAGGACATAGAGATGATTTAGAAGGTCTCCATGCAGTGCATCTTGAAGAGCTGTAAAAATACTTGATGTTTACAGCTTAAGAAAGAGATGAAAATTAGGAGATAGTTTATGATCTGATTATGTATCCACTCTGTAGAAGGAATGGTCAGCCCCTGGCCTTCCCCGCTTATCCTCGGTCAGCACACCCTGGCCTAATTTCCAGTGGCCAGCGCCTGCATTCCTTTGTTTGAGGACCGTCTCTGGTCTTTGGGGTACACATTATGATCTACACAGTTGGGCCAGAAATGGTAGAGATTTAATGTCCTCCATGAGTGGCTGTCAATCAGTGACTGGTAGGAAGGTGGAGGATAAATATCCCAGCTCCCTCACTCCTCAAGTGGGCAATTCTGAGATCTGTATTCTATGTTGTCTCCTAAAAGTCCCCAGCAGATTGAGCGTCACTTGCCCACAGTGGTAACTTGCTTGACGCTTGTTGTTTTCCTTCCCTGTGTCACTTTCTTTTCCCATACTGGGTCTCCTGGAACTGACTCTAAAGTAAACAGTTTTCACTTGAATCATGTCTCAAGGTCAGCTTCTGAGGGAGCCCAAACTAAGGCAGACTTTCCTTCCTGCATGTATATATATTTTCCAAGAATAATAAATCCTTACAATTTTATACAACATTTCACTTTTATTTTAAAAAAGTGATGGAATATTCACATACAGTGGAATATTATTCAGCAATAAAAAATGCCAATAGGTGAATATCAAGTGTATTACTCTGAGTGAAAGAAGCCAGACTCAAGTGTCTATGTAGTGTACACTTTCATTTATGTGACCTTCTAGAGAAGGCAAGACTATAGGGACAGAAAATAGATCAATGATTGCTATGGGCTAAGGCTGCAGGAAGAGATTAATTACAAAGGACCAAAAGAGAACTGTCTGTGGATGATGGAACTGTACTATATCTTGATTTTTGCAGTGGCTACACGACTGTGTAGGTTTGTCTGAACCTACAGAACTGTATACTAATAAAAAGTAGATTTTACTGTATATAAATTATACCTCAATAAAAAATTCCTTAAAGAGCATTCACCACCATTATCTTATTTGGTTGTCATAACAACCCTGCAGCAATCAGGCATTATTCTTCATTTATTCAGCCAACTGTAATTCCACTTCCTTCTCTCCATTCACTCCAAACCCACTGTTGTTTGCCTTTCAATCCACCATTCCTATCAAATTGTTTTTGCCAAGGCCACTAATGACCTGTTATTTGCTCAAGCCAATGGCCACTTTTCAGCCCTTCCTTGACCTTTATGAACAACTTGGTGGTGTTGATACATCTGCCTTGGAGTTCCTTTGGCCCAGGCTGTTGCAGCCCACAATGCTGCTCTGTCCAGTCTAACTTTAGCTGTCCTCAGTTGCTCCTCTATCCTGTCCTTCCTCATTTATCCGCCCTTTCCTCTTCTCATATTTCCCCCCACACTCCCTGGGGGATCTCAACCATCCTTTTGGCATCAACGATCACTTATATACTTAGTCTATTTTGCATTACTATAAGCAAATATCACAAACTGGGTAGTTTACAAAGAAAATAAATGTGGTCGGGCACAGTGGCTCATGCCTGTAATCCCAGCACTTTGGGAAGCTGAGGCAGGTGAATCGCTTGAGGCCAGGAGTTTGAGACCAGCCTGGCCAACATGGCAAAACCTGCCTCTACTTAAAATACAAAAAAAAAAAAAAAAAAAAAGGCCGGGCGCGGTGGCTCAAGCCTGTAATCCCAGCACTTTGGGAGGCCGAGACGGGCGGATCACGAGGTCAGGAGATCAAGACCATCCGGGCTAACATGGTGAAACCCCGTCTCTACTAAAAATACAAAAAAAAATTAGCCGGGCGTGGTGGCAGGCGCCTGTAGTCCCAGCTACTCGGGAGGCTGAGGCAGGAGAATGGCGTAAACCCGGGAGGCGGAGCTTGCAGTGAGCTGAGATCCGGCCACTGCACTCCAGCCTGGGTGACAGAGCGAGACTCCGTCTCAAAAAAAAAAAAAAAAAAAAATAGCTGGACATGTTGGCACATGCTTGTAAGAAGCCCAGTTACGTGGGAGGCTGAGACATGAGAATCACTTAAACTCAGGAAGTAGAAGCTGCAGTGAGTTGAGATTGTGCCATTGCACTCCAGCCTGGGTAACACAGCAAGACTCTGCCAAAAAAGAAAAGAAAAGAAAGAAAGAAAAGAAATGTATTTCTTACAGTTCTGGAGGCTGGGAAGGCCAAGACTAAAGAACTGACATCTGGTGAGGGTCTTCTTGCTGTGTCATAACATGGCAGAGGGCATCCTGTAGTGAGGGGGCAAGAGAGTTCATGTAAGCTCAGATCTCTCTTCCTTTTCTTGTAAAGCCACCAGTCCCATCATGAGGGCTTCACCCTGATGACCTTATCTGATCCTAAATACCTTCCCAAAGCCCTGTTTTGAATTAACATATAGATTTGGGGATTAAGTTTCAAATACATAAAATTTGGGGACACATTCAAGCCATATCATATACTCATAACTTCTAAGAGTGTTTTATGTTTTATCTCCTCATTATGTAGTTATTTGGATTTCCAGTTTATTTTGTTTTTTAGAAAGAAGGTGTGACCCTGTCACCCAGGCTAGAGTGAAGAGGCATGATCTTCACTCACTGCAGCCTCGAATTACTGGGCTCAAGAGATCCTCCCAAGTAGCTAGAACTATAGGTGTACACCACCATGACTGATTAATTTTTAATTTGTTTTTGTAGAGATGGGGTCTTGCTATGTTGCTCAGGCTGGTCTTGAACTCCTGGCCTTAAGAGATCCTCCTGCCTTGGCCTCCCAAAACACTGGGATTGTAGGTATGAACCACCACACCTGGTTTTGGATTTCCAGTTTAATATGCAACAGTTGATTTTTCAGCCTCCCAAAATGCCATTAAGTCAGCCAAAGTTTTTCTAAAGTTTCTGGGACAAAATCTATAGCTCAGGGCTACTATTACAAGATCTAGTAGAATGATGTAGTTATTTTGTAACGTCCATTGGAGAGCAGCTCTCTGAACTCTTATGAAACCATATTGTTCAAGAATAATTAAAGAAAGAAGAAAAATCGTGACTTTCATACATATGTGAAGTGAATATGTGTTAAAGATTTTATCTTCCTCGTGAATGACGGAACCAATGTTACAACTCATTCAAAGGAGCGTTCAAATGAAAGACACAGTTATGGATCAGAAACATGGAAATGATTGTGCAAATTGAGCTCTTCCATAGCGGTGGAGGGAAGTAGGTTGAACTTCCGGTGGACATTACAGCTTTCTCTTGTCTACAAAAAGAGGATTATTTTGCATGGCTCTCAGTTATCGAGAACTTACAGAATTGTAAAATAGGTCAAAGGCAAGGAAAGGCTAGAATCAGATAACTTAGAAGAGTGTTCTTTACCCTATGGGTTGCCAGGCTTTTTTTTGTAAAGGGCCAGGTAGTAAATATCTTCGACTTTGCTAGACATATGGTCTACGTGGCAACTACCCCACTCTTCCGCCGTAGCATGAAAACAGCTGTAGAAAACATAAGCAAATAGGAGTGGTTGGATTTGGTTTCTGGGCTGTGATTTGCCAATCCCTGCTCTCGACACTGTCTAATTTCCACTGAAGCAGAATTTTTCCTGTGGCCAGGCGTGGTGGCTCATGCCTCTAATCCCAGCACTTTGGGAGGCCAAGGCAGGAGGATCACTTTAGCCCACGCGTACAAGACCTGCCTGAACAACATAGTGAGACAAAAAATAAATACAAAATTAAATAAAAAATTAGCCAAGCACAGTGGTGCACTCCTATAGTCCCAGCTAGTAGGGAGGCTGAGGTGGGAGGATTGGAAGAGCTTGGGAGATTGAGGTTGCAGTGAACTGTGATTGTGCCACTGCACTCCAGCCTGGGTGACAGAGGGAGACCCTGTTTCAAAAAAAAAAAAAAAAAAAAAAGTATAAAAAAATTTTATCCTGCAATAGGACAGTGCCTAGAAGTCTTAAAAAATACCTTAAGACGATGACTGACATTAAAACATCATTTTGATAATCATGAATTATGCAGCGATCAGCCTAATTCATTCACGGTGAATTACTAATTTACTGGATTTAGGGGTTTGTTGGAAATCTCATGGAAAGGTAAAGCTCGGTCAGCTTTACTTTGAAAGTTCTCAGGCTGTTGGATTAAGGCAAGGGTCAGCAAACTACAGCCCGTGGGCCAAATCCACACGGCCCACAAAGCCTAAAATATTTTTTTTCTGGTCCTTTATGTAAAAAGTTTGTTGCCCTCTGGACTTAGGGTTTAGAAGCAAGGACTCTTTGATTCTACCCCTCACTAGCTATGGGCTTTCAGGCCAGTTATTTAACTTCTTTGTGCCTCAGTTTTCTCATTTGCTAAGTGGATATGTTAGTGATACTTATCTCGTTACCTGTGAAGCTTTTTGAGCAGTGTCCGGAACATAAGAATTGTTCAGTAAATGCTAGAGTTGATAAAGGAAGAATGGAAAGGGAAGGAGGAGGAAGAGAAGCAGATGTTCTGGCTGGATGTTTTCATCACCTCCTTTCCACCCCATTGGTGAGGGTGCCCCAGATATATGAGCAATAAACTTAATGTGGCATGCCACTGATGTCGTTGTATGCATTTGTTACGCAGCATTACCATGGCATTAGGTAACTGATACAGGCTGTTCTGAACATTTGTGCAATTGTCTGTCTAGGTTAGAGTTAAGGTTAGAAATGAAGTGCTGAGATAATTGTTATTGTAGTGAGCATCTTTTGGAGTGTCTACTTGTCTAAAATCTAATTTTTGCTGGTGAGCCAGTCCAGGTTTTACACTTTGCCACACAAAAGAATCTGAGAGCAAGTCCTAAGTAAATGTAAGCAAGAGGCCAGGCATGGTGGCTCATGCCTGTAATGCCAGCACTTCGGGAGGCTGAGTCGGGTAGATCACTTTAGCCCAGGAATTTGAGAACAGCCTGGGCAACACAGCGAGATCCCTGTCTCCATAAAAAAATACAAAAATTAGTCAGGTGTGGTGGTGCATGCCTGCGGTCTCAGCTACTTGGGAAGCTGAGGTGAGAGGATCACCTGAGCCTGGAGAGGTCTGAGCTGCAGTGAACTGAGATCGCACCACTGCACTCTAGAGTGAGACCCCATCTTGAAAAAAAAAAAGTTAGCAAGAAAGTTTATTGCAGCGTGAATGTACGCTCTGACAGCTGATTAGGGTGGGCTGCTCAAAAGTGAGACAGAGATGACTGACACTGGGGAACCTCCCTTTATGGGAGCCTTACATGATTATTCATGAAAGAGTGGGAAGGGGTGTTGGTGTTAAGCGTGTTTTATGCACTATTGTCATACATGCTAATATGTATATTGCATGCCTCATTAGCATCTTAAATCTCTACCCAGGGGTGATTTTCTTTTATTATCATAATGAGCATAGGTCAGTCCAAGGGTACTAATTATGGGTTTCTGAGCTTGTGCGAATTTGGCAACTCTTTGTCCCTCCCCTCCCCTCCCCTCCCCGGCTTCCCCTCCCTTTCTCTGTCTCCCCCCTCCTTTCCCATTCCCTTCCCCTTCCCTTCCACTTCCCTTCTCTTCCCTTCCCTTCTCTCTTGAGAGGGAGTCTTGCTGTCACCCAGGCTGGAGTGCAGTGATGCGTTCTCAGCTCACTACAACGTCCGCCTCCTGGGTTCAAGCCATTCTCTCCCCTCAGCCTCCCGAGTAGCTGGGATTACAGGTGTGCACCACCACACCCGGCTAATTTTTGTATCTTTGTTAGAGACTGGGTTTCGCCATGTTAGCCAGGCTGGTCTCGAACTCCGACCTCAGGTGATCTGACCACCTCGGCCTCCCAGAATGCTGGGATTACAGGCGTGAACCACCACACCCGGCCCCTTCTGTTTTTCTATCTCCTTGTTGCAGGATGCTCTAACCATGAGCCCAGGATGAGTTTTGTGCACTGTCGGGTAGTTTGCTCTTCCTATATTTAGCAAGTTTGTTTCCCTTTAAGGGCGGATATGACCACCCTATCTAACCGAACTCACAATTACCTTCACCCCTCTCCTTGGGAATTATTCTCCATCCACAGAAAAGGTTCTGGAAGCTGTGTTGGTACAATGCCATCACTCCTTCCCTCCTCTCACCCTCTTCCCAGCAGAATTGATTGGACTGGGGAGGGCATCTCACCCAAACCAGCTATTTCAGAACCTTTACTTTCTTTTGGAATTGGCACTAAAAGCTTCTTTGGTTTCTCCCAGATTGGTTTCTTGATTGAAAGCACCACGGGAGGGATTGTTTTCATTTCATTCCCAACATACTGAGTGCCCGGCACTGTTCAAGAAAATAATAACAAACCCATATTGAGTGTTTAGCTGTGCCAGGCACTAGGCATGTATTATCTCATTTCCTTACACCAGCCCTAGAATTCAAGTCCCATGATTATCCTCATTTTACAGATAAGAAAACTGGGACTCAGAGAGATTAAAGACCTTGTACAGGACCAGGTGTGGTGGCATGCTTCTATAGTCCCAGCTACTCCGGAGACTGAGGTGGGAGGATCCCTTGACCCCAGCTGCACGTGAGCTCTGACCATGCCAACGAACTCCAGCCTCAGCAACGGGGTGAGATGCCATATCTAAGAATTTTTTTTTTTTTTTTGAGATGGAGTCTCTCTCTGTCACCCAGGCTGGAGTGCAGTGGTGCGATCTGGGCTCACTGCAACCTCCGCCTCCCGGGTTCAAGTGATTCTCCTGTCTCAGCCTCCCGAGTAGCTGGGATTACAGGCACCCACCACCACACCTGGCTGAATGTTTGTATTTTTAGTAGAGACAGGGGTTTCATCATGTTGGCCAGGCTGGTCTCAAACTCCTGACCTCAGGTGATCCACCTGCCTCAGCCTCCCAAAGTGCTGGGATTACAGGCGTGAGCCACTGCGCCCGGCCAGAAAATTTTAAACATTAGTCAGGTGTGCCAGCACAGGCCTGTACTCCCAGTTACTTGCAGGGGCTGACATAGGGGGAATACTTGAATGCAGGAGTTCGAGGCTGCAGTAAGCTGTGATCATGCCATTGCACTCCAGGCTGGGCAGCAGAGCAAGACCTTGTATCAAATAATAATAATGATAATAATAATAATAGTAAATAAAGACCTTGTACAAGAGCACGGAGTCAGGAAGAAGCAGAAACGAGACTTGAACCCAGGTCTGCCTCTCACATGATTAACTACAGTGCTATATATTCTGCCATCACGTGGTAGGAGCTCAATGAATATTTGAGGATGAACAAAGGGATGGATGCAGAGTGAGAGGATTAAAGATCGACACATAGACATGGAGGAGCTACTGCATTCAAATGCTTTTATGATGCCTGGTTTTCTGATGAGAGACCCATTTGATGCTTGACCTTGTATCATCGGAGCTACGGCCCATTTTTTCCTTCTTATCATCAACATCAGCATCATTTTGCATAGACTACCTTTAGTTTCTGCTACATACTTCCAAAAAAATCCAAATAAATATAAGTATGCGTGTTGATTTTAAAATAATTTTAGGCGGGGCATAGTGGCTCATGCCTATAATCCTAGCACTTTGGAAGGCTGAGGCAGATCACTTGAGCTCAGGAGTTCAAGACCAGCCTAAGCCACAATGTGAGACCTCGTCTCTAAAAAGCAACAACGACAAAAAAGTAAATGAATTTTATTTTAAATAAATTTAAATTTAAAATAAAATGAATTATTTTATTACTAATGTGAAATAATAAAACTAATACTTTTATTTATTTTATTTTTTATTTTAACAAAATTAATGATATGAATATTTAATCCCAGCCTTTTGGGAGGCTGAGGCAGGAGGATTGCTTGAGGCCAAGAGCTCAAGACCAGCCTGGGCTGCATAGGGAGATCCTGTCTCTACAAAATATAAAATAAAAATAAAAATGAATATGAATATTAGTAATATTAAATATGATTTAACAAGTGCATATTAGATTTCATATTAATACTACATTCCTAATTAATAAACAAATAATCACATATATTAAAGTTTTAGTATATAATATTAAAATGATAATATTAAAAGAGTCATATAACTTTGGCCTCCCCACATTTTTTAACAATGTGTATACCCACAACAGAGTAAATTTTGGGTTTTTTTTGAGGCAGGGTCTTGCTCCATCACCCAGGCTGGAGTGCAGTGGTGCAATCATAGCTCACCGTGGCCTCAACCTTCCAGGCTCAAATGATCCTCCCACCTGTCTCAGCCTCCCGAGTAGCTGTGATTACAGGCACGTGCCACCACACTTGGCTAATATTTGTATTTTTGGCAGATTTTTGTTTTTTTTTTTTGAGACAGAGTATCGCTCTGTCACCCAGGCTGGACTGCAGTGGCATGATCTCAGCTTACTGCAACTTCTGCCTCTCAGGTTCAAGCGATCCTCCTGCCTCAGCCTCCTGGCTAATTTTTGTATTTTTAGCAGAGGTGGGGATTTTACCATGTTGCCCAGGCTGGTCTCAAACTCCTGACCTCAAGTCATCCACCTGCCTCGACCTCCCAAAGTGCTGGGATTACAGGAGTGAGCCACCACGCCCGACCTAAATGGGGTTTTGCCAAGTTGCCCAGGCTGGTCTTGAACTGCTGGGCTCGAGCGATCTGCCTGCCTTGGCCTCCTAAAGTGTTGGGATTGTAGGCATGAGCCACTGCACCTGGCCCAACAGTGTAAATTAATGTCTGTTTCCCACGTCTGAGAGCATGCTGGCTATTACCTATATGTATGTGTTTTCAATGTTCAGAAAAGAGATGGCTGGGTACAGTGGTGCACGCCTGTAATCCCAGCACTTTGGGAGGCTGAGGCGGGCAAATCACGAGGTATGGAGTTGGAGACCATCCTGGCCAACATGGTGAAACCCCATCTCTACTAAAAATACAAAAAAATGAGCCAGACGTGGTGCCACATGTCTGTAGTCCCAGCTACTCGGGAGGCTGAGGCAGGAGAATCACTTGAACCCAGGAGTCAGAGGTTGCAGTGAGCCCAGATTGTGCCACTGCACTCCAGCTTGGCGACAGAGCTAGACTCCATCTCAAAAAAAAAAAAAAGTATACATGTATATATATATGAGCTCCCCTGTGCTCACCTTGGGCTAGCGGAGAGTCTTCCTGGTACCCTGTCCCTAGATGTGGTCCTACCAGGATCCCTGCTTTATACAGGGAGCCTCAGTTCCTAGTCACCGTCTTGCAAAGACCTGAGGCCTCATCTCCCACCCTGTGGTACGCCCAGTATGCCCCTCCAATCCACCCCCTCACTCTCACACCCTAAAAATCTCTGCAGTGCCATCTCACATGCCCACCTCCTGACTCTCAGCAATGTCTTCTCTGACCCCCGGGCTTTCCCTTCATCTCTTTGAAGCTTACTCATGCATGTGTATGCACACAACATCATTAGTCATTAGGGAAATGCAAATTAAAACCCCAGGCAGATGTCACCACACATCCACTAAAATAGTTATAATCAAAAAGACGGGCGATACCAAGTGCTGGCCAGGATGTGGAGTGATGCACACACTGTTGGTGGATGACAGTCTGGTAGCTTCTTATGGGGTTAAATGGACACTCACCAGGTGACTCAACAATTCCGCTCTCTGGTATTTACCCAGGATCCCCACGAAGACGTTTTTGTTTGTTTGTTTTTTTTGAGACAGAGCCTCACTCTGTAGCCCAGCCTAGAGTGCAGTGGTGCAATCTCAGCACACTGCAACCTTCACTTCCCGGGTTCAAGCAATTCTCCCACCTCAGCCTCCTGAGTGGTTGGAGTTACAGGCATGCATCACCCTGCCTGGCTCATTTTTGTATTTTTTGTAGAGACAGTGTTTCACCATGTTGGCCTGGCTCGTCTTGAACTTCTGACCTCAGGTGATCCTCCCACCTCGGCCTCCCAAAGTGCTGGGATTACAGGCGTGAGCCACCGAGCCCGGCCCCCACAAAGACTTTTATACATGGATGTTCATAGCAGCTTTATTCATGCTAACCAAACAGTGGAAACAAACCATATGCCCATTCACAAGATAGAGGACAAACAGTGGTCCACCCATACACTGGAGTGTAATAGGAACAGATTCTGATAAAAAGATTAGAAGGATGCATCTCACAAGTGTTAAGTTGAGTAAAAGAAGCCAATCATAAACGAGGACAGACTGTAGATTGTATGATTCCTTTTCTTTTCTTTTCTTTTCTTTTGAGACAAGGTCTTGCTCTGTCACCCAGGCTAGAGTGCAGTGGCATGATCTTGGCTCACTGCAACCTCCGCCTCCCAAGTTCAAGTGATTCTCCTGCCTCAGCCTCCCGAGTAGCTGGGACTACAGGTGCCTACCATCTTGCCTGGCTAATTTTTGTATTTTTAGTTGAGACGGGGTTTCACCATGTTGGCAAGGCTGGTCTGGAACTTCTGACTTCAAGTGATCCACCTGCCTCAGCCTCCCAAAGTGCTGGGATTACAGGCATGAGCCACTGTGCTCAGACATTTTTTAAGAGACAGGGTCCTACTCTGTCACCCAGGCTGGAGTGCAGTGGCAGGATTGCAGCTTACTGCAGTTTTCAACTTCTGGGCTTAAGCAGTCCTCCCGCCTCAGCCTCCTGAGTCCTTGGGATTACAGATGTGAGCCACTGCACCCAGCTCAGGCATGTTTTATTGTAGTAATTTATATCTGCTTTTTTTTTTTTTTTTTGAGATGGAGTCTTGCTGTGTCACCCAGGCTGGAGTGCAGTTGTGTGATCTTGGCTCACTGCAACCTCTGCCTCCTGGGTTCAAGTGAGTCTCCTGCCTCAGCCTCCCGAGTAGCTGGGATTACAGGATAGCACCACCACTCCCGGCTAATGTTTGTATTTTTAGTAGAAATGGGGTTTTGCCATGTTGTCCAGGCTGGTCTTGAACTCCTGACCTCAGGTGATCTGCCCGCCTTGGCCTCCCAAAGTGCTGAGATTACTGGCATGAGCCACCATGCCCAGCCTGTGATCTCAGTAAAATTGATGACAGTGTTACATGATACCTAGCGTCACTCACTGATATTTCTGTAGGCTTTTCTCTGTGTTTCCTACAGCCCTGGACCACCCCGCCCCCGGAAGTCTTTAGTACATCTTTTGCTAGCCTAATGGTTTTTTGAGGACCCACTCTGTGCCAGAAACTGTTTTAAATGCCTCCCTTTTTCACAATCATTTCATCAAGATTATTTGTCCATTCAAGGTTCTTAGCCTGTTTTACAGGGAGACTGAGACTCAGATTAAGTTACCATTTTGGGTTGAATTATGTCTTTGAAAGTTCATAAGTTGAGCTGGGCATGGCAGCATGCACCTGTAATCCCAGCTACTCGGGAGACTGAGGTGGGAGGACTGCTTGAGTCCAGGAATTTGAGGCTGAAGTGAGCTATGATCACACCACTGCACTCCAGCCTGGGTGACAGAGCCAGGCTGTGTGTCTTCAAAAAGAAAAAAGTTCCTAAGTTGAAGTCCTAACTTCTGGTACCCTAGAATGTGACTTTATTTGGAACTTGGGTCATTAGAGACATAATTCATTAAGATGAGGTCATTGCGGTAGGCCTAGTCTTAGTTCGTTCCTGCTGCTATAACAAAATACCACAGAATGGGTAATTTGTAAACAACTGATATTTATTGCTTATGGTCCTAGAGGCTGGGAAGTCCAAGATCAGAGCACCAGCAGATTCAGTGTCTGGTGAGGGCTTGTCATGTGCCTTTGAGATGGTATCTTGTTGCTGTGTTCTTACATGGCAGAAGAACAAATGGGCAGCCAGGCATGGTGGCTTGTGCCTTTAATCCCAGCACTTTGGGAGGCGGAGGCAGGAGGATCACTTGAGCCCAGGAGTTCAAGACCAGCCCAGACAACATAGCAATACCCTGTCTCAAAAAAAGTTTTTTGTTTTTTTTTTTCTAAAAGAACAGATGGGCAAAGGCCCTAGCTAGTTCCCTCAAGCCCCCTTTTTTTTTTTTTTTTTTTTTTTTTTGAGACGGAGTCTCGCTCTGTCACCCAGGCTGGACTGCAGTGGCCGGATCTCAGCTCACTGCAAGCTCCGCCTCCCGGGTTCACGCCATTCTCCGGCCTCAGCCTCCCGAGTAGCTGGGACTACAGGCGCCCGCCACCTCGCCCGGCTAGTTTTTTGTATTTCTTAATAGAGACGGGGTTTCACCGTGTTATCCAGGATGGTCTCGATCTCCTGACCTCGTGATCCGCCCGTCTTGGCCTCCCAAAGTGCTGGGATTACAGGCTTGAGCCACCGCGCCCGGCCTCAAGCCCCTTTTTAAGGCACTAATCCCATTCAGAGGGGCAGAGTCCTCCTGACTTAATCACCTCTAAAGGCCCCACTGCTTAACACTATCACATGGGTTTTAGGGTCCAACATTTCAATTTGGGTGCACGCATACATTCAAACCCTAGCAATCCCTAATCCAATATGACTGGTATCCTCGTAGAAGGAGGAGAATTTTGAACATAGGTGGTGAACACACATACACAAACACAGAGACAGAGAGAGAGAGAGAGAGAGAGGAAGGAACGAAGGAAGGAAGGAAAAGAGAGAGAGAGAAGGAAGGAAGGAAAGAAGGCAAGAAGGAAGGAAAAGAGAGAGAGGAAGGAAGGAAGGAAAAGAGAGAGAGAGACAGAGAGGAAAGAAGGAAAGAAGGAAGGAAGAAAGGAAAAGAAGAGAAACCACGGCTCCAGGAAGTGATAAAGCTGGGGTCTGAGCACAGAAGGATTCGATTTCAGAGACTGTGTGTCTTCTTACAGTTTAAATAATTGGCTCACACAGGCAAGGAGAGTGTACACTTTATCTCATATATTATTTCTTGGTTTCCTGTATCCTAATTGTCCTTCCCTCGCTGTTAATGCATGACTAGACTTTGCCCAGGATATGCAAGCAGCGATTTTCTCGCCTGGGCCAATGGCAAAGGCATTCACTCTGCTGATGGTGGATGGTGTCAAATTTCCCAGTAGCGCTCTGTGTGCGAGGCTCAGCTGTTGGGCTCAGAAAGAGACCTCTGCCCCCATGGAGGGCATTATATGTTTGGCCAGCTGCCTGCTCTTTGGGCCAAGAGAAATACGATCAGAACATAAACAGTACAGTAACAGCACTCCACTCACAGTGGGGCTGGCTCAAAACCAGATGTCACGAGGAACATAAATGCATAAATGGGATTGTCCTTGAGGCTTACTGCAGGCTTCCCTGGAGAATCAGTTTTCCCTTTTGTATCTGTTTCCTTTGGTAGCCAGAGAAGGAAAAAAGAATCAGATCAGCCAAGCCGGCTGCTGAGAAAGATGACCTGAATTGCAGGGATGTAGAAAGTGCTGAAGATGCTTTGTCAGCTGAGAATTGGTTAAGGGAAAGTGGTTAAAGCCTATTTTTCCTTCCAGCTCTACTCTTCCTCACCTTCTACCCTCCTCTGTTCCTGAGGCTGACCCTGGCTTTTGGTTGGCTCAGCCAATGGGAGTTACTCACAGATGAAAAGTGGGAGAAGGGGCCGGGTGTGATGGCTCACGCCTGTAATCCCAGCACTTTGGGAGGCTGAGGGGGGAGTATTGCTTGAGGCTGGGAGTTCATGACCAGCCTGGGCAGCATAGGGAGACCCCATCTCTCAAAAGAAAGGAAAAGAAAGAGAAAAAAAGAAGGAAGGAAGGAAGAAAGGAAGGAAGGAATGAAGGAAGAAAGGTAGGAAGGAAGGAAGGAAAGAGGGAGGGAGGAAGGAAGGAAGGAAGGAAGAAAGGAATTAGCTGAGTGTGGTGGCACCTACTTGTAGTGCCAGTTACTTGGGAGGCTGAGGCAGGAGGATTGCTTAAGCCCAGGAGGTCGAAGCTGCAGTGAGCTATGATCCCATCACTGCACTCCAGCCTGGGTGACAGAGCAGAAAAAAAAAAAAAAAGTGTGAGAAGGATGAGGTTGAGGGAACTTATTTTATTTTCTTTTATCTTATTTATTTATTTATTTTTTGAGACGGAGTCTCACTTTGTCACCCAGGCTGGAGTGCAGTGGCACGATCTCGGCTCACTGCAACCTCCACCTGCTGGGTTCAAGTGATTCTCCCTGCCTCAGCCTCCCGAGTAGCTGGGATTACAGGCGCCTGACACCACACCCGGATAATTTTTGTATTTTTTGTAGAGATGGGGTTTCATCATGGTGGCCAGGCTGGTCTTGAACTCCTGACCTCCAGAGATCCACACCCCTCGGTCTCCTAAAGTGTTGGGATTACAGGCATGAGCCACCGTACCCGGCCGGTTGAGGGAATTTAAATTTATTTCCTTGACTTCCTCTGTTTCAGGTTGCTATGGGTTGTGTGCGTCCCTCTTTCAGGCTGCCTTCTCTGCAAATTCTCCCTGTGTCTGTGGAGCCTGAACCTTCTCCTCTTCACTCCTTCAGGTTTGGGTGGTAACAGCTTCCTGCTGTTGCATTATCCAGCCGATCCAGCCTTTGCTGTAAATATATTTTATTAAATGCTTCTCAGGTTACCCAGTTTGAATGTGCCCTCTGTTTTTTGCATGGGCCCTTCGGGGTAAGTGAGGTAGTACTCTCTGCCCCGCTCCTGGACTGGCTGACCAAGGCCCTCCCAGTTTTCTAACTGGATCAACACTTGACATTGCTTTCTAAATGGTTTTGCTTCCAGCATCTTTTCTTTTCTTTTCTTCCTTTCTTTTTTAAATTTTTTAAATTTTTATTCTTTAGATGGAGTCTTGCTCTGTCGCCCAGGCTGCAGTGCAGTGGCACAATCTCGGCTCACTGAAACCTCTGCCTCCTGGGTTCAAGTGATTCTCCTGCCTCAGCCTTCCAAGTAGCTGGGACTACAGGCGCCTGCCACCACGCCTGGCTAATTTTTTGTATTTTTAGTAAAGACGGGGTTTCACCATATTAGCCAGGATGGTCTCCATCTCCTGACCTTGTGATCCACCCACCTTGGCCTCTCAAAGCGCTGGGATTACAGGCATGAGCCACTGTGCCTGGCCATTTTTTTTTTTGAAGGCAGAGTTGAAAAACCAAATGGAATCATAGAGAAGGTGCCCAGACTTTGGCTGTTGGACAGAAGTTCCTCCCCCCTTTTTTTTTTTTTTTTAAGACAGGGTCTCCTTCTGTCACCCAGGCTGGAGTGCACTGGGGCAATCTTGGCTCACTGCAACCTCTGCCTCCCAGGTTTGAGCGATTCTCCAGCCTCAGCCTCCCAAGTAGCTGGATTACAGGCATGTGCCACCACACTTGGCTAATTTTTTGTGTTTTTAGTAGAGGTGGAGTTTCACCATGTTGGCCAGGCTGGTCTGTAGCTCCTGACCTCCCAAGTGCTGGGATTACAGGCATGAATGAACATGGTGAAACCCCATCTCTACTAAAAATACAAAAAATAATGAGCCGGGCGTGGTGGTGCTAGCCTGTGATTCCAGCTACTCAGGAGGCTGAGGCATGAAACAGAGATATTTCCCGTTCTTCTGCTTTTTTGTTCTATCCTTGCCCTCAAAGGATTGGAAGATGCCGCTGCATCAAGGAGGCTGAATCTTTTGTACTCAGTCTACAAATTCAAATGCGAATCTCTTCTAAAAACACAGACACACCCAGATATAAGGTGTAACTAGCTATCTGGGCATCTCTTAGCCCAGTCAAGTTGACCCCAAATTAACCATCACAGCTGCATTATACATGATTCCAAAACTTAGTGGCTTAAAGCAATAGTCATTTATTCCCCATGAACATGTGCACCAGCTAGGTTTGGCTGATCTGGCTAGGGCTCAGCTGGGTGACTCCTCTGCTCCACGTGTCCCTCCTCTTCCTTCTGGGACAGTTGTTTCTGTGGTGAGAGCAGATGTGCAAGAAGGCACACAGAAACACATGTGGCTTCTGAATCCTGGTTTGGAACTCACTCCTTGCCATTTCTGCCCACATGCCATTGACTGAAGCAAGCCATGTGGCCAAACCCAAGGCCAAGCAGTGGAGAAGTACCCACCACCTACGATGAGACCATTGCAAAGATAGGCACACAGGACAGAGTGACTCATCAGGGCCAATAGTTCAATCTATTTATGGTCACCAACTCTGGCAAAAAACACAAGAGTTTAAAAGATGGTTGACTCAGGATGGTCTCATTTGCATAAGAGGAAAAGTAGAACTTTTTGACATTTTCAAAGGACTTCTAAGGAAACCAGGATGACTATTTATGTTGATCATGGAGTGACTCATACAAGTCATGTGATTTAAAAACAGGAAAATTCAATGCTAATTGCATAGACTTATGACTCCCTGCATAACAGTAACAGCTTATATGACATAGCATTTTTGAGTTCACAAGGCACTTTAATAACCATGTCTTATGTTATACTAGAAACAACCTTTCTCCTTTTTTTTTTTTTTTTTTTTTTTGAGACAGAGTCTCACTCTGTCATCCAGGCTGGAGTGTAGTGGCTTGATCTTGTCTCACTGTAACCTCCCTCCGCCTCCCAGGTTCAAGTGATTCTCCTCTCTCAGCCTCCTGAGTAGCTGGGATTACAGTCATGCGCCACCATGCCTGGCTAATTTTTTGTAGTTTTAGTAAAGACAAGGTTTCACCATGTTAGCCAGGCTGATCTCGAACTCCTGACTTCAGCTGATCTACCTGTCTTGGCATCCCAAAGTGCTAGGATTACAGGCATGAGCCAATGCACCTGGCCAAGTCTAGTATTTTTATTATCTGGCTTTGACCAAAAAAAAAAAAGTATGCTGTCTCTTGACATGCTCTTGACATGCATGATCTCACATTTTAATTAGATAAAATTTTTAATCGACAAGTAAAAATGGTATCTATACTTATGAATGTTTTGATATATATACATACATTGTAGAATGGCTAAATCAAGCTATTTAACATATGCATTAACTCATATAATCCATATTGTACTCACATGGTTTAAATTTCCTAAATACAAAAAAAATAAGCAGAGAAATGTCCCCTCCACCTCCAAAGCGAACCCCTATGATTGATTTTCTTTTTTTTTTTGAGACGGAGTCTCGCTGTGTCTCCCAGGCCGGAGTGCAGTGGCGTGATCTCGGCTCACTGCAAGCTCCGCCTCCCGGGTTCACGCCATTCTCCCGCCTCAGCCTCCTAAGTAGCTGGGACTACAGGCGCCCGCCACCAGGCCCGGCTAGTTTTTTGTATTTTTAGTAGAGACGGGGTTTCACCATGTTGGCCAGGATAGTCTCGATCTCCTGACCTCGTGATCCACCCGCCTCGGCCTCCCAAAGTGCTGGGATTACAGGCTTGAGCCACCGCGCCCGGCCCCTATGATTGATTTTCATGTGTCTTTCAGAGATGGTTTTTGTCTTAGCCCTTTTTCTGTTGCTTATAACAGAATACCTGAAACTGGGCTGGGCTTGGTGGTTGACGCCTGTAATCCCAGCACTTTGGGAGGCCAAGGTGGGAGAACTGCTTGAGACTAGGAGTTTGAGACCAGCCTTGGCAACATGGCAAAACCCTATCTCTATAAAACATTTAAAAAATTAGTTGGGTAGGGTGGCACACGCCTGTAGTCCCAGCTACTTGGGAGGCTGAAGTGGGAGGATCACTTGAGCCAGAGATGTCGAGGCCACAGTGAGCTATGATTGTGCCACTGCACTCCAGCCTGGGTGACAGAGTGAGACTGTGTCTCTAATATTAAAAAAGAAAAAGAAAAAGAAAAAAAAGTATACCTGAAACTGGGTAATTTATAAAGAAAAGGAGTTAATTTCTTCCAGTTATGGAGGCTGAGAAGTTCAAGGTCAAGAGGCCAAATCTGAGGAGGACCTCCTTGCTGGTGGGGATTCTGTAGTCCCAAGTTGGTACAGGGGATGGCATGGTGAGGAGCTGAGTGTGCAAGCTCAGGTCTCTCTTCCTCTTCCCTCTTCCCATCCCTTCCCTTCCCTCTCCTCCCCTTCCCTCCCCTCCCCTGCCCTCCTCTCCCCTCCCCTCCCCTCCCCTCCTCTCCTCTTTCTCTTTTCTCGTTTTCTTTCTCTTTCTTTTTAAAATAGAGACAGGGGTGTCACTATGTTGCCCAGGCTGGTCTCAAACTTCAGGTCTCTCTTCCTCTTCCCCTTCCCTCTCCTCCCCTCCCCTGCCCTCCTCTCCCCTCCCCTTCCCTCCCTTCCCCTGTCCTAGCCTCTCCTCTCCTTTTTAAAATAGAGGCAGGGGTCTCACTATGTTGCCCAGGCTGGTCTCAAACTTCAGGTCTCTCTTTCTCTTCCCCTTCCCTCTCCTCCCCTCCCCTCCCCTCCTCTCTCCTCTCCTATTTATATATTTATTTATTTATTTATTTATTTTTTGAGATGGAGTCTCGCTTGTCGCCCAGGCTGGAGTACAGTGGCGCAATCTCTGCTTGCTGCAAGCTCTGCCTTCCAGGTTCACGCCATTCTCCTGCCTCAGCCTCCTGAGTAGCTGGGACTACAGGCACCCACCACCACACCCGGCTAATTTTTTGTATTTTTAGTAGGGACAGGGTTTCACTGTGTTAGCCAGGATGGTCTCAATCTCCTGACCTCGTGATCCGCCCACCTCAGCCTCCCAAAGTGCTTGGATTACAGGTGTGAGCCACCGCGCCCGGCCATCTCCTTTCCTTTTTAAAATAGAGACAGGGGTCTCACTCTGTTGCCCAGGCTGGTCTCAAACTTTTGGTCTCAAGCAATCCTCCTGCCTTGGCTTCCAAAAATGCTGGGATTACAAGCATGAGTCACCACCCCCAGCTCATCATTCTCTTTTTATAAGGCCACCAGTCCCACTCCCATAACAACCCCTTAATCCATTAGTCCATTAATTCATTAATCATAAATGAATCACTCCATTCATGAAATCAGTCCATTCATGAGCTCAGTCCATTCATGAGGGCTCTCATGACCCAGTCACTTTTCAAAGGTCCCACCTCCCAGTACTGCCATATTGGGGATTCAATTTCAACATGAATTTTAGGGGGGACAAACAGCCAAACCACAACAGTTTTAGAAGCAAATATTATTTTCTCATTGTTCGTTTTTAACACGCTCTCATTTTTTTTTTTTTTTTTTGAGACCGAGTCTCGCTCTGTCACCCAGGCTGGAGTGCAGTGGTGCCATCTCGGCTCACTGCAAGCTCCACCTCCCAGGTTCACGCCATTCTCCTGCCTCAGCCTCCCAAGTAGCTGGGACTACAGGCGCCCGCCACCACGCCCGGCTAATTTTTTGTTTTTAGTAGAGACGGGATTTCACCGTGTTAGCCAGGATGGTCTCGATCTCCTGACCTCGTGATCTGCCCACCTCGGCCTCCCAAAGTGTTGGGATTACAGGCGTGAGCCACTGCACCTGGCCAACACGCTCTCATTTAATGCTCACAAAATCCCCACCAGGTATGAAGGATTAGCCTGGTCTTACTGATGTAGAGATGAAGCTTGGGCAGCGTCCCAGGCTGGCAGGCCCAGGGACCCCAGGGCTGACTTCTTCTCCACACTCCAGTGTAGGTGACGGACCTGGAGGCCTCCTGGCCTGGGGAAAATCCCACCAGCTTTGCTTTGAGTTGCTTCACATCCTAGTGGCTCCCTTGGCTGCTGAACTAGGGCTGGACTCACCCAATGGTGCAATCTTGGCTCACTGCAACCTCCGCTTCCCGGGTTCAGGTGATTCTCCTGCTTCAGCTTCCCAAGTAGCTGGGATTACAGGCATGCACCACCTGGCTAATTTTTTTGTATTTAGTAGGGACTGGGTTTCACCATGTTGGTCAAGCTGGTCTCAAACCCCTGACCTCAGGTGATCCACCCTCCTTGGCCTCCCAAAGTGCTGGGATTACAGGTGTGAACCACTGCACCCAGCCAAAACCCCCAATCTCTGTCTGTTGGTCCAAGCCTATTGACATGGGCTGCATCCTTCTTAATCCACACTTCCCAGACATCTCTTTAAAATAGAAAATTTCAATAAAAGAAAAGAAAAGGAAACAAAACAAAAAAAAATTAAAAATAAAATAGAAAATGTCCAGCCTGGGCAATATAGCGAGGCCCCATCTCTACACAAAAATCAAAAAATTTAGCTGGGCATGGTGTCGTGAGCCTATAGTACCAGCTACTCAGGAGGCTGAGGCGGGAGGATTGCTTGAGCCCAGGAGGTTTGGGCTGCAGTGAGCCATGACTGCACCACTGCACTCCATCCTGGGCATCAGAATGAGATCTTGTCTCAAAAACAAAAACAAAATTTCAAAAATACACAAAGTAGAGAAGTAGAGAGAAGAATACAATGAAAAATATAGCAAATCACCAAGGCCCTATCACCTAGCTTCTCCAATTAGCAATTCCCTTCCCTTCCCTTCCCCCTTCCCTTCCCCCTTCCCTTCCCCACCACCACGCCCGGCTAATTTTCATATTTTTAGTAGAGATGAGGTTTCACTGTGTTGGCCAGGCTGGTCTCAAGCTCCTGACCTCAAGTAACCGCCTGCCTTGGCCTCCCAAAGTACTGGGATTACAGGCGTGAGCCACCACACCTGGCCAGAATTGCATTTTAGAATAGTTAAGTTTATGTTATGTGAATTTCACCTCTATTAAAAAAAAAAAACAAAAAAAATCCCACCAGAAAAGAAGGGAAAAGATACACCGGAAGAGCAGAAAACTGCCAATTGGCCACGCGTGAGGGTGGCTCACGCCTGTAATCCCAGCACTTTGGGAGGTTGAGGCAAGAGAATCGCTTGAGCCCAGGAGTTAGAGACTAACCTTGGCAACATAGCAAAACCCTGTCTCTACAAAAAAAATACAAAAATGCATGCCTGAGGTCCCAGCTACCTGAGAGGTTGAGGTGGGAAAATCACCTGAGCCTGGGAAATTGAGGCTACAGTGAGCTATGATCATGCCACTGCACCCCAGCCTGGGCAAAGGAGCAAGACTCTGTCTCAAAAATAAATAAATAAATAAACAAATAAATAAAAATACATAAATAAAATAAAATGCAATTCCATAGTACATTCACAATGTTGTGAAAACCACCACTTTTATCTAGTTCCAGAACATTTTCATGTCCCCAAAAGGAAACCCGATCCCTGACAGCAATCTCTCCAAATTTCCTCTCCCCTTGCCCCTGACAATCACTAACCTGCTTTCCATCTCTATGGATCTGCCTATTCTGGACATTTTGCATAAATGGAATCATACACCATGTGGTCTTTTGTGTCTGCCTTCTTTCACTCAACATCATGTTTTTGAGGTTCATCCACGTTGCAGCATGGATCAGTGCTTCATTCCTTTTCATGGCTGAATAATATTCCATTGCATAGCTATACCATATTTTATTTATCCGGTGCTGTTTCCTGGAGTTTTTTAAAAAGCAAATCCAGGTATCATATCACCTTATCCATAAGTACTTCCATATGCATCTCTAACAGACAAATACTTTTAAAGAACATCATAACAAAATACTGCCAACAGTCCTTACAGAACTCACATGAATTCCTTAAAAGCCCCTAACACCCAGCCAGGTTCGATTTTCCCCACCTGTCTAAATGCTGCTTTGTTCTTAATGAGGTAGATTCTCCCCATTTTGGCTCAGCTTTGGGAAAAATACAGAGACTCTCTGTACCCTTGATGCTGCTGCTTCTTTTTTTAATGAGAGTTTCTCTCTTGTTGCCCAGGCTGGAGTGCAGTGGCACAATCTCAGCTCACTGCAACCTCCGCCTCCTGGGTTCAAGCGATTCTCCTGCCTCAGCCTCCTGAGTAGCTGGGATTACAGGCATGCACCACCACACCCGGCTAATTTTTGTATTTTTAGTAGAGACGGGGTTAATCCACGTTGGTCCGGCTTGTCTCAAACTCCTGACCTCAGGTGATCCACCCACCTCAGCCTCCCAAAGTGCTGGGATTACAGGTGTGAGCCACCGCACCTGGCCCCTTGATGCTTCTTATAGGAAAAACACAACCCCCATCTTTAACAGGAGGCCCCTTTGAAAAGAGACACGGGATTACCCTAGTTTTGGGAGCATAAGTCTACACAGATTGCAAACAAACTTACCAAGTTGCCATCGATCGCTGTTTTGCATGAAAAGACTCAACTTCCCTTTTCCCTGCCTTTCTTTTTTAACAATACAACCCCTCTGCCTAAGGGAGATCAGCTATGGGGAAGCTGTTTCCAGAACGAACACGACAGACTCAGAGAGGAGGCTAGCAGCTGTCCTCTAATTATCATTTTTCTAAGCGCATAAATAATTTAGGTTGCAATGTGGCGGAGTGGAGATGGTTAAATTATAACACGATTCCATATCCCTGCTGCCTGCTGCCTGTTCTACACGCCCCCTCCCCGGACCCCCGACAGGAACCAGTGCAAGAGAGAGAATTCTCTTCTTAACACCGTTCCTCTGCTCTTTAAGGGAAGCCTGAATGGGAAAAAAAAAAAAGAAAGAAAAAAAAGGCTCCTTTCTGAGACGACAGTTCTGCCCTGTGCTGGGAGGTCACGGTGCAGTGTTAAGGGGCGTAAGGAAGAGAGTAAGAAATCGTAAATTATTGTTCCCCCTGAGGAGCAGTGGGGCTGGCTTGCTCTAAGCTTCTGCTTGGATTGATCTCCCCAGGCTGGGTCCCCATGTAGCACTTCGCTAAAACGATCAGGAGCTGAGAACGATCGGTCCTCCTTTCCCTCCTCCCAGCATCAGGGAAACCTCCTCCTCCTCCTTTTTTTTTTTTTCCCCTTGGCAGCTGGTACAGCATCCCCGTTCAGTGTCTGCTTTTGTGGGGAGCCCTCTGCTCAGAGAACTGCTTTTCTTGGCACCCACTTTCCTCCCTCCTCTCTCTGGGCCACCCTTCTTCTTTCCACTGGATGGGCCATGGATGCATGGACTTCAGATGGCTCAGACCCCTGGGTGCTGACGAGGTGGGACCCTCTGGACCCCTGGAGGACTCGCAGTGCTGACCACTAGCCGCGTCGCCTGAGCCCCAGCGCTGATGCGAGACAGGTGAGTGGGGCTTCTGAGAGTGGGGGACGCTGGAGGCAAAGTCCTGCAGGCAGTTTAGATTTTCTTTCCTTGCTGCAAATTACCTCCATCTGCAAAGGTAGAAATACAAAGATCTTCCCCTGCTCCCTCTATGAAGAGCTTTTCTTGGCGGGTGGGCAGCTTATTTCTGAATTTCACTTGCTTCTGTCTTGAGAACCTCTTCCCGTTTCTGAACAGTTTCTCTTGCTGGGAAGAAGGGGGGCAGACTCTTCATTTCCAGCGTATTCCTGTTTCCTTCTTAAAAATCCATTTTCATTCAATTGCCCTTGGCAACCCCCCTCCCAGCAACCACCGTCTTTGCCATCTGCCCTGAACGTGTGACGTTTTCCCAAGAATGAGAATTTCTGACCTCAGTCAAATTCTACTTTTTAATATCTGCCCCCCCCAATTCAAGTCCACATTTTAAGTCTCGTACTGCTTTGAGCAAGTGACAACATTTAGAATTATGCAATATCCCCCTGCCGCCCCCAACCCCCCAATTGCCCATGGCTTTGGGGACCCCGAATAAAAGTTCCCGAAGCCCGCGTGCCTGGGCCTTGTTTGCTGTGATCAACGCAGCGTAAATGTGTTGGGAAAAGGGAGGTAAATGGCAGATGGAGTTTAGGCTGTTGAAAATAATTACATCGTCTTAGGAAACCACTTCTTCCTTTTAACATTTAATATTCTTCCCTCCCTTGCCCCACTGGAAGGAAAAGCAGAGAAAGAGCTGGACACCCCCTCTAAGCCATCCCTCTTGCCCCTCCCCCTCTTTTCTTTACTTTTGGACCGAGTTGTCTCTCTGGGTGGCTTTTGTTTCTCAAGAAGTGGGAAAAACTGGCAGAATTCCTCTTCTCCCCTCTCCTTCCTTTGAACCTAACAGCTTCATACAACAGATGCTGCTGGGGACGGCAGGGCAAGGATGGCGGGGCACGTCGATTGCTCCAGGCTCCTTCCTTAGAGGCTCCTGAGAGGTTGACCCAGGAGAAGGGCCAATTTAGAATGTCAACAGGAGGTCAGAGCACCTTCCCAGAGGCTGAACCAACAAGAAGGAAGCTTCTATCTCTCCTTCTCCCCAAAGCCCTAGGTGCTATGGAGGAATATTCTGTAGGTATCCCCGGCTCAGGGCTCCTGGCCTGTTCAGGGACAGTGACTCTAGGGCAGCCTCGCCATATCCCGCACCTGCTCTTTCGGGGATAGCCTTCGGTTGCTTGCAGGGATCTCAGGTGCCTATAGTTGACCCCGACCTCTCCTTACCCATGTGACCCCTAGTCCCCCATCAACACCCCAGTACCAGGCTGCAGGAAGGCCCCCCAACTCCAGAAGTCTAAGAGGCTGAGTTTACCCCTGTGTGGATACTCCGTTTTCCTCCAAGACACAGAGATCTCAGGAGATGTATCAAGATGTCACTTGGTGGCCAGGTGCGGTGACTCATGCCCGTAATCCCAACACTTTGGGAGGCCGAGGCGGGAGGATCACTTGAGGTCAGGAGATCGAGACCATCCTGGCCAACATGGTGAAACCCTGTCTCTACTAAAAATACAAAACATTAGCCGGGAGCGGTGGCGGGCACCTGCAGTCCCAGCTACTCAGGAGGCTGAGGCAAGAGAATTACTTGAACCTGGGAGGCGGAGGTGGCAGTGAGCCGAGATCGTGCCACTGCACTCCAGCCTGGGTGACAGAGTGAGACTCCATCTCAAAAAAAAAAAAGATGTCACTAGGCGCAAATGCCACTTTCCCTCCACGTAAGATGGGTTCAGTTCAATGCAGCCTCCCCTAAAAGAAAACAGAAGATCATTACAGGGGTCGGGAGGGAGATGGTGGATTTGACACTGAGTGAAATTACTGGGAAAATGAGCTGTAAAACTCGTGGACATCAAAAGCTCTGGCGAGGGTTTCATTTATTATTATTATCTAAAATGTTAGTGTATAGGACCAGAGGACCGTCTGGTCCCAGGGCAAATGCGGGAGCTTCTATTCCAGGATCTTTCAACCCTAGCTGTCTCCACAGTGACAGACAGGCGAGAGCTCTGGGTAAGCATTTTCCGACCCCCTCAGGCAAGGCCAAGTTTGTCCAATGGATGAGGGAGGACTGACTTAGCCTCCGGGGAAGAGATCCTCCCCTCAAAGTGCTGGTCTTGGCAGGGTGAGGTGGCTCACGCCTGTAATCCCAGCACTTTTTGGGTGGATCACCTGAGGTCAGGAGTTCAAGACCAGCCTGGCCAACATAGTGAAACCTCGTCTCTACTAAAAATACAAAAATTAGCCAGGCACGGTGGCAGACACCTGTAATCCCAGCTACCCGGGAGGCTGAGGCAGGAGAATTGCTTGAACCCAGGAGGCAGAGGTTGCAGTGAGCCGAGATCGCGCCATTGTACTCCAGACTGGGTCACAGAGCGAGATTCGTCTCAAAAAAAAAAAAAAAAAAAAAAAGGTGCAGGTCTTGGCCAGTCTGGGGCTCCACTCAGCCCTGCTGAGTTAGAATCTGCGTTTGAACTTGAGGCTGGATGAGTCATGAGCCAGTCAGCATCTGAGAAGTCCCGGAGGGCGCACACTCATTGGTGTGTGACCCAGGGAAGCCAGTCAGCCCTCTGTGCCTCAGTGTCCCCTGCTGACAGCAAGGATGACAATGGCATCTGTGTCTTAGCATTGCTGGGAGGCCCAGCCAGGTGATACCCAGTGCCAGGCACCTAGTACGTGCTCACTAAATGTTGGCTACTTTCAAATTACTCTCCAGAGCGTGTGTTTAATTTCTTTTTATTATTTACTTATTTATTTATTTTGAGACAGAGTCTCACTCTGACGCCCAGGCTGGAGTGCAGTGGTACAATCCCGGCTCACTGCAACCTCCACCTCCTGGGTTCAAGCTGTTCTCCTGCTTCAGCTTTCCAAGTAGCTGGTACCGCAGGCATGCACCACCACGCCCAGCTAATTGTTTGTATATTTTTGTAGAGATGCGGTTTCGCCATGTTGCCCAGGTTGGTCTTGAGCTCCTGGGCTCAAGTGATCCCCCTGCGGAAGCCTCCCAAAGTGCTGGGATTACAGGAGTGAGCCGCTGTGCCTGGCCTTCATTTTAACCATTTTAGAGCAAACAATTAAATGGCAATGTACTTCGTTCACAATGTTGTACCACCACCTCTATCTAGTTCCAGAAATTTTTCATCACCCCAAAGGGAAACCCTGTCCCCATTTGAAGTCACTCCGCATTTCCGTCTTCTGTGACCCCTCAGTGACCCCTAATCTACTTTCTGTCTCTACAGACCTTTTTCTGCTCTTCATATTTCATATAAATGAATCATACAATAGGTGGGTCTGACTTCTTTCAGACTGTGGGTCTGACTTCTTTCACTTCTGATTTATTTTATTTTATTTTATTTTATTTTATTTTTGAGACAGAGTCTTGCTCTGTCGCCCAGACTGGAGTGCAGTGGTGCCATCTTGGCTCACTGCAACCTCTGCTTCCTGGGTTCAAGCAATTCTCCTACCTCAGCCTCCCAAGTAGCTGGAACTAAAGGCACACACCACCACACCTGGCAAATTTTTGTGTTTTTAGTAGAGTCGGGGATTCACCACGTTGACCAGGATGGTCTCGAACTCCTGACCTCAAGTGATCCACCTGCCTCAGCGTCCCCAAGTGCTGGAATGATAGGCATGAGCCACCACACCTGGCCTCTGATTTCTTTTTAAATTCACACTTCTTTCTTCTCCTCTACCACTTGTCTTACCCTCCATGAAATCGTCCTGGTCAGATATGAGTAACAGAACCATATTATGGACCCTACTAACTCATACATGAATTCTTGGCAAACACCACCAAAATCTTGAAGATAGTAGGCAGACACCATCTTCAAACATCTTTTTTCAGGACTCAACTCAAGGGCTACTCACTTTCTTTTCCCCAAAGGGACTACAGATTTTGGTGTCCAGTTATTTTTTTTCTCCAGCGAAACCATCACTACATTTTCTTTTGAACCCGCCAAGGGGACGCAGGTTTTGTTTTTGCTTTGTTTTGTTTTGTTTTTGAGACAGAGTCTCACTCTGTTGCCCAGGCTGGAGTACAGTGGCACGATCTCGGCTCACTGCAACCTCCGCCTCCCGAGTTCAAGTGATTCTCCTGCCTCAGCCTCCTGAGTAGCTGGGATTACAGGGTACGTGCCACCACACCCAGCTAATTTTTTATATTTTTGGTAGAGACGGGGTTTCATCATGTTGGCCAGGCTGGTCTCGAACTCCTGACCTCAGGTGATCTGCCTGCCTTGGCCTCCCAAAATGCTGGGATTACAGGCTGAGTTATAGTGCCTGGCTGGGAGGCAGTTTTTAGGTGATTTCTCTAGAGTCTTATGATCCGAAGGTGAATGATAATTGGATCACAGTGGTACACAGTTGGTAGTTAATAAATATTTGTTGAACAAACAAAGCAAATCAGAATTCAAAATGACCACTGCGGGCTGGGCGAAGTGGCTCACGCCTGTAATCCCAGAGCTTTGGGAGGCCAAGGTGGGAGGATTGCTTGAGTTCAGGAGTTTAAAACCAGCCTGGGCAACAGAGCAAGATCTCATTTCTATAAAACATTTTAAAATTAGCCAAGCGCGGTGGCCAATGCCTGTGGTCCCAACTCTCAGGAGGCTGAGGTGGGAGGATCACTTGAGCCCAGGAGTTAGAGGTTGCAGGGAGTTCTGAGCATGTCACTGCATCCCAGCCTGGGCAACAGAGCAAGACACTGTATCTAAAAAAAAAAAAAAAACAAAAAAACAAAAAACCAGAAAATGACCTCCGTAATGAATTATTGCTTTAACATGTGAATATGTTGATGACACACACAGACACTGTCTCGCCAAAGAGGCGGGATAAAAGAGGGAGATGGTGAAACACCTACCAGTTGCTCAATATTGAGGAGTCAAGAATACCTAATCAGGAAAAAAATTCAAGGAGATAGAATATAAGCAACATTACCCACCCACTCCTGCCCAAGAATGACTTCAGAGAACAGATGCATGGTTTAGTTTGTGGGAGATACATTAGAGAAATACAGTCCCCGTGGGAGAAGTTTTATTTTTTTCCTGGTACTCTGTACTGTTTCCTTTTAGCTCTCCAGTGCTGATGAAGTCAAGCAAGTTTGTGAGAGAGACAGAGAGAGAGAGAAAGAGAGAGAGAGAGAGGACGGACAGGGGATGACACATGGTGTTAAGTGTCCAGGTATTTGGTTCAGTTTCAGTATTGACCTGATGCCACTGGTTTTGCCCTGCTTGCACAAGAGGAATAATTGATCCACCTTCCTCCTTCCTTCCTTTCTTCCTTCCTTCCTTCCTTCCTTCCTTCCTTCCTTCCTTCCTTCCTTCCTTCCTTCCTTCCCTCCCTCTCTCCCTTTTCCTTCTTCCTTCCTTTCTTCTCTCCCTTTTCCTTCTTCCTTCCTTCCTTCTCTCCCTTTTCCTTCCTTCCTTCCTTCCCTCTCTCCCTTTTCCTTCTTCCTTCCTTCTCTCCCTTTTCCTTCCTTCCTTCCTTCCTTCCTTCCTTCCTTCCTTCCTTCCTTCCTTCCTTCCTTCCTTCCCTCCCTCTCTCCCTTTTCCTTCCTTCCTTCCTACCTTCCCTCTCTCCCTTTTCCTTCTTCCTTCCTTCCTTCTCTCCCTTTTCCTTCCTTCCTTCCTTCCTTCCCTCCCTCTCTCCCTTTTCCTTCTTCCTTCCTTCCTTCCTTCTCTCCCTTTTCCTTCCTTCCGTCCCTCTCTCCCTTTTCCTTCCTTCCTTCCTTCCTTTCCTCCCTCCCTCTCTCTTTCTCTCTTTTTCTTTCTTTCTTTCCTTCTTTCTTTCTCTTTCTTTCCTTCCTTCCTTCTTTCTCTCTCTCTCTCTTTCTTTCTTTCTTTCTTCTTTCCCTTCCTCCCTCCCTCCTTCCCTTCCTCCCTCCCTCCCACCTTCCCTCCCTCCCTCCCTTCTTTCCTTCCTTCCTTCCTTCCTTCCTTCCCTCTCTCCCTTTTCCTTCTTCCTTCCTTCTCTCCCTTTTCCTTCCTTCCCTCCCTCCCTCTCTCCCTTTTCCCTTCCTTCCTTCCTTTCTTCCTTTCTTCCCTCCCTCCCTCCCTCCCTCTCTCTTTCTTTTTCTGTCTCTCTCCCTTTCTTTCCCTTCCTTCCTCCCTCCCTCCCTCCCTCCCTTCCTTCCTTCCTTCCTTCCTTCCTTCCTTCCTTCCTTTCTTTCTTTTTCTCTTTCCTTTTCTTCCTCCCTCCCTCCCTCCCTCCCTCCCTTCCTTCCTTCCTTCCCTCCTTCCTTCCTCTCTCTCTTTCTTCCATCTTTTTTCTTCCCTCCTTCCTTCTCTCTCTCTGTGTCTCTCTCTTTTCTTTGTTTTGCTCTGTCACCTAGGTTGGAATGCAATGGCTTGATCATAGCTCACTGCAGCCTCAACTTCCAGGGCTCAAGTGAACCTTCTACTTCGGTCCTCCTCGTAGCTGAGACTACAGGTGTGCACCACTGCACCTGGCTAATTTATTATTATATTTTTGTTGAGATAGAGGGGTCTCCCTATGTCGCCCAGGCTGGTCTTAAACTCCTGGCCTCAAACAATCCTCTCGCCTGAGCCTCCCAAATTGCTGGGATTACAGAGGTGAGCCACCGCACCTGGCAATCTGCCTTTCAGCAATTATTTATTGAGTTTTTCCTGTTGGCCAGGCACTGTGCTAGGCTTAGAGGATTCAACAGAGAATGAAACTATCATCGTAAACACAGTAATAACAATAGCAAACACTCATATTGGGGCTTACATGTGTGGGACACTGTCCTGGACATGCTGCAGAGAATTAATTATTTCATCCTCACAATGACACTGTGAAGGATGTGCTTTTATTGTCCCCATTTTACAGATGAGGAAACTGGCCCAGAGAGGTGAAGTGATTTACCCAAGGTCACACAGCAGGAGGTGACTGATCCCGAATCCGAGCCCAAGCAGGCTGGTTGCAAAGACGGGGATATTTCTCTACCAACTCCTGGCAGCAACCATTGGTTGAGGAATATTCCAGGGGTAGCACCTGTGACCTGTCTGTCCCCTGCAGATGGGCCTCACTCCTGCAGCCAGAGGAACCGCAGGTCGGGAGCGGCAGGTGCTAGGGGCAGGGAGCCATGGGCAGACAGGAAGTGTGGGCACTGGTAGGATTTTCTAGAAGAGGCTTGTGAAGCAGAAATGTCTTTTGAGCTGGACCTTGGGATGGGGAGAGGGAAGGGTATTCAGGGTGGTGAAAGTCAGGGGTGTGGTCAGGATTGTCTCAGAGCATCAGCTTCATGTAGTGGGAAGTGAGGGTGGAAGGAATTCTGGGGCCACATCGTGGCACATATACGGGGCTGGTGAAAGGACTCACACTTTATTCAGCTGGCTGTGGAGAGAGTCTTTACGGGATTGACTGATGGATGAGCTGATTGCTTTTATGTTGTTGTTGACTTTTTGTTTGTTTGCTTGCTTTTTTTTTTTTTTTTTGAGATGAAGTTTCACTCTTGTCGCCCAGGCTAGAGTGCAATGGTGCGATCTCGGCTCACCGCAACCTCCGCCTCCCGGGTTCAAGCGATTCTCCTGCCTCTGCCTCCCAAGTAGCTGGGATTACAGGCGTCCACCACCACGCCCAGCTAATTTTGTATTTTTAGTAGAGATGGGGTTTCACCATGTTGGTCAGGCTGATCTCGAACTCTTGACCTCAAACGATCCACCTGCCTTGGCCTCCCAGAGTGCTGGGATTACAGGCGTGAGCCACCACGCCTGGCGAGGACTCACACTTTATTCAACTGGCTGTGGGGAGTCTTTAGGGGACTGACTGGCTAATGGATGAGCTGATTGTTTATGATGAACTGGAGGAGACAAGATTCAGGAAGGGATAAGTGTGGCCTACGGCAAGTGGGAGGGGAAGGACAAGAGGACATCACCAGCTCTGATGATGAGTAGAATGTGGAAGTGAAGGAAAGAGAGAAGGAAGGAACCCCACAATATCTGGGGTGATCGATTCCACTGCATTTGGGGTTTCTTGCAAATGTGACCTCCAGAGGGCTCCCGTGAATACCTGAGTCAGGCCACATCCCTCATCTCCTTAGAGCCTTCCATGGCTCCCACCTCCCGCAGAGCAAAAGCCAGAGTTCTCCCTATGGCCCACAAGACCCTGCACCATCTGTGCCCCTCACCTCCCTGCCCTCACCTCCTGCCCCCTCACTCACTGTGCTCCAGCCACACTGGCCTCTGCGCCGTTCCTTGAACACATCAGTCACACGGTCAGCCATAGCGCCTTTGCAGAGGCCTTTTCCTCTGCCGTGGAACGCTCTTCCCACAGACACCCTGCTGCATCCTCCCTCATCCTCACCTCCCTTCAGGTCTTTACTAAATATTTCTTTCTCAGTGAGGCCATTCTGGCCACTTTACCTAAATGACAGTCAGCTTCCCCTTCCCCCTCCTCCTCTACCGTTTTCTTTTCTCCGTCTGACGTTCTGTCTATTTCATGAGTTTTTCCTCTTTCTTGTCCATCTCCTTCGTTAGAACGCCAGCTCCAGGAGGGACGTTTGTCTCTGTTATTCATGCCTTAGTCCCCAGTGTTGAGAACAGTGCCTGGCATACAGTAGGTGCTCAATAAATATTGCCGGATGAATGAATGAATGACGAATGGATGCATGAGTGATGGGGAGGACAACAGAGCCACGAAGTGAAGTTGGGAGGAAGAATTCAGCCTGAGATTCAGCCCAACAGCCTGCACCCCCGGGGATCTCCTCCCCTCCTTCCCCCATCCTGCAGCCTCACTCAGTGTCCTGGGGCTGCGCAACCATCCAGCAATCCTGGGCGATCTGTTCATCTCGGTGGGAGGGTACATGTTTGTCTCACCGCACCGTGATCACACCGTCCAGCTGGTGAAGAAGAAAGTGGGTGGAACACGAGACCAGCTGTGACATGGTTTATTCTCACCAGGGAATGAACACTTCCAGCCACACTCGGGGCTATGCTGGCTTGCTGCTCTCAGCTTCCGTTCAACCTTGGCCATCTGGCCTGGCGTTTTATTTAGCTCTGTTCTCATGTATGTGGGGCAGTTCTGGAGTTTTGCCCCAAGTGATGAGAGCTCTTCTTGGCCCCAGCTTTACTTTTTCTTTCATCTTGCTGGTTGCTTGTCTATGCAAAGTTGGGGCGGGAGGGGTTCCACCCTGTGCGAGATGGGGAAGCTCCGGGTTGCGGCCAGAATGAGCATAAAAACCCTTGTATCTAACTATTGATGCTATCTCTACTTGTTGGTGCCTATATCCATTTATTGATGCCTATATCTACCTATTGATGCCTATATCCACTTATTGGTGGCTATATCCATCTATTGATGTCTATATCCTCTTATTGGGCCTGTAGCTACTTATTGATACCTATACCCACCTATTGGTGCCTATATTCAGTTACTGATGCTACGTCTGCTTATTGATGCCTATATCTACTTATTGGTGCCTGCGGCTACTTATTGATGCTTATGCCTACTTATTGAGCCCTATATCCACTTATTCATGCCTATATCTCGTTACTGGTGCCTATGTCTATTTATTAAGGCCTATATCTACTTATTGATGCTTATGCCTACTTATTGGTGTCTACATCTACTTATTGGTGCCTATGTCCATTTATTGGTGCCTATATCCATTTATTGGTGTCTATATCTACTTATTGGGGCCTACATCTTTTTTTTTTTGTTTTTTTGAGACACAGTCTCGCTGTATCACCCAGGTTGCAGTGCAGTGGTGTGATCCCTGCTCACTGCAACCTCCACCTCCTGGGTTCAAGTGATTCTCCTGCCTCAGCCTCCTAAGTAGCTGGAACTACAGGTGTGTGTAACCATACCTGGCTAATTTTTTTTGTTTGCATTTTTAGTAGAGATGGAGTTCCACCATATTGCCCGAGCTGGTCTCAAACTCCTGAGCTCAGGCAATCCGCCTGCCTCAGCCTCCTAAAGTGCTGGGATTACAGGTATAAGCCACCGCGCCTGGCCGTGCCTACATCTATTGATTCATGCCTATATTCACTTACCGGTGCTTATACCCACTTATTGATGCCTATATCTACTTATTGGTATTTATATTCAATTATTGGTGCCTATAACCACTTATTGATACCTGTATTCACTTATTAATTCTTTTTTTTTTTGAGACAGAGTCTTGCTCTGTCACCTAGGCTGGAGTGCAATGGCACGATCTTGGCTCACTGCAACCTCCACCTCCCAGGTTCAAGCGATTCTCCTGGCTCAGCCTCCTGAGTAGCTGAGATTACAGGCATGTGCCACCACGCCCGGCTAATTTTTGTATTTTTAGTAGAGATGGGGTTTCACACATTGGCCAGACTGGTCTCGAACTTCTGACCTCAAGTGATCATGCACCACCCACATCATTTTTTTTTTTTTTTTTGAGATGAAGTCTCGCTTTTGTCCCCCAGGCTGGAGTGCAATGGTGCGATCTTGGCTCACTGCAACCTCCGCCTACCGGGTTCAAGCGATTCTCCTGCCTCGGCCTCCCGAGTAGCTAGGATTACAGGTGTGCACCACCACGCCTGGCTAATTTTTGTGTTTTTAGTAGAGATGGGGTTTCTCCATGTTGGCCAGGCTGGTCTCAAACTCCTGACCTCAGGTGATCCACACCCCTTGGCCTCCCAACGTGCTGGGATTGCAGGCGTGAGCCCCCACACCCGGCCGCACCACATGTTTTTGTTTATCCATCCCGCTGTCAATGCACATTTGGGTTGTTTCCTGGTTCTGAGTTTTCAATTCTAGGAAGATCCTTATCAGTTGCTCCACACCTGGCTCCCTACCATGGGGAGTGTTTGTTCAGGGCCTGGAAATCGCTTTTACTCTCAGCCAAATAAAACATCATCCGGAAGGTGACAAATGCATCTGAAGGTCGATTACAAATGACATTTAGATGATCTTCATCCCGGCGCCTCCTTAGGAGCCGTTAGAATCCACGGTCTGCTGAATTTCACACTCTGTGGCCTAGAACTTGGGAGGGGAGACCATTTCCCTGGGTCTTAGCAACCCTGGTTTTGTCCAGGGCTGGATTAAGATGTTTAATTGGTGGAGCTCTTAGCACACAGAGAAAGGCAGGGTCAAATGACAAGTGGAAGAGAGAGGATCAAGGCCAGAGAGAGAGAGAACAAGAGAGAGGAGGGGAGGAGATGTGATTTCAAACATAGATGTGTTTTTAAGCTGCTTTTCTTTTATTTATTTATTAAAAAATTTTCTTTAGACAGTCTTGTTCTGTTGCCCAGGCTGCAATGCAGGGGCGCAGTCTCGGCTCACTGTAATCTCTGCCTCCTAGGCTCAAGTGATTCTCGTGCTTCGGCCTCTCGAGTAGCTGAGATTATAGGTGCCTGCCACCACACCTGGCTAATTTTTGTATTTTGTATTTTTAGTAGAGACGGAGTTTCACCCTGATGGCCAGGCTGGTCTTGAACTCCTGACCCCAAGTGATCTGCCTGCCTCGGCCTCCCAAAGTATTTAAGCTGCTTTTAAAGGAACGCTTCTGTGCTCTCAACCAGGACTCCACACCTGTGTATATTCCACTCGAATGCAAACCCCCCGAAGTGCTGGGATTACAGGTGTGAGCCACCTCGCCCAGCCTTACACTCTTTGACAGAGCAACTCCACCTCTGGGGATTCATTCTACAGAGATACTTGTAGCAGAACCTGAAGGTCTACAATGCAGGACATTGGCTGCAACATTCTTGGGAATAGCAAGAAATCAGAAAGACCCAGAGATCCAGACCAGATACATTTGATGGAGTCATTGAAAAATACTATCGGAAACTGGGTATGGTGGTGTGTGCCTGTAATCTCAGCCACTCGGGAGGCTGAGGCAGTAGGATTGCTTGAGCTTAGGAGGTTGAGGCTGCAGTGAGCTATGATCGTGCCACTGTACCCCAGCCTGGGTGACATAGCAAGACCCCGTCTCAAAAAACAGCAACATAAAAATAAACTATAGGAACTGATGTGGAATGTTGGTAAGAAACATTCCTATAGGAGCTGATTTGGAGTGTTATCTAAGATATATTACTAAGTATAAAAAAGTTGTAGACTTTTAATATATATGTATGTATGTATATACACATATATAATCTCACAAATTCCATGTTTGTAAAAAATTATTCTACATGTAACTGCCTATTAATTTTTCTATTGCTGCCATTCCAAATTACCACAAAATAAATGCCTTAACCACACTCAGTGGGCCGGGGGCGGTGGCTCACACCTGTAATCCCAGCACTTTGGGAGGCCAAGGTGGGCGAATCAGCTGACGTCAGGAGTTCAAGACTGGCCTGGCCAACATGGTGAAACCCCGTCTCTACTAAAAATATCAGAATTAACCAGGCATGGTGGCAGGTGCCTGTACTTTCAGCTACTCCGGAGGCTGAGGCATGAGAATCGCTTGAACCCAGGAAGTGGAGGTTGCAGTGAGCCGAGATCGCACCACTGCACTCCAGCCTGGACGACAGAGTGAGACTCCATCTCAAACAAAACAAAACAAAACAAAACAAAACAAACCACTCACTTAATATCTCACAGTTTCTGTAGGTCAGAAATCCAACAGGCCTGGCTGGACTGAAATCAAAGTGTTACTTGGCTGTGCTTCCTTCCAGAGGCTCTAGGGAAGAATCTTGTTTTCTTTTTCTTTTTTTTTTTTTTTTTTGATGGAGTCGCACTCTGTCACCCAGGCTGGAGTGCAGTGGCACAATCTCGGCTCACTGCAAGCTCTGCCTCCCAGGTTCACACCATTCTCCTGCCTCAGCCTGCCGAGTAGCTGGGACTACAGGTGCCCGCCACCATGCCCGGCTAATTTTTTGTATTTTCAATAGAGACGGGGTTTCACCGTGTTAGCCAGGATGGTCTCGATCTCCTGACCTCGTGATCCGCCCACCTCGGCCTCCCAAAGTGTTGGGATTACAGGCGTGAGCCACTGTACCCAGTCCTGTTTTGTTGTTCATTTAAGTTGTTGGCAGAATCCAGTTTCATGCTGTGTAGGACTGGAGTCCTGTTTCCTTGCTGGCTGTCAGCAGGGGTCATTCTCAGCTTCCAGGGGCGGCCTGCATTCCCCGGCTCGTGGCCTCCTTCATCTCAGAGCCAGCAATAGCGGTTCGAGTCCATCTCTTGGACTTTCTTTTAAGAAACAGGGCCTCGCTCTGTACGCCAGGCTGGAGTGCAGTGGTGCGATCATAGCTCACTGCAGCCTCAACTTCCCCGGCTCAAGTGATTCTCCCACCTTGGCCTCTCATTTTTAGTTTTTAAATTTTCCTCCAAGATGGGAGGAAAAAGGCATTTTCCCATTCCAGAGAATAAAAGGAGAGCTTGTAAGGTTACAGTCCAGCCCCTGCCTGGCTCTATGTTGAATTCCTTAGATAAAGGACATATTGGGGCTTCCTGAGCTCCCATCCCCTTCCAAGGAGCATCTTTCCCCTTCCTTTTTTTTTTTTTTTTTTTTTGAGTCAGGGTCTCACTCTGTCACCCCAGCAAGAGTGCAGTGGTGCAATCATAGCTCACTGCAGCCTTGATCTCCTGGGCTCAAGTGGTCCTCTGGCCTCAGCCTCCTGGGTAGCTAGGACTACAGGCGCACGCCATGATGCCTGGCTCCAGCATCATGTGCTTTTCCAATATGTATGATGAACCTGCAAAGTTGCAGAGAATGTTTTTCCTTTACTTTTCAAAAATTAAGTGCTGTATCTTTTACTCGTTTTTACCAGTTGTGACCACTTCTTTCATTTGTGGGTGGTGAAGCCTGATGACTGCCACAGCCATGTAAATGTTTCTGTCCACATGGGAGGGTGACAGAAAGCACCCCCAGACTTCCCTGCGGTCCCTCCCTCTCTGTCTCTTCCCCTAGAGCTCCTGGACCAGGCTGTGTGAATCAGGAGCATCTCCAGCTACCATCCGGTTGCCATGGCAATTCAGGCCAGTCCAGGCTTGCCGACGGTGGGGTCAACCCCCATTTCAGGTGTGGGAAAGTAGTGGGTACCACCGATACCTGGCATAGCGGACAGCTGCTATGATTGTTATTCCATTAACAATGAGGCCTTCTGTGGCCTCAGGCTTCGGGTTGTTTATTTTCTTCTGTTTACTTTTTCCATTGTCTTCTCTTTGGCGCTGTCTGTTGGTGGAACCCGGCTGATTCTCGGTGAAGCCATGCCTGTGCACTTTGCCACTTCCTCCGTGCTGAGGTTAGGCAAACAGAGAGAGAGAGAGAGAGAGAGAGAAAACAGCACATTTGGTCATGGGGTCCCCGCAGGTGCCAGGCGCAGGCACCCAGCTGGGGAGGGAGCGACCGCTGCCTGGAAATGTGTTTGTTTCTTGTGTGTACACAGGACAGCTGGGGCTCCGTTGGAACCGCTCACGAGCGCTCTGCAAAGCATCCTTGGTGGTGTAGCTGGAGCGGCTGACCCCCTTTCCTGCAGATGCCCCGCTCTGCCCACCTGCCCCAGGTTAACACTAGACCTGGTGTGGACCTAGCCCTTTCCGTGGCCCAGCGCTGTGCTCATTGCACTGACTTCTCATGGCGGAGCCTAATAACCCTTCACGACAACGGCTCTTTGAAGTACTTGCCATGATCCCCACGTTGTGGAGAAGAAAACGGAGATTCAGAGGCTTAGGCAATTTTCCTGGAACCCAACAGTTCATTGTTGTGTGAAGAGGTGGGACCAGAATATGCCTTATTTCCTGGCATACTTTATCCCTTCCCTACTTAGAAAAACATCCCAGGCTGGGCACGGTGGCTCATGCCTGTAATCCCAGCACACTGGGAGGCTAAGGCGGGAGGACCATTTGAGGCCAAGAGTTAGAGATCAGCCTGGGCAATATAGTGAGACCCCGTCTCTCAAAAAATAAAATAAAATAATTAGTTAGGCATAGTGGTGTGCACCTGTGGTCCCAGCTACTCGAGAGGCTGAGGTAGGATGATCGATTGATTTCAGGAGTTCTAGGCTACAGTGAGGTAGGATCATGCCTCTGCACTCTAGCCTGGGTGGCAGAGTGAGACCCTATCTCAAAAATAATAATAAAATGGCTGGGCACGGTGGCTCACGCCTGTAATCCCAACACTTTGGCAGGCCGAGGCAGGAGGATCACCTGAGGTCAGGAGATCGAGACCAGTCTGGCCAACATGGTGAAACCCCATCTCTACTAAAAATACAAAAATTAGCTGGGCATGGTGGTGGGCGCCTGTAGTCCCAGCTACTCAGGAGGCTGAGGCAGGAGAATCGCTTGAACCCAGGAGGCAGAGGTTGCAGTGAGCTGAGATCACGCCACTGCACTGCAGCCTGGGCGACAGAGTGAGACTCTGTCTCAATAGTAATAATAATAATAATAAAATTAAAAATAAATACATAAAATTGAAAAGTCCCAGACCGTTGGTGGTGGTTTGGAAGGGGCTTAATGACACTTTCGTGGGTAGACTCATTCCTAAAATTATTCATTCATTCAGGCAAGAAATAGTGAAGGTACTGGGGACTCAATGGCAAATGAGGCAGGCCAAGATCCTTGTTCAAATTCAGCTGAGATCCTATCAGGGAGGTGGATGTTATAGAAGCCCGCATGTATGTACTGGTCTCAGGGAGCAACAAACACCACAAGGAAGACCTCACAGGCGAGTGTGATGAGAGCACCTGCTGGGGATGGTGCTTTGGGCGGATGGTTCTGCAAGCCGGCATCTGATCACGGCCTTGCATGAAGACAGGAAGCTGGCCTGTCCGAGACTAGCGGAAAAGCATTCCAGGAAGAGGGAACAGCAGGTGCGAAGGTGCAATGAGCTTGGCACAGCCCAGAAACAGGGAGGAGGACAGTGATTCTGGGGCTAAAAGGATAACAGGGAGAAGGGGAGGGGACAAAGTTACAGGGATGGGGCAGCCTGGGAGGATGCCGCTTGTGTTCCAGCAAAAGCAAATGTGCTGATTGACATTTTTTATTTTTATTTTTATTTATTATTATTATTATTTTTTGAGATAGAGTCTCACTGTGTTGCTCAGGCTGGAGTGTAGTGGCGCGATCTCGGCTCACTGCAACCTCTGCCTCTTGGATTTAAGCAACTCTCCTGTCTCAGCCTCTCGCTGGGGTTACAGGCACATGCCACCATGCCCGGCTAAGTTTTGCGTTTTTAGTAGAGACGGGGTTCCACCATGTTGGCCAGGCTGGTGTTGAACCCTTGACCTCAGGTGATCCGCCCACCTCGTCCTTCCAAAGTGCTGGGATTACAGGGGTGAGCCACTGCACTCAGCCTTGTTTTTATTTTCACTTTTTATTTTTTTGAGACAGAGTCTCGCTCTGTCACCCAGGCTGGAGTGCAATGATATAATCTTGGCTCACTGCAAACTCCTCCTCATGGGTGAAAGTGATTCTCTTGCCTCAGCCTCCCAAGTAGCTGAAATTATGGTGCCCAGCATCATGCCTGGCTAAGTTTTGTATTTTTAGTAGAGACGGGGTTTCACCATGTTGTCCAGGCTGGTCTCGAACTCCTGACCTCAGGTGATCCTCTTGCCTTGGCCTCCCAAAGTGCTGGGATTACAGGCATGAGCCTCCATGCCTGGCTTACCTTTATTTTTGAGACAGGGTTTCACTTTGTCGTCCAGGCTGCAGTGCAGTGGCTTGTTAATAGCTCACTGCAGCCTCAACTTCCTGAGTTCGGGTGATCCTCCTGCCTCAGCCTTCTGAGTAGCTGGGATTACCATTGCCATTGCGTGCCACCATGCTTCGCTAATTAGTTTTTTTTTTTTTTTTTGCACAGACAGAGTCTCGCTATGTTGTTCAGGCTGGTCTTGACCTCCTGGGCTTAAAAGATGCTCCTGCCTTAGGCTCCCAGAGTGTTGAGATTATAGGCATAGCCCCCACGCCCAGCTCTCAGGATATATTTTGGAAGTGAGTTGATGGTACCTGCGGATGGATTTGATGCCCGGAGTTAAGGAAAGCAGGAACCATGATTGACAACTCAATTTCCGGCTTGGGTATCAGGGTGAATTTGGGGGCCTATAATGAGATGGGGGAGACTGGGAGCTACGTGCTATAGCACCAGAGAGGGAAATTGAGCATCCCATGTCAGGCTGTGGGATAAGCACGTGCACGTCTCCAAAGATGTCACCTGGGATATGCGCCTTAGGTTTTGACTTCCTGCTTCTCTTCCTACCTTCCCAGGTAGAAACACTCCTTCTTCTTTCAGAACTTAATTAATTAATTAATTAATCTTCAGAGATGGGGCCTCATTCTGTCACCCAGGCTGGAGTTCAGTAGCGTGATCATTGCTCACTGCAGCCTTGACCTCCTGGGCTGATTCTCCCGTCTCAGCCTCCTGAGTAGCTGGGACCACAAGTGAGAGCCACAGAGCCTGGCTTGTTCAGAATCTTTGCCACCAAAGTGCTTACACTGTGTCTGGTTTCTGGGATTTTAGTTAATGTGTAGGTACTACACAGCCCACCCAACCTGTAAACTGGACTCTTTCTCTTTTTTCTGAGAAGGAGTCCTACTCTGTCGCCCAGGCTGAAGTGCAGTGGCGCAATCTCCGCTCACCGCAACCTCCGCCTCCCAGGTTCAAGCGATTCTCCTGACTCAGCCTCCTGCGTAGCTGGGACTAGAGATATGCACCACCACACCCGGCTAATCTTTGTATTTTTAGTAGAGCTGGGGTTTCACCATGTTGGTCAGACTGGTATCAGACTGCTGACCTCAAGTGATCCGCCCGCCTTGGCCTCCCAGAGTGCTGGATAACAGGCCTGAGCCACCGAGCCCAGCCGATTCTTTCTTTCTTTAATATTGATGTGGCCGGGCGCGGTGGCTTACACTTACCATCCCACAGCTTTGGAAGACCGAGACAGGAGGCTCACCTGAGGTCAGGAGCTTGAGACCAGCTGGGAGATCCCGTCTCTATGAAAAATTTAAAAATTTAAAAAATTAGCCTGCTGTGGTGGCACGGGCCTGTGGTCCCAGCTACTTGGGAAGATCACTTGAGCCCAGGAATTCAAGGGTGCTGTGAGTTATGACAGCGCTGCTGTGCTCCCACCTGGGCGACAGAGCAAGACCCTGCCTCTTAAAAAAAAAAAAGAAAGGAAAAGAAAAAGAAAAATGTATATGTGCAGTAAGAATATTTTGGGGGAGGGGTGAAATAAACCCTTGTACCTGGAGCACTCTTGAATCAGTTTTCAGTTTTATTTCTGTGAAATGGGAAGAAAAATGGCATCCGTGCCAAAGTGGTTGTAAAAGGAAAGCAGATTTCTTTTTCAGCGCAATGGGAAAGTATTTGGCAAAACAACAAAAGACTTTACAGATGCACAATCGTGGGCAATTAAGAGTGAGGTTTCACGGGAGTAAATTGAAGCTTAAAGACGTCATGAAGGCTAGATCTATTAAACTCCATTAATTATAGGATTTGGAAAGAAACCAGAAAGTACCTGCATTTGTTAAGCTGATACTGAGTTGATCTGCTTAGGAGAGGCTGGGAGAGTTCTCGTTTCTTTGCATGCTTAAAGCAGGGTGAGAGGAGATGGAATGGAGATAATTCTTCCCTCCTTCCTTCCTTCAGCTGGTTCTTTGCAATCTGGGGGCAGCCTCATCCTGTGCACCACCTACTTATACCTGTGGGTGTTGGAGTGACTTACGAAATGTTTCTGCATGGGGTTGAGCTTCTTAATTTGTTTTCTTTGTTTCTTTTTCCTTTTTCTCTCTACTTTCTTTCTCTCTCTTCTCTTTTATTCCTCCTTTCTTTTCTTTTCTTTCTCTCTCCTGTCATCCTTTTTCTCTTTTCTTTCTTCTTTCTTTTTCTCTTATCTTTCTTTCTCTTCTTTCCCTCTCTCTCTCTTTCTTTCTCTTCCTCTCTCTCCTTTCTCTCTTTTCTTTCTTTTTCTCTTTCTCTCTCTTCTTCCTCTCCCCTCTTTTCTTTCACTTTCTTTCTTTTCCTTTTCTTTTTCTCCTTCTCACTCCTTTCTTTTCTTTCTCTTTCTCTCTTTTCTTTGTTTTTCTCATTCTCTCTCCTGTCTTTCTCTTTCTCTTCTTTCTCTCCCCTCTTTTCTTTTTTCTCTCTCATTTCTTTCTCTCTTTCTCTTCTTTCTCCTTCCTTCCTTCCTCTTTGACAAGTTCTTTCTTTCTTTCCTCTTTCCCTTCCTTCCTTCCTTCCTTCCTTCCTTCCTTCCTTCCTTCCTTCCTTCCTTCCTTCCTTCCTTCCTTCCTTCTTTCTTTCTTTCTTTCTTTCTTTCTTTCTTTCTTTCTTTCTTTCTTTCTTTCTCTCCTTTTGAGACAGGGTCTCCCTTCCCTTCCCCTTCCCCTTCCCCTTCCTCTTTCTTTCTTTCTCTCTTTCTTTCTTTCTTTCTCTCTTTCTCTCTCTCTCCCTCCCTCTCTCTTTTCCTGCCTTCCTGCCCTCCTGCCTGTCTACCTGCCTTCCTTCCTTCCTTCCTTTCTTCCTTTCTTCTTGATGGAGTCTCAGTCTGTCACCCAGGGCTGGAGTGCAATGGTGTGATCTTGGCTCACTGCAACCTCTGCCTCCTGGGTTCAAGCGATTCTCCTGCCTCAGCCTCCCGAGTAGCTGGGATTACAGGTGCCCGCCACCATGCCTGGCTAATTTTTGTATTTTTAGCAGAGACGGGGTTTCACCATTTTGGCCAGGCTGGTCTTGAACTCCTGACCTCAAGTGATCCTCCTGCCTCGACCTCCCAAAGTTCTGGGATTACAGGCATGAGCCACTGTGCCTGGCCTCTTTCCTTCTCTTTCTCTCTTTCTTTCTGTCCTCTTTCTCTTTTCTTTCTGTCCTCTCTTCTTTCTCTCCCTTTCTTTTTTCTCTTTCTCTTTTCTTTTCTTTTATCTTCTCTTCTCTTCTCTCTCTCCCCTTCCTTCCTTCCTTCTCTTTCTTTCTAACAAGGTAGCCTATCTGTAGCCCAGGCTGGAATGCAGCGGTGCAATCATAGTTCACTGCAGCCTTGAACTCCTGGGCTCAAGGTATCCTCCCATCTGTGCCGTTTGAGTGTCTAGGACTACAGGTATATGCCACCTGGCTAGTTTAAAAAAATTTTTTTTTCTTTTTTTTTTTTGTTTTTGTTTTTAGAGACAGGGTCTTGCTATGTTGCTCAGGCTGGTCTCAAACTTCTGGGCTGAAGTAATCCTCCGCCCTCGGCCACCCAAACTGTTGTGATTGCAGGCGTGAGCCACCGGGCATGGCCTAATTCTATTTCATTCATGCCAGCCTCCCAATAGGTACGCTTTTCTTGGACAGATACTGAGAGGCTAGTCGCAGGGCCTGACTCAGGTGGGAAACATCACTATGGGACTGGAAATATGCTTTTGGGTGAGGTGTGGATTCCAAAAGCCATGGACCACGTCACCCACAGCCACACAGGCCTCGTTGTTCCTTGAAACACACAGTCCTGTCTCAAGACCCTTGTACGTGCTGTTCCTTCTGCCTGGAAAGCTCTTCCCTCAGATACCCATGTGGCTCCCCACCTCCCTCAGGCCTCTCTCAGATGTCACCTCCTCAGTGAGGCTGTCTCTGTGTCCCTATTTAATAAAGTAACCAGGGCCGGGCGCGGTGGCTCAAGCCTGTAATCCCAGCACTTTGGGAGGCCGAGATGGGCGGATCACGAGGTCAGGAGATGGAGACCATCCTGGCTAACACGGTGAAACCCCGTCTCTACCAAAAAAATACAAAAAATTAGCAGGGCAAGGTGGCGGGCGCCTGTAGTCCCAGCTACTTGGGAGGCTGAGGCAGGAGAATGGCGTAAACCTGGGAGGCGGAGCTTGCAGTGAGCTGAGATCCGGCCACTGCACTCCAGCCTGGGCGACAGAGCGAGACTCCGTCTCAAAAAAAAAATAAATAAATAATAAATAAAATAAAAAAATAAAGTAACCAGTCTACCCAACCCTTCTTCTTCTTCTTCTTCTTCTTTTTTTTTTGACACAGGGTCTCACTTCATTGCTCAGATAGGAGTTCAGTGGGACGATCACGGCTCACTGCAATTTCAACATCTCAGGCTCAGACAATCCTCCTGCCTCAGCCTCCTGAGTAGCTGGGACTACAGACACGTGCCACCATGCCTGGCTAATTTTTAAAAAATTATTTGTAGAGACAGGGTCTTATTACGTTGCCCAGGCTGGTCTTGAACTCCTGGCCTCAAGTGATCCTCCTGCCTTGGCCTCCCAAGTGCTGGGTTTACAGGCATGAGCTACTGCACCCAGCCTACACACCTTACCCCTCTTTGTTAAGGACTCAATGGTGTCTTCCCAAATTCGTATGTTGAAGTCTAAACTCCAGTATCTTAGAATGTGGCTGTATATGGAGACAGGACCTTTACAAAGGTAATTAAGGTAAAAGGAGGTCAGGTGAGTGGCGCTAATTCAATATTACTGGTGTTCTTATAAGAAGAGATTAGCCACAAAAAGACCTCAGTAAGTGTGTGAGGTAATGCATATGTTAATTAGCTCAAGTTAGCCATTCCACAATGCATACGTGTTTGAGAACATCATGTTGGATATCATAAATATATACAATTTTGTAATCCCAGGTACTCGGGAGGCTGAGGCAGGAGAATTGCTTGAAACTAAGAGGTGGAGGTTGCAGTGAGCTGAAATCATGCCACTGCACTCCAGCCTGGGCAACAAGAGTGAAACTTCATCTCAAAAAAAAAAAAAAACATATATATATATGTGTGTGTGTGTGTGTGTGTGCGTGTGTGTATATATACAATTTTTATTTGTCAATTAAAAAACTTGTTTTTTTTGAGACATGGTCTGGCTTTGTCACCCAGGCTAGTGTGCAGTGGCACAATCTTGACTCACTGCAACCTCTGCCTCCCAGGCTCAAGTGTTCCTCCCACCTCAGCCTCCCAAGTAGCTGGAACTACAGTCATGTGCCACCATGCCTGGCTAATTTTTGTATTTTTAGTAGAAATCGGGTTCTGCTACGTTGCCCAGGCTGGTCTCAAACTCTTAGGCTCAGAAAATCTGCCTGCCAAAGTGCTAGGATTACAGGCATGAGCCACCACACCTGGTCTTTTGGCCCTTCCCAGCACTTTTCTTTTCTTTTCTTTTTTTTTTTGAGATGGAGTCTTGCTCTGTCCCCCAAGCTGGAGTGTGGTGGCGCTATCTCGGCTCACTGCAAGCTCCGCCTCCCAGGTTCACGCCATTCTCCTGCCGCAGCCCCCCAAGTAGCTGGGACTACAGGCGCCCGCCACCATGCCCGGCTATTTTTTGTATTTTTAGTAGAGATGGGGTTTCACCGTGTTAGTCAGGATGGTCTCGATCTCCTGACCTCGTGATCCTCCGGCCTCAGCCTCCCAAAGTGCTGGGATTACAGGCGTAAGTCTCCGCGCCCGGCGACCCTTCCCATCACTTTTCAACTCCTAATCTCTATATAATGTACCCACTTATTTTGTTCCTTGTCTGTCTCCCTCCTAGAATGTCTTGTCCATGAGGGTGGGGACATATGCCAGTCTTATTCATGGTTGCGTCCCCAGGATCTAGCACAGGGCCAGGCACAAATTGGGTGGTCGCTCAGAGTTTGTTGAATGATTAAGTGATTGGAGATAAATATCCTGGGGCTACAAGGTCCTTTGGTGTGTTGAGTGTCCACTGATAAATGTGTGAGTGTAGGAAACCCTGTCTCTTTTCTCTTTTCAAAAACCAGCTGTTGGCCAGGCATGGTGGCTCATGCCTGTAATCCCAGCACTTTGGGAGGCAGAGGCGGGCGGATCACTCGAGACCAGGAGTTCGAGACCAGCCTGGCCAACATGGTGAAACATGAAACATGGTGAAACCCTGTCTCTACTAAAAATTGAAAAGTTAGCTGGGTGTGGTGGCAGACACCTGTAGTCCCAGCTACTCAGGAGAATCACTTGAACCTGGGAGGCAGAGGTTGCAGTGAGACAAGACCACGCCATCACTCCAGCCTGGGCAACAGAGTAAGACTCCATCTCAAACAAACAAACAAACAAACAGCTGTAACCTGGTGTGGTGGTGTGCACCTGTCATCCCAGCTACTCAGGAGGGAGGCCAAGGCAGGAGGATCACTAGAGTCCAGCAGTTCCAGACCAGCCTGGGCAATGTAGCAAGATCCCATCTCGAAAAAAAATAAAAATGAAGTTAAAAGAAACAGAGAACCTGGTGAGAAGCAGTGTGGCTGGACAGGTGGCCACTCCCATGTGGATTTATTTATATTTATTTATTTATTTATTTTTAGAGACAGAGTCTGTCACCCAGGCTGGAGTGCAGTGGTAAGACCTTGGCTCACTGCAACCTCCACCTCCTGTGTTCAAGCAATTCTCCTGCCTCAGCCTCCCAAGCAGCTGGGATTACAGGCATGCGGATTACAGGCATGGGCCATCACACTCGGCTAATTTTTGTATTTTTAGTAGAGACAGGGTTTCACCATGTTGGCCAGGCTGGTCTCAAACCCCTGACCTCAGGTGACCCGCCCGTCTCTGCCTCCCAAAGTGCTAGGATTACAGGCCTGAGCCACTGCACCCGGCCTCCCATGTGCATTTAAAACTGCCTCTTGAACTCACCCTTTCAGCTTTCCAGAGCTCGCAGGACCCAGGGACTGAGGGCCAGCGAACCCCCAGGCTCATGGTGGCTCATTTTGCAGAAGGGGACGTAGAGATGCTGACAAATCCAGCATCCCGCCCTCTGTGGCCGGCACCTGGGAGGTGGAGGGAGTGTCCGCGGCACAGCCTCGTAGTCTTTTGCTCCATGGGGCACATCTGTTGCCGGGCAGCTCCTAAGAACTGGCTTTCTGGGCCCTGAGTTGCCAAGGAACTACTAAATCCCGGCCAGCCGGGGCTGGTGTGTATTTTGACTTTCTGCGAAGGAGGGTGGGGTGGCCTCTCCTGTCTTCTGAGTTCCCTTCTCCTTGCCCTCCGTGAGCTCTGCCTGCCTCTCCCTCACGCTGGCCCTCTCTCTCTCCTCTTTCTTCCTCTAGTTTCCCCCTCACTGTGCTGGAGGGAGAAGACCCTGGGATTTCTGAGCGAGGCCCATGGATGTTGAAGTCTTCCGGGGTCCCCGACTCCATGCTCTCGCGCCCCAGTTACTATGACGCCCTGCACAGCCGCAGCTCGGGGCACGCCCAGCGCCCTGCAGGACACTCGGCCTCCCCGGCTCAGCATCTGCTTCGAGGGGCCCCCTCTGAGGCGGCGGGGTGGCGTGGTGGATCACCGAGATGTCATCTTGGCCCACCAGGCCCACAAAATCCACAGCACCCCCCAGGCCAGGAGGAAAGAATGGGAGTGAGTATGCCCGGGTGGTGGTGTTGGGGCGGGGTGGCGGGGGCGGTGCGGCTGTACTGGGGATCCCTTAGGGGTTAGGATGTTTTTGGCAGGCTTTTTGGGGAGCAAATTCATGCAGATGGAACACATTGATAAGGCTGTGCTGGCTTCTGAAATCTCAAAATCCTTCCCTGCTAATTGATCAATAATGGTTGCCTTAAGCCCCCTGGGCACCCCCATCCGGCTCTGCAGATCCCTGAGCTGCCTCACCCTGGGGCAACAAAGAGATTAACCATGGATGTGGCAGCCAGGACCCAGCTCCCAGGATTGTGAGTGTCCGCTCTGATAGGTTGGCAAATATTCCTTCCTTCCTTCCTTCCTTCCTTCCTTCCTTCCTTCCTTCCTTCCTTCCTTCCTTCCTTCCTTCCTTCCTTCCTTCCTTCCTTCCTCCCTCCCTCCCTCCCTCCCTTTCTTTCTTTTTTTTTTTTTTGATGGAATCTTGCTCTATCACGCAGGCTGGAGTGCAGTGGCCTGATCTTGGCTCACCGCAACCTCTGCCTCCTGGGTTGAAGAGATCCTCCTGCCTCAGCCTCCCAAGTAGCTGGGACCACAGGCACACGCCACCACGCCCAGCTAATTTTTGTATTTTTAGTAAAGACGGTGTTTCACCATATTGGTCAGGCTGTTCTCAAACTCCTAACCCCAAGTGATCCACCCGCCTTGGCCTCCCAAAGTGCTAGAATTACAGGCGTAAGCCACCGCACTCAGCCAGCAAATGTTTCTGTTGAGATGGCTGAGAAATGCTGCTTTCTGGGGAAAAAGTGGGAATCCCATTTCTACTTCCAGTGTTGAGTTGAAATCTGAGGGTTTAAGGGCTGGAGACAGAAGTGTGTGAAGGCAGAGCGGGACCTGGATAGGGCTGGGAGTACGCGGTGGCTTCAGTTGAGTCTGGTCCTGGGTTCCCCTTTTTCTTTGTCAGTGACCCCAGCAGTGGGTCTTCTGGTGGGAGACACTGGGGGTGGAACTGGCTCCGTCGTGTAGTTGCTGCTGGGCAATGTTGGATGAACGGCTTTCCTGAGCTGTTGCCAGGCAGCTCCTAAGAACTTGGGGTCTTGGCTGTTGGAGGGTTGAAGGTGGTTTGTGTGAAGGTTCAGTCTCAGGCCAGCCCCTATGCATCGTTTTTCCACACAGTGGGGGAGCTAGTGGGTTTTTTCTCCTCCTTCCTTCCCTCGGTCCCTCCCTCCCTCCCTCCCTCCCTCCCTCCCTCCCTTCCTTCCTTCCTTCCTTCCTTCCTTCCTTCCTTCCTTCCTTCCTCTTTCTTTCCCTCCCTCTCTCCTTTCTCTCTTTTCTTTCCTTTTAAGACAGGGTTTTTCTTCTCTCTCTCTCCTCCTTCCTTCCTTTTTTCCTCCTTCCTTCCTTTTTGACAAGGTCTCTCCTTCCTTCCTTCTTTTCTTTCTTTCTTCTTTCTTTCTTTTCTTTCTTTCTTTCTTTCTTTCTTTCTTTTCTTTCTTTCTCTTTCTTCTTTCTTCCTTTCTTTCTTTTTCCTTCCTTCCTTCCTTCCTTCCTTCCTTCCTTCCTTCCTTCCTTCCTTCCTTCCTTCCTTCCTTCCTTTCTCTTTTCTTTCTTTCCTTTTGAGACAGGGTCCCTTCCTTCCCTTTCCTTCCTTTCCTTCCCTTCCCTTCCCTTCCTTTCCTTCCCTTCCCTTCCCTCTCTCCTTTTCTCTTTCCCTCTCCCCTTCCCCTTTCCTTTCCTTTTCCTCAAGAGTGGTTTTTTTTTTTTTTTTTTTTGGCAAAGGCACAGGCCTAGGGTGGATTCCTGAGCAGACATCAGGAGTGTGGGATGAGAATATAAATATTATTTTGTTTGGAGCTGAGGCTGATATGGACACTAATCAATTTAGGGGACCCCAAAATTTACTCTCTTACCCTCTTGATGCTCCAGACCCGACCGTGTGGGAAGCACACTTCACCAGACAGCCGCCCTGGCCCCATTTTTCCATTTGCAGGAGGGGAAGTGGGGTTCCAAATGCCATTTGTTGGGTTGGGAGGGTGCTGGTGAGGGGGTGTGTAAATACAGGGTGCAATGCAAACTGTTTTATTAAAATGAGCCATTGCTCATTTTGAATCAAAGAGTTTCAGGATGGGGCTCAGAGTGTTGCAAGCTTGGCCCCGAGGTGATTTCCTGAGGTTAGTCTGACATCTACTGGTATGTTTGAGCATCGTTTAGGAAGGCATGTTATGACTTCCCCGCCACCCGCTGCAAAACTGGGTTCCTCTTAACTTTCCTTCCCCTCCATCCACTCATCCGTCCACTCACCCACCCACCACCCACCCATTTGAACTTCTAATTGTACATGCATCCATCCATCCATCCATCACGCATCCATCTTTCTACCTATCAATCCATTCATCCGTCTCCCTATTCTTTCTCCCATCCATCCATTTTCCAGCGATCCAACCATTTTCCCATTCACCCACCTGTCCACACATCTATCCATCCACTCAACCCACCCACCAACTCACCCATTCTTCCATTCACCCATTCATCCATCCATTCTTCCATTCATTCTTCTGTCCATCCATCCACCTATCATCTTATATACCAATCTGTCCATCCACCCATCCATCATCCCATAAATAACCAGGAAATGCACCCATTCCCTTTAACGTCTGCCTTGGTTTCTAGAACCCATAAAAGTTTCTTTTTTTTTTCTTTTTTGAGATGGAGTCTCGCTCTGTCTCCCAGGCTGGAGTGCAGTGGCGCGATCTGGGCTCACTGCAAGCTCCGCCCCCCGGGTTCACGCCATTCTCCTGCCTCAGCCTCCCGTGTAGCTGGGACTACAGACGCCCGGCTAATTTTTTTTTTTTTTTTGTATTTTTAGTAGAGACGGGGTTTCACCGTGTTAGCCAGGACGGTCTCGATCTCCTGACCTCGTGATCCGCCCGTCTCGGCCTCCCAAAGTGCTAGGATTGCAGGCGTGAGCCACCGCGCCCGGCCAAAAGTTTCTTTAATTTATTTTCATTTTTACAAATTTTAACTAATTAATTAATTTTGGAGGCAGGGTCTTGCTCTGTCACCCAGGCTGGAGTGCAGTGGCCCTGTCACGGCTCACTGCAACCTCTGCCTCCTGGGTTCAAACGATCCTCCCACCTCAGCCTTGCAAGTAGCTGGGACTAGGTGCATGCACCACACCATGCCCAGCAAATTAAATAATTTTTTTTTGGTAAAGATGGGATCTTGCTATGTTGCCTAGGTTGGTCTCGAACTCGTGGGCTCAAGCGACCCTCTTGCCTTGGCCTCCCAAATTGCTGGGATTACAGGCATGAGTCACCATGCCTGGCCCAAAGTGTCCTTATAGCCATGATTTCCAAATTTCTGAACTCCTACCCCAACTAGCAAAACAATTTTTCAGCACACTCATAGCTGAAATGAATAGCCACAGTGCATGCATTTTTATTTATATATAATTTATTTTGCTAAATGTGTTATATGCACATAAAATATACACAAAAATAAAAATGTGAAAAGGATGAGAGCTCAATGAGATATATCATCTTTCCAAATGGCTTTAATAGTTTGATTTAATAGTACAACATGCTTTTGCCCTTATGTTTTAGAAGTTTGCCTTTGCTTTTTGAATACCATGTTCTGTAAGAGCGTTTTATTCTGAAAACGTTCCAATATGCTAAAAGTAGGAAGAAGAGCTCAGTGAAACTTTCTTATCCATCAAAATTTAATAATGATCAGGGTTGTGCCAGACTTCACATCATAAATCCATATCCTCTTTCTGAGATATTTAAAAGTAAATCCCTGACCTTATGTGATTTTTTGCAAACTTCAGACTGCATCTCTAAAGCACACAGACACATCTTAGTAATATCACACTGACAACATTAATCATGATTTTTATATCTGACTTCCGGTCCACATTCAGATTTCCTTGCTCGTCTTTTTACAATTGAGTTTTTTGAATCAAGAAGGCCTGTGTGTTGCATTTCATCATTTCTATCTCTTTTTATTGTGGTAAAATATACACAACATAAAATTGACCATTTTAACCATTTTTAAGCATACAGTTCAGTGGCATTAAGTACATTCGCATTGTTGTGCAACTGTCACCACCATCCATCTCCAGAACATTTTGTTTGTTTTGAGACAGAGTCTCACTCTGTCGTCCAGGCTGGAGTGCAGTGGCATGACCTTGGCTCACTGCAACCTCCATCTCACGGGTTCAAGGGATTCTCCTGTCTCAGCCTCCCGAGTAACTGGGATTACAGACGACTGCCATCATGCCCAGCTAATTTTTGTATTTTTAGTAGAGATGGGATTTCGCCATGTTGGATAGGCTGATATTGAACTCCTGACCTCAAGTGGTCAGCCCCGCTCAGCTCCCAAAGTGCCAAGATTACAGGCATGAGCCACCATGCCTGGCCGATCTCCAGAACTTTTTCATCACTCCAAACTGCAGCTCTGTCTCCATGAAACACTCACTCCCCAGACCCTATCCCCCAGCCCCTGACACCCACCATTCCACTTTCTATCTCTATGAATCTGATGACTCTAGGGACCTCATATAAGTAGAAACATATAGCATTTGTCCTCTTGTGTCTAGCTTATTTCACTAAGCATAATGTCCTCCAGGTTTATCCATGTTGTAGCATGTGTCAGAATTTTCTTACTTTTTAAGACTGAAAAATATTTCATTGTATGAATAGACCACATTTTGTCTATCCATCCATCCATCCATCCATCCATCCATCCATCCATCCATCCATCCACCCATCCATCCATTTATCCACCCATCTATCCATCCATCTACCCATCCACCCATCCATCCATCCATCCATCCATCCATCCATCCATCCATCCACCCATCCACCCACCCATCCACCCATCCACCCATCCACCCATCCACCCATCCATCCATCCACCCACCCATCCACCCATCCATCCACCCATCCATCCACCCATCCATCCATCCACCCATCCACCCATCCATCCATCCATCCATCCATCTACCCATCCATCCATCCATCCATCCATGAACACTTGGGTTGCTTCTATTTCCGGGCTATTGAGAATAATGCTACTATGAACACAGGTGTACAAATAACTCTTGGAGACCCTGCCTTCCATTCTTGGAGATATATTCCTAGAAGTGGGGTTGCTGGATCATATGGTAATTCTATATTTAATTTTCTGGTAGTCATGTCTTCAATGTCTTACTTAGTCTATAGCAGTCTCTTCCTGATCCCCTATTTTCTATCCTATTGACTCTGAGAAGAAACCAGATAAATCATCCTGTAGAATGTCTCCCATTGTTATTATTATTGTTGTTGTTATTATTATTATTATTTAGAGACAAGATCTTCCTCTGTTACCAGGCTGGAGTCCAGTGGAGCAATCATAGCTCACTGAAGGCTTGAACTCCTGGGCTCATGTGATCCTCCCTTAGCCTCCCCAGTAGCTAGGACTACAGGTGTGCACCACCACATCCGGCTATTTTTTTTTTTTTTTTTTTTTTTTGTAGAGACAAGGTCTCAATATGTTGCCCAGGTTGGTCTCAAACTCCTGGCCTCAAGTGATCCTCCTGTCTCAGCCTCCCGAATCACTGGGATTATAGATGTAGGCTACTGCATCTCCTAAGTGTCTTCCATTCTTCATTGCTGTTTGGAAGCTTTATTTTTATAACTGTAGTGGTTTTGTCCATCAGTAGGAACCCCACCTAGGCACAGTACATGCCACAGTGAAGCTCACAAGATTTCACCTCGCCGATTGTCTTCATTGAGAATTCTGAATGTTTTCTGGCCACCTTCTGATAGCAATTGAATTAGATCACCGTGATTACTTCTCGTGACTGACAGACTTTGGTCTCTTTGCTCCTGTCTGCTTGCATTACTATCTTCTTCAATCTTCTTTTTTTCTCTCTTTCTTTCTTTCTTTTGTTTTTTGAGACAGAGTCTTGCTTTGTCACGCAGACTGGAGTGCAGTGGCGTGATCTCAGCTCACTGCAACCTCTGCCTCCCGGGTTCAAGTGATCCTTCTGCCTCAGCCTCCCACGTAGCTGGGATTACAGTCACCCACCACCACGCCCAGCTAATTTTGTATTTTTAGTGGAGATGGGGTTTCACTATGTTGGCTAGACTGGTCTTGAACTCCTGGCCTCAAGTGATCCGCCCACCTTGGCCTCCCAAAGTGTTGGGATTACAGGCATGAGCCACTGCGCGTGGTCTCAATATTTGCTTTCTAGGCAGGAATCTTTTAAAGCCATGTGTCCACTTTATCAGCCAACATCCCAGTCCATCAATCCACTCATGCAGGTCTAAGCAGACTGCAATACATTGCCATTCACTGGAATTGTTATTTATCTCATTTCTAGTGGTCTGTCTTGCCCACTGGAATATCCCCAGTGGGGTTGCTTGTCTGTCCTGTTCACAACTGTGTCCCCAGAGACTGAGGCCAGCACCCAGTAGGTGCTCATAAAATATTTCTTGAGTAAAAGCATTGACTGACAATGAATGAGAGTCACTGCCAGCTAGCCAAGTGGATTTGGGTCAACCATTGGTTAAGGACTAATAAAACTCAACACTTGTCTTATTTTTATTTTTGAGACAGAGTCACGTTCTGTCACTCAGGCTGGAGTGCAATGGCTCGATCATCGCTCACTGCAGCCTCAACTTCCTGGGCTCAAGCAATCCTCCTGCCTCAGCCTCCCAAAATCTTGGGATTACAGGTGTGAGCCACCACATCTGGCCTATAGGGTCTTCTTAAATGCAGATTCTGTTTCAACAGGTCTAGGCTAAGACTTGGGATTCTGCATTTCTTTCTAACAGGCTACCGGGTGAGGCTGACGCTGCCTGGGTCTAAGCAGCAAGCAGCTAAACCATCATCTTCATCAGAGAATAGAGAGAACATTGGTGTGAATAGGGAGCAGAGAAAGGAGAGTTAAGGGAACTACCATGAGTATCATGAATAATACTTATTAGGCCATAACAATAATAATAATAACAACCAGGTTTTATGTTTGTTTGGTTTTTTGTTTGTTTGTTTGTTTTGAGACACGCTCTGTCGCCCAGGCTGGAGTGCAGTGGCTCAATCTCAGCTCACTGCAAGCTCTGCCTCCCCGGTTCATGCCATTCTCCTGCCTCAGCCTCCCGAGTAGCTTGGACTACAGGCACCCGTCACTATGTCTGGCTAATTTTTTGTATTTTTAATAGAGATGGGGTTTCACTGTGTTAGCCAGGATGGTCTCGATCTCCTGACCTCATGATCCTCCTGCCTCGGCCTCCCAACGTGCTGGGATTACAAGCGTGAGCCACTGCGCCCGGCCCAACCAGGTTTTTTTTTGGTTTTGTTTTGTTTTTTTTGAGATGGGGTCTCACTATGTTGCCCAGGCTGATCTCAAACTCCCAGGCTCAAGCGATCCTTTTGCTTCAGCCTCCAGACTATCTGGGATTATAGGCATGAGCTACTGTGCCTGGCAATAACCAGCATTGGCTGGGCGTAGTGGCTCACACCTGTAATCTAAGCACTTCGGGAGGCCAAGGCAGGTGGATTGCTTGAGGTCAGGAGTTAGAGACTAGCCCGGCCAGCGTGGTGAAACCCCGTCTCTACTAAAAATACAAAAAAATCAGCCGGGTGTGGTGGCACATGCCTGTAGTCCCAGCTATTCCAGAGGCTGAGGCAGGAGAATCGCTTGAACCTGAGAGGTGGAGGTTGCCGTGAGCTGAGATCGCACTACTGCACTCCAGCGTGGGCGACAGAGTGAGACTCTGTCTCAAAAACAAAACAAAAACCCAGTGTTGATGGAGCACTTACTATCTGTGGGGCACGGCTCCAAGACCTTTATATGCATTAACTCATTTAATCCTTATCATCATTGTTATAAATAGATTGTGGCGCATGTCATTGTTTTCCAAAGTGTTTCTGTGCAGCACATCTTATCAAATGCACACAATGATCTCCTGAAACAGCTAGGGCAGCTGTTGTTGGTATTGTTATTGTGGTTACTTATTATCTTATTATGATTACTTGGTTTTTTTTTTTTTTTTTTGAGACAGAGTCTTGCTCTGTCATCCAGGCTGGAGTGCAGTGGTGCGATCTCGGCTCACTGCAACCGCTACCTCCCGGGTTCAAGCAATTCTCCTGCCTCAGCCTCCCAAGTAGCTGGGATGACAGGCATGTACTACCATGCCTAGCTAACTTTTTTTGTATTGTTAGTAGAGAAGGGGTTTCACCATGTTGGCCAAGCTGGTCTCGAACTTCTGACCTCAGGTGATCCACCCACCTCAGCCTCCCAAAGTGCTGGGATTATAGGAGTGAGCCACCATGCCCAGCCATGATTACTTATTATGACCAGTGGTACCCTTATTATTTTGCCCCTTATATAGATGGGTGAACAGATCCTGAGAGGTGAACTCCAGGTTACTGAGGCATCTGAGAATCAACCCAAGACAGAGATGACATGACCTTGAATTCCAGGACAGAACTGGCCGTTTATAGGATATGGGGACCCAGGCTCAGCCAAACTGCAGGTCACCAGCTAGGACTGGGTGACTTTCCCAGCTAGGGATCGGATGGCTGGCCTGAATTGTCCTGGTCCCCGAGGCCTGAGCTGAGAGAATAAGCCACACAAAGTGAGACTTTCATTTTATTTTTAGAGACAGGGTCGCACTCTGTCACCCAGGCTGGAGTGCAGTGGTGCAATGATGGCTGACTGCAGCCTTGACCTCCTGGACTCAAGTGATCCTTCCACCTCGTTCACCTGAGCAGCTAGGACCACAGGTGCATGCCACCACTCCTGGAAAATTTTAAAATTTTTTTGTAGAGGCGGGGTCTTGCTATGTTGCCCAGGCTGGTCTCAGACTCCTGGCCTCAAGTGATCCTCCTGCCTCGGCCTCCCAAAGCATTGAAATCATAGGTGTGAGCAACTGAGCAACCATGCTCAGCCCCCAGAGAGATCATATTTTAACACAAGTCAGATTATATCCCTCCTCTGCTCAGAACCCCCCATGGCTCCCACCTGAATCATAGCAAAAGCCAAACTCCTCACCAAGACCCATAAGGCCCTGCCCCATCTACTCTGTCACTTCCCTGCCTTCACTTCCTCCCTCTCTCCCCCTTGTGTACTCTGCTCCAGCTGTACCAACCTTATCACTGTTCCTCCAGTGTACTAGGGTGGTCCAGCCTCAGGGCCTTTGCACTGGCTGTTTCTTCTGCTAGGAATACTCTTCTCGGCACCCACACGGCTCCTTCCTTGCCTTCTTCCAGCCTTTGATTAAAAGTTTCCTCCTCATTGAACTTTTCCTCATCACCCTATTTAAAATGCAGCCCCGGCTGGGTGCAGTGGCTCATGCCTATTATCCTAGCACTTTGGAGGCCAAGGTGGGAGGATCACTCGAGGCCAGGAGTTTGAGACCAGCCTGGGCAACATAGCAAGGCATCTCCACAAAACATAAAAAAAATTAGCCAGGCATGGTGGTGTGTGCCTGTGGTCCCAGCTACTTGGGAGACTGAGATGGGAGGATCCTTTGATCCTGGGAGGCCAAGGCTGTAGTGAGCCATGATCATGCCACTGCACTCCAGCCTGGGCAACAGAGCAAGACCCTGTCTCATAAATAAGTAAATAAGATAAAAATAAAATAAAATGCAGCCCTACTCGTGCTGATTCCCTGCCCCCCTTAATTTTCCCCACTAGCACTCATAACCAGATCCTATGTGTTACACATGGAGCTTTCTCCCTTGTTCACTGTACTGGGACCTGTAGTCCTAGCTACTTAGGAGGCCAAGGCAGGAGGATCCTGAGAGCCCAGGAGTTTGAGACCAGCCTGGGCAACATGACAAGACCCCATCTTTACAAAAATTAGCTAGGCGTGGTGATGCGTACCTGTAGTCCCAACTACTCAGGGGGCTGAGATGGGAAGACTGCTCGAGCCTAGCAGTTGAAAGTTGCAATGAACTATAATTGCACCACTGCACTCCAGCCTGGGCAACAGAGCGAGATCCTATCTCTAAATAAATAAACATAATTGAAAGAAAATAGAATGCAACCCCTACTTATGTTGGTTCCCTGCCCTGCTTAATTCTCCCCACTAGCACTCATGACCAGCTCATATGTGTTAGGCATCGGCTTTCTCCCTTGTCGATGGTCATATTTGCTCTGCAAGCTCCACGTGGGCCGGATTTTTATTTTTATTTTTATTTTTGAGACAGAGTCTTGCCTTGTCACCCAGGCTGGTGTGCAGGGGTGAGATCTCGGCTCACTGCAACTTCCACCTCCCGGGTTCAAGCGATTCTCCTGCCTCAGCCTCCTGAGTAGCTGGGACTACAGGTGTGCGCCACCACGCCCAGCTAATTTTTGTATTTTTTAGAAGAGACGGGGTTTCATTGACCATGTAGGCCAAGTTGGTCTCCAACTCCTGACCTCAGGTGATGCGCCCACCTCGGCCTTCCAAAGTGCTGGGATTACAGGCGTGAGCCACCGCGCCCGGCCCGTTCATTAATTTTTGTTGTCTTATAATAAAAAGAAGGATAATTCTTGATAGGTGAAAGTTCTATGACGTTCAAAATTCGGTGTCCATAAAGTTATTGGAACACAGCCTTGTCTATTTGTGCGGATGTTGTCTGTGGCTCCTTTTCTGTTACAACAGCAGAGCTGTCTCTGGGGCAGAGACTGTCTAGCCCTCAGAGCCAGAAGCATTTCATCTGAGGTCCTTTATCGAAGAAGTGTTTGGACCCCTAAGCTGGAACAGCGCCTGACACACACTATGCTCAAAAAGCAGTCTGCGCGGGTCTCCCCTGCGTTCACCCCGTGTCGCCCGCCGCTGCTACGACTGGCCACCAGGTGGCGCCATGGCTCCCCAGCCGGGCAGGCGCCAGGCAGCAGAGCGCTCAGCTCGCCCTCCTGGGTACCCACCTCCCTGCCGCATCCTTCCTGCTTGTTCCGAGAAATGGAAGGCAGGCCCAAATCAATAATTGAATTCCCAACATGTGATAACTAATCATTACATATATGGCTATTGCTTTTTCATGCACAAAGGGCTTGGTAAAGACCAACTGGGGCGGCGGGGGCGGACTCGGGGCCTTGCAGGGCTCCCTGAGGTCTGATGGGTTACAAGCAGGTCCTGAGGTCAAGTGTGGGGCTTGCCTGGCTTCAGTCTGGGGTGTGGTTGAGTGCCCCGGCCAGGGTTCAAATCCCAACTCTGCCACTTGCTGACTGATTCTGGGGAGGAGGGTTCCTGTCCCTTTCTGTGCCTCAGTTTCCCTATCCGTCAAATGGGGAAAACAACAGCACCCGTCTCTGGGGCTCTTACAAAGATTAAGTTCACTGCATTATTACATAGAAAGCATTTAGAACAATGCAGCCACATAGCACTTATAATCGTTTTCCATTTCTGCAGTGGGTATGCCATTAAGCATTTGAGGCCTCAGTTTACACAGTTAAAAAAAAAAAAAAAGGCTGGGCATGGTAGCTCATGCCTGTAATCTCAGCACTTTGGGAGGCTGAGGAGGGAGGATCGGTTGAGCCCAGGTATTCAAGATCAACTTGGGCAACATAGGGAGACCTTGTCTCTATGAAAAATTAAAAAAGAAAAATTAGCCAGGTGTGGTGGTGCACACCTGTAGTCCCAGCTACTCGGGAGGGTGAGGTGGGAGGATCGCTTGAGCCCAGGAGTTCCAGGCTGCAGTGAATGATGATCACACCATTGCACTCCAGCCTGGGTGACAGAGTGAGACCTTGTTTTGGAGGAAAAAAAAAAGAAAAGAAAAGAAAAGCAGGTTGTTTTGTTTAGAAATCACAATTAAACTGCAACCTAACCTTTTAAAAAGAACCTACCTAGAAATCAGAGCTCTCTTTCTCTTCTTTTTTTTTCTCTTGTTCTTCTTCTTTTTAATTAATTATTCATTTTTTTTTTTTTGAGATGGAGCCTTGCTGTGTTGCCCAGGCTGGAATGCAGTGGCACGATCTCAGCTCACTGCAACCTCCGCCTCCCAGGTTCAAGTGATTCTCACCTCAGCCTCCCAAGTAGCTGGGATTACAGAGACCCACTGTGATTAGCTGCCACGCCTGGCTAATTTTTGCATTTTTAGTAGAGACGGGGCTTTAGCATGTTGGCCAGGCTTGTCTCAAACTGCTGACCTCAAATGATCCGCCTGCCTCAGCCTCCCAAAGTTCTGGTATTACAGGCGTGAACCACCGCGCCTGGCCTCTTTCTTTCTTTTCTTAAGGGAGGCAGGCTGGCCAATGCTAGCCTAGTTGATATTTAAAAAAAATAGGTCTGGTCCCAGGGAGCTTGTTTTTCAGTGCAGCTGGCTGACTTTTGGTGCAGAGAGACCCTTCTTTGTTCTTTGAATTAGCAGCTTTGGCAGCCATGGAAGGTCTGGGTAGGGCCCCCCAGAGATGGGGCTCCCCTATCTCTTTTGGTCTATCAGATTCTCCATGCTGGTCCTTGAAACCAAGCAGCTTATGAACAAACATCCCCTCACTACCCCCACTGCCAAATTATCCTCTCTGTTCAATGTGACTTTTCTATCTAGAATTTATCTATACCTTGGGTTTCCAATTCTGGGAACAACTATGCCTTATTTATTTATTTATTTACTTTTGAGACAGAATCTCACTCTGTTGCCCAGGCTGGAGTGCGGTGGCATCATCTCAGCTCACTGCAACCTCCACCTCCCAGGTTCAAACGATTCTTCTGCCTCAGCCTCCTGAGTAGCTGGGATTACAGGTGCGTGCCACCACACCCGGCTAATTTTTGTATTTTTGGTAGAGATGGGGTTTCATCATGTTGGCCAGGCTGATCTCGAATTCCTGACCTCAGGTGATCCACCCATCTCAGCCTCCCAAAATGCTGGGGTTACAGGTGTGAGCCACTAGACCCAGCCTCTTCTCCTCTTATTTTTCTTCTTCTTCTTCTTCTTCTTTTTTTTTTTTTTTTTTTTTTTTGAGATGGAGTTTCGCTCTTGTTGCCCAGGCTGGAGGGCGATGGTGCGATCTCGGCTCACTGCAATCTCTGCCTCCCGGGTTCAAGCGATTCTCCTGCCTCAGCCTCCTGAGTAGCTGGGATTACAGGCATGCACCACCACGCCCGGCTAATTTTGTATTTTCAGTTGAGATGGGGTTTCTCCATGTTGGTCAGGCTGGTCTCGAACTCCCGACCTCAGGTGATCCGCCCACCTCGGCCTGCCAAAGTGCTGGGATTACAGGTGTGAGCCACTCCGCCCGGCCCTCTTTTCTTCTTGTGGGGTCTGCATACTCCCACTTGCCTACTGTTGATTCCTCTTTCCTCCTCTTCCACTTCCTCTTCTTCTTCCTCTTTCTCTTCCTCTTCTTCTTTGACAGGGTCTCTCTCTGTCACCCATGCTGGAGTGCGGTGGTACAGTCACAACTCACTGCACTCTTAAACTCTCAGGTTCAAGCAGTCCTCCCAACTCAGTCTCCCAAGTAACTAAGATGTCAGGCATGTGGCACCACACCTGGCTATTTTATTTTACTTTACTTTTCGTAGAATTGAATCTTGCTATGTTGTCCAGGCTGGTCTCAAACTCCTAAGCTCAGGTGATGCCCCTCCCTCAGCTTTTAGCATCCCTGGGATTACAGGCACGAGCCATTGTGCCCAACCTGATCCTTGTCTTTTATTCTGCCACCATCACTCCACAATTCTATCCTTTTGACACCCCAGGGTTCTTTTTGTTGTTGTTGTTGAGATAGAGTCTCACTCAGTCACCTAAGCTGGAGTGCAGTGAGGCGATCTTGGCTCACTGCACCTTCACCTCCCAAGTTCAAGTGGTTCTTCTGCCTCGGCCTCCCAGGTAGCTGGAATTACAGGCACACGTCATCATGCCTGGCTAATTTTTATATTTTTGGTAGAGACGAGGTTTCACCATGTTGACCAGGCTGGTCTCGCACTCCTGACCTCAAATGATCCATCTGCCTTGGCCTCCCAAAGTACTGGGATTACAGGTGTGAGCCACTGTGCCCAGCCCTCAGGGTTCTTTTGATGGCATCTGTCCACACTCCAGGCTCCCTTAACTGCTTGAGCCTTGGTGCAGGCCTCTGCCCATGACTCTCTGTCCATGAGTCCATCATTATTGCCTTCATTTTGGTTGAGTCCCGGTGGCCTTCCTTCTGTCCCCTGCATTTTCAAGGCCTCTGCACTTGCTGTTCCTCCTCCTGGAATGCTCTTCCCGTGGCTGGCTCCTTCACACACTGTGGTTTCAGCACAAATGTCATCTTCTCATGTAGAGACCCCTCCCCTGGGGCCGCTGCTCATTTTGCAGAGCCATTCTGCTTATTATATAAAATTACGTGTTTCTCGGCTCACTGCGACCTCTGCCTCCTAGGTTCAAGCAATTCTTCTGCCTCAGCCTGCTGAGTAGCTGGGATTACAGGCGCCCGCCACTACGCCCAGCTAATTTTTGTATTTTTAGTAGAGACGGGGTTTCACCATGTTGGTCAGGCTGATCTCGAACCCCTGACCTCATGATCCACCCACCTCGGCCTCCCAAAGTGCTGAGATTACAGGCGTGAGCTACCGCACCCAGCCCTATGTATTTCTTTCTAAATTGGATTGTCAACTCCATGAGAGCAAATTTGTCTGTTTCTGGTCTGTCTTTTCTGCTACTATGTCTCTAGTGCTTAGAAAAGTGCCTAATGCATAATAGATACCAATGTTTGTTGCGTGAATAACTAATGGACCCTTGTGAACTTGAACATCTATGTGGATCACCTCTTTATGGCTCTGGCTTTGAGACCTGTAAGCCTCTTAGAGCAAGTGAACCCCATTTTCTCTTCCATTCTCTGTCCAGGGGATCTTCTGGTTCCAAATTTATGCACTGTACTCAAGGGGGCCTGCCTGGAGGAGGAGGCGGACATGTAAACAGCAGCTGTACAATGTCTATGAACTACACAAAGACCAGTCCTCATTTATTCCACACCCACCATAGGCCCAGCTCTAGGCCAAGGGGCTTTGCGTATGAGCTCATGGGTTACTCACCCCAGTACCCATTTCATGGAGGAGGCAACTGAGGCACAGAGAGGTTAAATAACGAAGCCAATAAGTTAGAACCAGCTTTGGAAACCAGATCTGTCTGAATCCAGAGCCCATGTTCTTGACTCCTGCCTTTTCAAGGTCTTGAACTTGGAAATGCCTGGCATAGAGTTGAATGAATGAATGAATGAATGAATGAACAGGTGAATGAATGAAATTGTGATCATTAACCTTTTCCCTGACCTTCAAGTACTAAACTCTACAAAGGCAAGTTCCTTTTCTTATTTGACCCTTGAATCTATGGGAGTGCTCTGCATGGAGCTTTGCAGGTGGAAAGCATGCGATGTCTGTCCAACTTGGTTGTGTGAAGTCTCAAACAAACTTAGGATGAAATCTATACAATCCTGAAGGCCAGCCATGACACATACAACCCATTCTCTAAGTCCTGGCCACTAGAACCAGCTTGAAAGAGACCAAACTGGGATTAAAATAAAATAAGACCTCACCTTCTGATATTTCCAGATTCTCACAGTCCTTTCACCTCCTCTGTCTCTTGCAACCATGAAAACGACATTTGGGAGGGCAGGTCTTGTAATCCCCAGATCGCAACTGAAGAAATGAAGACCAAGTACACATAGAGATGAGTCCTGGGTCAAAATGTAATGGTGACAATGAAGTTAAAAAACAATCCCACTATCCCCAGAATTTTGGGAGGCCGAGGTGGGCAGATCATCTGAGGTCAGGAGTTCGAGACCAGCCTGGCCAACTTGGTGAAACCTCATCTCTACTAAAAAATACAACCAACCAACCAACAAACAACAATTAGCTAGGCGTGGTGGTGGCACACATCTGTAGTCCCAGCTACTCGGGAGGCTGAGGCAGGAGAATTGCTTGAACCCAGAAGGCAGAGGTTGCAGTGAGCCAAGATCACACCACTGCACTCCAGCCTGGGCTCGAAAAACACCAAAAAGCAAAAAAACAAAACAAAACAAAAAAACACAAAACACAACAACAACAACAAAAGCCCCAATCCACTATCTCTCTGAAATGCCACGTTGCAAATCAAATGTATTCCTTTGCCATCCAAGAAGGCCATTCTTGCCTGGTGAAATTCCTCTGGAGGGCCCCAGATATGTTGCAAAAGACAGATTTGGGGACAAAAGGAGCCACCTTGAAAATCCTAGCTCATCCTATTACAGCTGGGCGACCCCGGGCAACTGCTACAGCCTCTCTGAGCGCTGAAGGAAGATAACAACAGTTCCTAGTGCAGAAAGTCTGGGAGAGAGCACTGACAAGGCCAGGTTCAAATAACAGTGTCTTGAAGGATAAGTCACTTTCATTTTTTCCCTCCTGTGGTCTGGGCACTGCGTGGTCAATATTTATGTGCAGTGCCTCCAATCTGTGTGCTAGGTGAAGGGCTTCTGAATAAGGAGACTGTGGAGCTTATTGGCTCTGGAGTTAGTCTGGCTGGATTCACACCTGGTTCTAACTATTTGCTGTGTGACCTTGGACAAGTGACTTCACCTCTCTGAGCCTCTGTTTCCTTGCCTACAAAATGCAGGAAAAGAATAGCACTGACTTCATAGGGTTATTACAAGAATTAAGCCTTTGAAAAATGCTTAGGACAGTACATCTCATAAGCAGGAATGGCCTGTTAAATTATTATTATTATTATTATTATTATTATTATTATTATTATTACTGTTTTGAGAGGAGTCTCACTATATTGCCCAGGCTGGAGTGTAGTTGTACGATCCTGGCTCACTGCAACCTCCACTTCCGGGTTCAAGCCATTCTCCTGCCTCAGCCTCCAGAGTAGCTGGGATTACAGGCATCCGCCACCATGCCCGGCTAATTTTTGTATTTTTAGTAGAGACAGGGTTTCACCATATTGGCTAGGTTGGTCTCAAATTCCTGACCTCAAGCAATCTGCCTGCCTTTGGCCCCCCAGAGTGCTGAGATTACAGGCATGAGCCACTGCGCCCGGCCAGACCTGTTAAATTAAGTGAAATGAACACATTTCCACCCACATCCCGAGGTGTGACCTCCAAAATGGCATGGACTTTATCTTATTGGTTATAAGATAACCAATATTGGTTTCACCAGAGCCTAGCATATAGCAGGTGGTTAGTAAAGGCTGGGTGAAAGCAAGATATGAGGTCGGAATGTGTTTGTGGCTGAGAGATGAAAATCTGACCTCTAAATCTGGGATTTGCAAACTTCTGTAAAGAGCCAGATAGTGGGCAGTATCTGGCCTGCAGGACGTTGACTGCTAACTTCTGCTATAAATCACAGTGAGAGGTTAATGGGAACTAAGAGAGGATGTTTCAGACGGTGCTTTCTGGAGAGATGGTGATATCAAAGGCCCTTCAGTCTTAAGTCTTGTTGCTTATTAACATTTATGAAGCACATTATCCTGTCCACATGCCAATCATTGTAATAGGCACTCATACTCTCTTTTTTATCTTTAGGACAATCTTGGAAAATCGTATCTTTAATTATTCCTCTCTCCTTTTAATTTTTTTATTTGTACAAATATATAGGATATATGTACAAATTCCTTCCTTTTTTTTTTTTTTTTTTTTTTTTAAGAGACGGGGCTGGGCATGGTGGCTGACACCTGTAATCCCAGCACTTTGGGAGGCCGAGGCGGGTGGATCACTTGGGGTCAGGAGTTTGAGACCAGACCAGCCAACGTGGTGAAACCCCATCTCTACTAAAAATAAAACAAAAATTAGCTGGGCATGGTGGTGCCCACCTGTAATTCCAGCAACTTTGGAGGCTAGAGCAGGAGAATGGCTTGAACCCAGGAGACAGAGGTTGCAGTGAGCCGAGATCGTGCCACTGCACTCCAGCCTGGACAACAGAGCGAGACTCTGTCTCAAAAAAAAAAAAAAAAAAAAGCCAAATAAATAAAAGGACAGGGTCTTGCTCTGTTGCCCAGACTGGAGTGCAGTGATACAATCATAGCTCACTGCAGCCTTGATCTCCTGGGCTTGGGTGATCCTCCTGCCTCAGCCTCCTGAGTAGCTGAGACTACAGGTGGGCACCACCACACCTAGCTAACTAAAAAAAAAAATTTTTTTTTTTGTAGAGACGGGGATCTTGCTATGTTGTCCAGGCTGGCCTCAAACCCCTGGTCTTTAGCAATCTTCCTGCCTCAGCCTCCCGAGTAGCTGGGATTATAGGAATGAGCCACAGTATCTGGCTCACCTCTTCCCTTTTTTAAATCAGGAAATTAGGGCCCAGAATGGTTAAAAAAACTTTCCCAAGTTCATACAAGTTCAAATGGGTCCATTTTCTTTGTTTCTTTCTTTTTTTTTTTTTTTTTGGAGACAGAGTCTCGCTCTATCCCCCAGGATGGAGTGTAATGGCGCGATCTCGGCTCACTGCAACCTCTGGGTTCAAGTGATTCTCATGCCTCAGCCTCCCGAGTAGCTGGGATTACAGGCACCTGCCACCACGCCTGGCTAATTTTTTTTATTTTTATTTTTTAATAGAGGTGGAGTTTCACCATGTTGGCCAGACTGGTCTCGAACTCCTGATATCAGGTGATCTGCCTGCCTTGGCATTCCAAAGCGCTGAGATCACAGGTGTGAAATGGGTCCATTTTCAAAGCTCTGGCCTCTTCTGTCCGGACCAGAGAACAGCTGAGGCCTTGTCTCAAAGCTGTCATTTAAATGTTCACGGCTGAGTGCACAGGCCCTAGAAGCAAACTTCCGAACACAGGGCAGCATCCGAGGCACAACGTGTGAGGCTTTTCAGTAGCCACACATGACTACAATCCATCACAAAGTGGCATGGGGTCCGTGCATTGGTCCTGTGGGTGGGTCTGCAGGAACATTCTGGAACTCTTCAGTGCTTGCCTTAGAATGAGGATGTCCCCATTTAAAAAGAGGTTCCCTTGGCCGGGCGTGGTGGCTTCCAACATTTTGGGAGGCCGAGGTGGGAGGATCACAAGGTCAGGAGATCGAGACCATCCTGGCTAACACAGTGAAATCCTGTCTCTACTAAAAATACAAAAAATTGGCCAGGCGTGGTGGCAGGCACCTGTAATCCCGGCTACTCGGGAGGCTGAGGCAGGAGAACTGCTTGAACCTGGGAGGCTGAGGTTGCAGTGAGCCGAGATCGTGCCATTGCACTCCTACCTGGGCAACAAAGCGAGGGGAAAAAAAAAAAAAAAAAAAGACTCCCTAAAGCAGGAGCACATGAAGCCCATTGGAGAGCTCCCTGGGCTTCGCAAGTGTGGAGGATAGGACTCATTTTCATGCATTTTCTTTCTCCCCTTAGCAGGACCTCTCAGGCTTACCGTAAATGTTCCCTTGGTTGGCTCCCATAAGCACAGCCAATTTTCTGGAGTCTGGTTCAGTCTCTTGCGATCTGTGTCCAAAATCTCCAGCCCATGGCCAGGCACAGTGGCTCACGCCTGTAATCTCAGCACTCTGGGAGGCTGAGGTGGGAGGATTGCTTGAGGCCAGGAGTTTGAGACCAGCCTGGGCAACATAGTGAGATCCTCATCTCTATAGAAAATAAAAAATAAAAAAATTAGACAGGCACGGTGGTGCGTGCCTGTGGTCCCAGCTACTCGGGAGGCTGAGGTGGGAGGATCGCTTGAGCCTGTGAGTTCGAGGCTGCAGTGAGCTGTGATCATAGCACTGCACTCCAGCCTGCGTGACAGAGTGAGATCCCCATCTCAAAACAAAAACAAAAAACGAAGTCTCCAGCCCTAGATTAGCCTGTGTGCTGGACTTGGAGACCCCAGCATGTTCATGGCACAGTGGGGTTTTGGAGAGTTTTCATTGACCTTGCGTCCACGTGGCATGGAGGTCTTGCAGGAGAAACGGGTAGTGGATCTTTCATTCTGCCAGCTCTCTGGTCCTTGAGCACACATCAGCACCCCCCTTGGAGGGCTTGTTAAAATACAGTTATTTCTGGGCTCACCTTAGGATCACTGATTCAGTAAGCCCCAGCAGAGCCTGAGAATCTGCATTTCTCCAAGCTCCTAGGTGCTGCTGCTGCTGCTGGGTTGTGGACCACATTTTAAGAAGCATGGCTTTACATCAGTGGTTCCCAACCTGGGCTGCACAGTCACCTGGGCCGTTTTAAAAAGCGTGATGTCCAGGCCCTATCCCATTAAATCCAACTCTAGATGTAGGGTCCTGGCATTAGCACTTTTCAAGTTGCCTGGTGGGCTGGGCGTGGTAGCTTATGCCTGTAATCCCAATGCTTTTGGGAGGCCTGGCTCCTGGCTTTAGGCTAGGAGTTTGAGACCAGCCTGGGCAATATAGCAAGATCCCATCTCTACAAATTATTTTTGTTTTAATTTAGCCAGGCATGGTGGCATGCACCTGTAGTCCCAGCTACTCGGGAGGTTGAGGCAAGAGGATCGCTTGAACTCAGGAGGTCAAGACTGCAGTGAATGATGATCACGCCACTGCCCTCCAGCCTGAGCAACAGAGCAAGACTCTGCTGCTATAAAAATAAAATAAAAATAAAGTTCCCAGGTGATTCTAGGCAGTGTGCGAGTCATCACGTTCCACTTTACTTATGATACACTCAGCAGAGGCCCCCAGGTTTATACCCAAGTTGAAAATTTAAAATCCACTGGGGAATGAAAAAAAAAGATGATGGTGTCTAATCCATTTCTAAGCCAAGGCGGAATGATTGCGGTATGATTCACGGCTTGGATTCTTATTCTTTTGGCTTCAATAATCTCCTTTGTGTGTATTCAGAGCAGATATTCATCTGAAACACATTGGTACAACTGATTGTTAAAATATTAAAATATTTCCATACCAGTTAGTAAATAGCTGTTGCCTGGAGGCCCCGAGTGAGCTCCCCCACCCACCCAAGTCCCTTCCTGGGTCCTCCCATGCCTCCTGACAACCAGTACTCCAGGGATAGTGCCTCCTACTGGTAGCTACATACTTTAACCTTCCTCGCAGTGTGTTTGATCTGCTTACTCATGTCTTTATCTTTAGTTTTTGTGTCTGAGCATGTGAGTATCTCAAATAGATAAGAAGGTCAGTTTGCAAACTCAGGAGTGTGAGAAAACTCCTCTGTGTTTGGAGAGGGGGTACTAGTTCGAATCTTGGTCCTGATATTGACCAGTTAGGCAAGTAATCTAATCTCCCTGTTTCCTCACGGGTAAAATGCTAATAATATCTTCCAGAAAGGTGCAGGGTGAGGTTTAAGTGAATGAATGCATGGACAGGCCTTATAACGGGGCCTGGTGTGTAGTTAACATCTTATAAATAATAGTATTTGTATTAACTAGCAATTGCTGTGTAACAAAATGATCAAAAATTGCGTGGAAAACGGCCACAAACTTAGTGGCTTTAAACAATACGCATTTATTTTCTTGCAGTTTCTGTGAGTCAGGAATCTTGATGTGGCTTAATTGGGTTCTCTGTTTTACGGTCCCTTATAAGGTCCTTATAATGTGTTGTCAAGAATTGGGTCTCATCTGGTGGCTTGACTGGGGAAGGATTTGTTTCCAGGCTCACCTGGTTGTTGGCAATATTCAGTTCCTTGCAAACTGTTGGACTAAAGGCCTAAGTTCCAGCTGTCTGTTGGCCAGAGGACATTCTCCGTTCCTCCCCAATGTGGCAGCTTGCTTTGTCAAAGTCAGCATAGAGAGGTGTCTACTAGCAAGACAGAAGTCAGAATATTTGGTAATCTAATTGTGGAAGTGACATCTCCCAACACTGACGTATTCCATTGGTTAGAAGCGAGTTCCTCAGGAGAGGGAATCATGCAAGGTCATGAGTACCAGGAGGTGGAGACTCTTGGGGACCATCTTAGAAGTTGCCCGCTACAGTGTTGCCAGTTTTTTCACTTCTTGGATGTAGATGATTTAATCTAGGTCATCATTGCTTGTTCTTAGGGCATGACTTTTATAAAGTGTTAAAACATCTGGCGGCTCCTTGGCTCATAATCCACATTAGTTACCTTTGGGACGCTCTGTTGCCCCATCAAGCAAGGTCCACTCAAGTTGGAGGCTCGACTGCTTCTGGGCTGAGTTTTGGGGCTCAGAAATCTTTGGGGCAGCCCAGAATTCTGTCCTTAGGGTCATCCTTCCACTCTTGGGGAACACCTAGGGAGTGGGCTCCAGTCTGCATGTCTTCTCAGTTGCTCCCCACAAAGGCATCTTCCTCCCCTCTATCCTTGGGAACACGTGATATAATTTATTCATTGAGTTCAGGAATTCTTAAGAGACAAGAGAGGTGTCGACCTTCCAGAAATATTTATTTCCTCTGAGACAGGAGACCACAACTTCCTATAATAGAGAGTTAAAGGAGAGGGACAAGGAAAGGACTGGGGACATACATGTGGGAGAGGGTCTGGGGAGTCAGAGGTGTGTCATTGAGATGGTGAGGAAGGTTTTCTAGGGCAAGGTTTGAGAAGAATAGTATTATACCAAGGAGGAACAGCAAAAGCACATCCCCAAAGGTGGGAGATGACACACTGGAGCCGCTGACCAAGAGAGAATCAAGTGGGTTGAAGTTATGGTGAGAGAATAGGCTGGCCATGTTTTTGTTTTGTTTTCTTTTTGTGAGTGGTCGGGGGACAGGGTCTCCCTCTGTCACCCAGGCTGGAGTGCAGTGGTGTGATCATGGCTCACTGTAGCCTCAACCTCCTAAGCTCAAGCAATCCTCTCACCTCAGCCTCCTGAGTAGCTGGAACTGTAGGCATGCACCACCACACCTGGCTGATTTTTTTTTTTTTTTTTTTTTTTTAAGAAATGGAGTCTCACTCTGTTGCCCAGGCTGGTCTCAAAGTCCTGAGCTCAAGCGATTCTCCCTCCTTGGCCTCCCAAAGTGTTGGGATTACAGGCGTAAGCCACTGGACCCAGCTCTGTGGTCATTTAAAGCATCAAGAATTAATTATTATTTCTTGCAATTATTTAAGTCAAGGATTCTCTGGAACTCAGCTGGATGGTTCTGTTGTAATCTCAACATAATGCAGTTTCTCATTTAGCTGCATTATGTTGATGGCTGGCAAGGCTGGACAGTCCATAAGGTTTTACTCACATGTTTGCACCAAACATGAGGTTTTTCAGTATATCCTTTCTCTCCATGTGGCTAGCTTGAGCTTCCTTATAGCATGGTGGCTTTGGATAATTGGACATTCAAGAGTCTGGCTTTCAAGAAGGGGCATGTCAAACTTGAAAGCAGAAGCTGCAAGGGAGGCTGCCAGGTTTGAAGGAGCTCAGATATCACCTTGGGAAGCTTGGGATTTATCCCATTATCATTGACCGGGCTATTGGAGATCTTTTTTTTCTTCTTAGAGATAGGGTCTCACTCTGTCCACCATTGGCTGGAGTGCAGTGATGCAATCGTGTATGGCTCATTGCAGCTTGGAACTCCTGGGCTCAAGTAATCCTCCCACCTCAGCCTCCCAAGTAGCTGGGACTACAGGTGCACGCCACTATGCCTGGCTAATTATTTTATTTTATTTTTTAAGTGACGGGATCTCACTATGTTGCCCAGGCTGGTCTTGACCTCCTGGACTCAAGAGATCCTCCCACCTCAGCCTCCTGAGTAGCATTGGAGGTCTTCTGATGGGAGACCATGCATTTCAACACATCATAGTGGTATTTTACAAAGTAATTTCAGAAAAGAGTCCAGGTCAGTGGGAAGGACAGAGTCTGCAGAGAAAAATGCCAGATCTTTCTACTCTTATGTGACCCTGCGTTTTATTTAACTTTCCTGAGTTTTCAGTTGCATCCTCTGTGAAACAGAATAAGAATCTGTAACATATACACTCTGCAGGGCTTTTATAAGGATCTAATAAGGAAGTATTCATAAAGTACTTTGAAATCTAGGGTTGCCAAACTCAATTGTCTACAGGGGCCAAGTGGGTAATGGTGACTGGGGCAGCTTCCATGTCAGGGAGACATTAGGGAGTGGTGAGGTCTTTGGGCAAACTGGATAGCTCCAGGCTCATCTGAAGGATATGACCATTATTCAATAGAAGCTGATTGCTGTCGTGCAGGAATGTAGGCTCAGCTCGGGTAAATCGTCTGAGTTTTTGAGAAAAAGCAAAAATTTCACTTTTATGTGTAATCTCCTGACTTGTTCTGAACATATTTTTATCTTAAGATGTGGATAGATCAAGGAAGTAATTTGTGAGCTCTGAGTTTGTAACATCTGCTGTAAACCCTAAAACTCAATGTAAATACTAGTTATTAATTTTGTCATAGATTTTTAAAACTGGGAAGGGAAGATGAGCAAGAGGGAGATGTGGAGGGAGGTGATGCCAGTGAGTCAGGAGATAGCTGAACTAGGACAGCCGTGTTGGGAATAAAGGTGGGGAGAGGATCTCAGAAACACTTTAGAAAGAGAATCAATAGGATTCACTTGCTAATTGGCTGGGGTGAAGATTCTTAACATTTTCTGAGCCATGGAGCCCTCTTCAGTTCGACAAAAGCCAAGGGATCTCTTCTCAGAATTGTGTTTTTTAAATGCATAATATCAAATGCAGAAGAAACCAATTACATTGAACATAGTTATAAAAATATTTGAAAGAACAGATTTGTCATACCATCACTAATGTGTTTCCTTCACAATGCGTAAAAAACAAGAGCTAGTGACAGACCTAACAACTTCAAGGTAGTCGTGACAGTAAGTGAATTTCAAGATATCTGCAATAATTACAATGTGACATAATAAAAATGTGATTTCTGTTTTTCCGTGTTGGTTGGTTGTTTTGAGATAGAGTCTCACTCTGTTGCCCAGGCTGGAGTGCAGTGGTGAGATCACAGCTTACGGCAGCCTCTATCTCCCAGGTGCAAGTGATCCTCCAACCTCAGCCCACTGGGTAGCTGGGTCTACAGGTGTGCACCACCATGCCCAGCTAATTTTTGTATTTTTTGTAGAGCTGGGGTTTCACCACATTCCCCAGGCTAGTCTCGAACTCCTGAGCTCAAGTGATCCACCTGCCTTGGCCTTCCGAAGTGCTGGGATTATAGGCGTGAGCTACTGCACCCAGCTGAGATGTGGTTTCTGTTGATGACAAAGTCACAGGTGCCATGAACACTGCTAATATTGCTGCAATTTGTTGCCTGCATGCATAATTACAGCTAGAGGCAGTGAAAATGAATATGCGAATTTTCCCAACCAAATTTACAGGCTTCCTGAATCATAAACAAGTTAAGTACCACTTCATCTAGGAAGTGAAAGAACAGGTGAGTTCAAAGGGAAATCTGAGATTTCTAGTTTGGGGAGAGTCAAAGTGGAGGCTAGGAGGCTATAAGAAATTAGGGGATAGCACAGAAGAGACTAAAAGTGGGTAGGAATAGTGTTTGGGGAATTGTGAGAAATTGAACAGAGTGATTAAGCCTGTAGGCTCAGGAGCCACAGTGCCTGGCTTCAAATCCTGGCCCAACTTCTTACCAGCTTTGTAATCTTAGCGCATTTAACAGCACCCCACTTCTGGTACCAAATCCAGATTTCACTGGCTTGTATACCAGTTACTGGACCAACATCCTGTGCCTCAGTCTTTTCAGCTATGAAATGGGGATGATAATTGCATCACCTACCTCTCAGAGAGATTGTTAGCATCAAATTAATTAATACATGCAAATTACTTAGAACAGTGCTTGGCTCACAGTAAGTGCTACACAGACATAGTTATAGAAGGGATGGAAGTGGATGAGGTTCATTCATTAATCATTCACTCAACAGAGATCCATCAAGCAGTTTTAAAAATGATTTTAATTGACGAATAACAATTGTGTATATTTTGGGGGTACAATGTGATGTTTCAGTCTATGTGTACATTATGGAAAGATTCGATCAAGCTAATTAACATATCCATCACCTCACCAACTTATCACTGAACACTTTGGAGGCAAGAACAAATCAGACAAGGACTTTATTCTCATGGAGTTTAAATTTTATAGGGGAAAACAGATAATATACTAGTAAATAGATAATAAAATAATTTGAGGCAGTGAGAGTGACAATAACACTGTGATGGGGTAAAATGTGACTGAAACAGGAGAACCTAAGACAAGGTGGTTAGGGGTGGTTCATCTGGTGAACTGATATTTGAATTGAATACTTAATGAAGAGGATGAGCCAGCCATGCAAAGTTCTTGGGAAAGGAAGTTCCAAGCAGAGAGAACAGCAAGTGCGAAGGCCCTGAGGCAGGAAAGTGCCTCGTGTGTTTTGAGTATCAGCAAGACAGCTGGTGTTGGTTGGGACAAGGTGAGTGAGGTGGGGAGTGATGGGAAATGAAGTCAGAGGGGCTGATATGGATCAGCTCCTGTGTTATCCATCAGGCATATATGGATGAATACATTATAGTCAGTGCCCTCAATGAATTCAAAATCATTGCCATAGACTGTCCCAGTGAGGTAAATGCTTTAAGAGAGGTATAACTGATGGATTAGCAATAGCTTCCTTCCTTCCTTCCTTCCTTCCTTCCTTCCTTCCTTCCTTCCTTCCTTCCTTCCTTCTTTCCTTCCTTTCTTCCTTCCTTCCTTCCTTCCCTCCCCCCTCCCTCCCTCCCTCTCTCGCTCTTTCTTTTTCTTTTTCTTTTTTGAGACGGAGTCTCATTCTGTTGCCCAGACTGGAGTGCAGTGGTGAAAATTTGGCTCACTGCAACCTCCACCTCCCGGGTTCAAACGATTCTCCTGCCTCCGCCTCTCAAGTAGCTGGGATTATAGGTGTGCGCCACTATGCCCAGCTAATTTTTGTATTTTTGGTAGAGAGGGGTTTCACCATGTTGGCCAGGCTAGTCTCGAACTCCTGACCTCAAGTGATCTGCCCACCTTGGCCTCCCAAAGTGCTGGGATCACAGGAATGAGCTACCGCGCCCAGCCTAGCAATAGCTTTCTAAGGGACTCATGAGCTGAAACCAAAAGTAGGAAAATAATCAAGAATGAACAAGAAGCCTGTGAGTTACGCATTAGCATTATCCCCATTTAGAAGATGAGGAAACTCAGGCACAGAGGGGCTAGGTAACCTGTCCTAGGTCATATAGGGTACAAGTGGCACTTGAACCCAGGCAGCTTGACTGTGGATCTTGTGCCCTGTAACCACCAGCCTATTGTCCTCTTGAAGTTTGCCAGCTGTAGTGGCTCAGCCTCTGGCATTTCATTTAATCTTTTTACAGAAAGCCAGTGAGATGGGGAATCACCAATTTACCATTCATGGGATGCATTAAAAACCACGTGTAAAGGCCCCCTTGCAGGTCAGTTGGAGAGCTGGGATTGAACCCAGCTCTGCCTGAGCTCAGCGTGCAGCTGTTCACATCCCACGCCAGGCGGCACCCTTGGTCCCTGTACCAACCCCAGCTCCTGAGAGGCGGCCGGCATGGAAATCAGAGTCATTATTGTGATCGTTGCAAAATATTTTAGTGAGTGGGTTTCAAACACTGTAAACAGGTTTAGTCCTCTTCTGCTCCTTTGCAAAGAGGCAATTTACTCAGAGCAAAGGAATTCAAGCTAAATTGAACAAACTGAAGCTGGTGAACGGCTCAAGGAGCCCTGGGGAGGAACCACCTTGGCAGTGTCAGATAAGGTGGCTGAGAGCCTTCCTGGATGCTCTTCTCCCTCTCCCCGTCCAGTGGTCTCTGAGTATTCCAAGCGGGGCAAGAAGCAGAGACGCCATGCCAACCGGGGGTGAAGGACTGAATAGAAGGGGCTGCCCAGGGCTGGGAGCGGTGGCTCATGCCTGTAATCCTAGCACTTTGGGAGGCCAAGGCGGGCGGGTCATTTGAGGTCAGGAGTTCGAGACCAGCCTGGGCAACTTGGTGATCTGCCTCTACTAAAATACAAAAAATTAGCCAGGTGCCTGCCACCACAGCTTCTCAGGAAGCTGAGGCACGAGAATCACTTGAACCCAGGAGATAGAGGTTGCAGTGAGCCAAGATCGATCTTTCCAAGTAGCTGGAACTACAGATCAAGTCACCGCACTCCAGCCTGGGCATCAGAGTGAGAGGCCATCTGAGAGAGAGAGAGAGAGAGAGAGAGAGAGAGAGAGAGAGAGAGAAAGGGGCTTCCTATTTCTCTCTTGTCTGTCTCTGTTTCTGTCTATCTGAATTCTGTTTTCTTCCCTTGGTCTGTCTTTTTGGGTCTCTCTCTTTCTTTGTGTCTCTCTTTTTCTTTTTTATTTCTGTCCCTTTCTGTCTCTCCCTTTGCGTCTCTCTCTATCTCTGTCTTTGCGTCACCCTGTCTCTCTTGTGTTCGCTCTTCCTCCAACAGCCTCCCTGCACCTGTGTGTGTGCGTGTGTGTGTGTGCGCGTGTGTGTGTGTGCGTGCGCGTGTGCGTGCGCATGTGTGTGTGCGTGCGCGCGTGTGTGCGTGCGTGCGCGCGTGTGTGCGTGCGTGCGCGCGTGTGTGCGTGCGTGCGCGCGTGTGTGTGTGCGTGCGCGCGTGTGCGTGCGCGCGTGCGTGTGCGTGCGCGCGTGTGCGTGCGCGCGTGTGCGTGCGCGCGTGTGCGTGCGCGCGTGTGCGTGTGCGCGTGTGCGTGTGTGCGTGTGTGTGTGTGCGCGTGTGTGTGTGTGTGTGTGTTGCTCTTTCTTTGTCTCTGGATCTCTCTGTCTCTTTCTCTTATTTCCTCTGTCTCTGTCTGTCTCTGGGTCTCTCTGTCTCTCTCTTTGGGTCTCTCTCTGTATCTTTCTTTCTTTTTCTTTTTCTTTTCTTTTTTTTTGAGACAGGCTCTTGCTTTGTCAGCCAGGCTGGAGTGCAGTGGCACGATCTCCGCTCACTGCAACCTCTGCCTCCCGGGTTGAAGCAATTCTTCTGCCTCACCCTCCCGAGTAGCTGTGATTATAGGCATGCGCCACCACGCCTGGATAATTTTTGTATTTTTAGTGGAGACGGGATTTCGTCATGTTGGTCAGGCTGGTCTCGACCTCCTGACCTCAAGTGATCTGCCTGCCTCGGCCTCCCAAAATGCAGGAATTACATGAGCCCGTGCGCCCAGCCATTCTCTTTGTATCTCTCTATATGGCTTTGGGTCTCTCTCTGTGTGTCTCTATGTCTTTGGGTCTCTGTCTGTCCCCCTGTCTCTCTCTCCCTCCTGCCCCCGCCTATCTGTCTCACACATGCTTTCTCTCATTGCCCCCTTTCGCCCACCCCCGTTCTTGCTGCTCCATCTGCATGACCAGAAGGCTACCCTGGCTGTGGGCTGGGCTCTGGGCCTGGAAGGGGAAATTCCTGCACCGCCGGCATTGGGTCCTGGCTGCTAGTAGGCGCTTTCGGTGGACAGCAAGTGCGTGAGGTCAGATTCCCTGGAAGTGGAGCCTAAGCTGGTGATTCTTAGGTAAGGAGCTTACAAAGCGGGTGTTCTCAGGAGAGACCTCAATGGCAGTGCTTCTCTAAGTCAGCGCACTTTATAATTGCCTGGGGAGATTGTTCAAAATCCGTGTGGCTGGACCTCACACCTTACCAATTAAGTCAGGACCTCTGAGGGTGCTTCCAGTTGGAGAACCGGTGGTCTGAGGAGAATGAGAAAAGCAGCACACGGCAGAGGAAGAGAATGCGGTTCAGCCCAAGTTCAGCCTCCACCTGATCCTGGGGGAGGTTCTGGATGGTGAAGAGCTCATTGATTCGCCGCCTCAGGGTGGATCTACCCACCAGGGTATATGAGCAACGGGTCTGGGCTCTTTTTTTTTTTTTTTGAGACAGAGTCTCACTCTGTCACCCAGGCTGGAATGCAATGGTCCGATCTTGGCTCACTGCAACCTCCGCCTCCCGGGTTCAAGCGATTCTCATGCCTCAGCCTCCAGAGTAGCTGGAACTACAGGCGTGCGCCACTATGCCTGGCTAATTTTTGTATTTTTAGTAGAGATGGGGTTTCACCATGCTGGCCAGGATGGTCTCGATCTCCTGACCTGGTGATCCGCCCGCCTCAGCCTCCCAAACTGCTGGGATTACAGGTGTTAGCCACTGCACCTGTCCAGGTCTGGGCTCTTAAACCCCAACCTCAGCCAGCTATGGGCAGTGGCTGCCTCCCGGAAGAGGGGGCATGGGTCTCAGGCATCTCATGGTGAAGCAACTCCCATCAGCTAAGGGGGTGTCTGGGAGCCACTAAGAACTTAACTGGGCGCCGTGGCTCACGCCTGTAATCCCAGCACTTTGGGAGGCCGAGGCGGGAGGATCACTTGACCCCAGGAGTTTGAGACCAGCCTAGGCAGCATAGCAAGACCCCCAATTTCTACAAAAAATTAAATAAAAAGAATTAGCCGAGTGTGGAGGTGTGCACCTGCAATCCCAGCTAATTGGGAGGCTGAGGCGGGAGGATCACTTGAGTCCAGGAGATGAAGGCAGAGTGAGCCATGTTTGTGCCACTGCACTCCAGCCTGGGCAACAGAGCAAGATCCTATCTCTTAAAAACAGAAGCAAAACAAAACCCCAAAACCAAAAAAAAAAAAAAAAAGCCAACTCACAGTAGCCTGGGACAGACCCCCAGCTGAGTCAGAGGGATCTGGCCGGGGGACCAGTAGCTTCCTATCATGATGTAGAAACAGCTGGATAATAGGGTACCCATAATATTAACATGTTTACATTTCTTTTTGGAATCCCATGCCTTCATTCCTGGGAGCCACTGGCCCCTGAACCAAGAGAAACTGAAGGTGCTAATGAGGTGGAGTTGATACATTTATTGAATTCCTATAACATGCTAAGGCCTGGAGTCTGGTGGTGGATAATATCAATGTGGAATTTACATTTGCTTTGTTTTTCTTTTTCTTTTTTTTTTTGAGACAGGGTCTCGCTCTGTCCCCCAGGCTGGAGTGCAGTGGTGCAATCACAGCTCACTGCAGCCTCGACCTCCCAGCCTCAAGCCATCCTCCCACCTCACCCTTCCAAGTAGCTGGGACTACAGGCACGTGCCATCGCACCTGGCTAATTTTTGTATTTTTAGTAGAGAGGGGGTTTCACCATGTTGCCCGGACTGGTCTCGAACTTCCGAGTTCAAGCCATCTCCCCACATCAGCCTCCCAAAGTGCCGGGATTACAGGTGTGAGCCAACACCCCTGACCGGAATTTACATTTTCACGGGAAAGACAGATAATAAACGATTAAGCCCAAAAGGAAGCATGTCATTTCAGATTAGGGTTTTGAAGAGATATGTTTTCAGGAGTGATTATGAGATGGGCTAAGGAGGGGTGAGCAGTTGGGTAGAGAAGGCCTCTCAAGAGATGGCATTGAGGCTTGAATGGGGGAGAAGGAGGCAGCCACTGAGGATGCAAGGATAGGCGTTGCAGGCTGAGGGAACAGAAAGTGCAAAGCCCTGAGGCAGCGATGAGCCTGGTATGTTTTAGGAGCAGAAGGGAGGCTGGTCAGGATGGAATGGGATGAGTTGGGGGAGAGAAGTAGAAGATGAGGTTGGTAGGAGTCAGATTATGTAGACTCCTGTAGACCAGCATGGAGAGGCTGGGTCATTTTTTAGTTTTCTTTTAAATTTAATTTTATTTTAAGTTCCGGGATACATGTGCAGGACATGCAGGTTTGTTACATAGCTAAACATGTGCCATGGTGGTTTGCAGCACCTATCAACCCATCACCTAGGTATTAGGCCCAGCATGCATTAGCCCTTTATCCTGATGCTCTCTCTCCTCCCCCCCTCGACGACAGGCTCCAGCGTGTGCTGTTCCCCTTTCTGTGTCCATGTGTTCTCATTGTTCAACTCCCACTTATAAGTGAGAATATGTGGTGTTTGGTTTTCTGTTCCTGTTTTAGTTTGCTGAGGATAATGATAATGGCTTCCAGCTCCATCCATGTCCCTGCAAAGGACATGATCTCATTCCTTTTTATGGCTGCATAGTATTCTATGGTGTGTATGTTCCACATTTTCTTTATCCAGTCTGTCATTGATGAACATTTGGGTTGATTCCATATCTTTGCTATCGTGAATAGAGATGCAATGAACATGCACGTGCTTGTTTTTTCTAAGTGCAATGGGGAGTCATAGGAGGTTTGAAGCAGGGGAGTAACAAGATTTGATTTTAATTTTTTTTTTTTTTTTTAAGAGATGATCTTGCTTTGACACCCAGGTTGGAGTGTAGTGGTGCCATCAGAGCTCACGGCAGCCTTGAACTCCTGGGCTCAAGGAATCCTCCTGCCTCAGCCTTCCAAGTAGCTGGGAATACAGGTGTATTCGGCCATGCCTAGCTAATTAAAAAAATTTTTTTGGCTGGGCGCGGTGGCTCATACCTGTAATCCCAGCGCTCTGGGGGGCCGAGGGGGGCGGATCACGAGATCAGGAGATCAAGACCATCCTGGCTAACATGGTGAAACCCCGTCTCTACTAAAAATACAAAAAAAATTAGCCAGGCATGGTGGCGGGCGCCTGTGGTCCCAGCTACTTGGGAGGCTGAGGCAGGGGAATGGCGTGAACCCAGGAGGCGGAGCTTGCAGTGAGCCGAGATTGCGCCACTGCACTCCAGCCTGGGCAACAGAGCGAGACTCCGTCTCAAAAAAAAAAAAAAATTGTTTTTGTAGAGATGGGGTCTCTCTATGTCGCCCCAGCTGGAGTGCAGTGGTACAGTCATAGCTCACTGCAGCCTCAAAACCCTGAGCTCAAGTGATCCTTCCACCTCTGCCTCCCAAGTACCTGGGATTTATAGGCCCTCACCCCCATGCCTGGCTATTGATTTAGAATTTTTTAAAAGATGTAAAATTCACATAACATGCAATTAACCATATTAAAGCAAACAATTCAGTGGAATTTAGTATATTTACGATGTTGTGCAACCATCACCTCTAGTTCCAAAACAGTTTCATCACCCCAAATGGAAATCGGACCAGTGTCTGATGCACAGTAAAAAAAGTCTGTCCAGATCATGCAGGGTTGGATAGCTGCTACAGTCAGATAATGATGTGTGTTCAATATCCCCGGTGGTTAATTTTATTATGATTGTTGGAATAATAAATAATGTTATTATAGCAATACTAGTAATAGAGGCAGCGATAGCAGAGCAAGTCAAAGAAGGGAGAGCAGGTCCAAATAGCCTGGGTTCAAATCCTGGCTCTGCCACACTCACTAGCTGTGTGATCTTGGAAGAGTCACTTCACCTCTTTGGGCCTCAGTTTCCTCACCTGTAAAATGGGAGAGCAATTGGCCAGGTGCAGTGGCTCACGCCTGTAATCCCCAGCACTTTGGGAGGCTGAGGCGGGCAGATCACCCAAGGTCAGGAGTTTGAGACCAGCCTGGCCAATATGGTGAAACTCCGTCTCTACTAAAAATACAAAAATTAGTTGGGCGTGGTGGCATGCACCTGTAGTCCCAGCTACTTGGGAGGCTGAGGCAGAAGAATCACTTGAACCCGGGAAGCAGAGGTTACAGTGAACCGAGATCATGTCACCGCACTTCAGCCTGGGTGACAGAGTGAGAGTCCATCTCAAAAACAAACAAGCAAACAAACAAACAAAAAAAAAAAAAAAAGAAAGAAAAAGAAAGAAAAAAAGAAAAATGAAAAACTGGGATCACAATCATATCTATTTCATAAGATTAGCTAATACATGTGCTGTGCCAGGTATGTAGTGACTGCTATGAAAGTACTTCCTATTTATCCTTCTTGCTATTATGAGATCTGTCACGTTCAAATCTTCCGGAGTTTGAGATATTTCCCATGTGTATCAAAGTGGGTAGCAGGTTAAAATAGCTGTTTCCAAAATAACCTCATTGGATGGTTCTTCTAATCCTGAATCGCTTCCCTCTTCTCCAGCTCTCCCTCTACCTTTCCTAGTTCTTAGCAAGATGGTGGCCATCTACATGGGATAGGAAGCCCACGGAAGGTGAGCAGAATAGATCCAGGCAGGACTGAATCCTTCCCTTCCTTTCCTTCTCCTCTCCCTTCCCCTCCCCTCCGCTTCCCTTCCCAGTGGAGTCTCGCTCTGTCCCCCAGGCTGGAGTGCAGTGGAGCAATCTCGACTCACTGCAAGCTCCGCCTCCCGGGTTCAGGCCATTCTCCTGCCTCAGCCTCCCGAGTAGCTGGGACTACAGGCGCCCGCCACCACGCGCAGCTAATTTTTTGTATTTTTAGTAGAGATGGGGTTTCACCGTGTTAGCTGGGATGGTCTCGATCTCCTGACCTCGTGATCCACCAGCCTGGGCCTCCCAAAGTGCTGGGATTACAGGCGTGAGCCACCGCGCCTGGCCTCTTTTCTTTTATTATTATTTATTTTATTTATTTATTTTTTTTGAGGCAGAGTCTCATTCTGTTGCCTAGACTGGAGTGCAGTGGCACGATCTTGGCTCACTGCAACCTTAGCTTCCTGGGCTCAAGTGATTCTCATGCCTCAGCCTCCTGAGTAGCTGGGATTACAGGCATGCGTCACCACACCTACCTAATTTTTGTATTTTTAATAGAGACGGAGTTTCAACATGTTGACCGGACTGGTCTCCAACTCCTGGCCTCAGGTGATCCACCTGTCTCAGCGTCCTAAAGTGCTGGGATTACAGGCGTGAGCCACCACACCCAGGCCATTATTATTATCATTTAGAGACAGGGTCCCACTCTGTCACCTAGGCTGGAGTGCAGTGGTGTGATCATAGCTTACTGTAACCTCGAACTTCTGCTCAAGCAATCCTCCAGCCTCAGTCTTCCAGGTAGCTGGTACTACAGATGCACACCACCATGCCTGGCTATTTTTAAAATTTTTTGTAGAAACAGAGTCTCACTGTGTTGCCCAGGATGGTCTCAAACTCCTGGTTTTCAAGTGATCCTCCTGCCTCGGCCACCCAAAGTGCTAGTATTACAGGCGTGTACCATTGCACCTAGGCTGAATCATTCAAGTAGAATCATAGAATAGCCGGGAATGATGGCTCCCACCTGTAATTTCAGCTACTCAGGAGTCGGAAGCAGAAGGATTGCTTGAGTGCTTGAGTCCAGGAATTCATATAGTGAGCTATGATTGCGCCACTGCACTCCAGCCTGGGTGACAGGGTGAGATCCTATCTCAAAAAAAAAAAAAAAAAAAAAAGAAGAAGGAAATCTTGTTATTTGCAACAACATGAATGAACCTGAATGACATTATGTTAAGTGAAATAAACCAGACGTAGAAAGACAAATGCTGCAGGATCTCACTTACATGCGGAATCTAAAAAAGTCAAACTCGCAGAGGCAGAGAGTAGAATGATGGTTACCAGGGACTGGGGGCAGGGAAGAAATGCAGAAATGTCAGTCAAGCAGTGCAAGCTTTGAGTTAGGCAAGATGAGTAAGTTCTGGGCAGTTAATGTACAGCATGATGACTATAGCTAACAATACTGTATTGTCTACTTGATTTTGTTTTGTTTTGAGATGGAGTCTTGCTCTGTCACCTAGGCTGGAGTGCCGTGGTATGACCTTGGCTTATTGCAACCTCCGCCTCCTGTGTTCAAACAATTCTCCTGCCTCAGCCTCCTGAGTAGCTGGGATTACAAGCGCCCGCCACCACGCCCAGCTCTTTTTTTTTTTTTTTTTTTTTTTTTTTGAGACGGAGTCTTGCTGTGTCTCCCAGGCTGGAGTGCAGTGGTGCGATCTCAGCTCACTGCAACCTCCGCCTCCTGGGTTCAAGCAATTCTCCTGCCTCAGCGCCTCTGGGATTACAAGCACCCACCACCATGCCTGGCTAATTTTTGTATTTTTAGTAGAGACAGGGTTACATCATATTGATCAGGCTGGTCTCGAACTCCTGATCTCAGGTGATCCACCTGACTTGGCCTCTCAAAGTGCTGGGAGCCACCACACCCAGCCAGAGCTCTTTTTAATAACCAGCTCTTGCTGGAGCTAATAGAGTGAGAACTCACTCACTCATTACTGCGAGAAAGCCACCAAGCCATTCACAAGGGATCCACTCTGCTCCCACGACCAAAACACCTCCCGTCAGACCCCTCCAATACTGGGGATAAAATTGCAACATGAGGCCAGGTGCGGTGGCTTATGCCTGTAATCCTCGCACTTTGGAAAGTGAGGTGGGAAGATCACTTGGGGCCAGGAGTTCAAGACCAGCCTGGGCAACAGAGCGAGACCTCGTTTATACAAAAACAAACAAACAAAACACACACACACACACACACACACACAAACAACTAGCCAGGTACGGTAGTGCATGTCAGTAGTCCCAGCTATTCAGGAGGCTGAAGCAGGAGCATCACTTATGACCAGGAGTTTGAGGCTGTAGTGAGCTATGACTGCATCACTGCACTCTAGCCTGCGGAACAGAGCAAAACCCTGTCTGTAAACTAATAATGATCATAATAAAATTTTTAACATGAGGTTTGGGAACACAAATATCCAAACTATAGCAAATGTACACCATTTTTTTATTTGTCAATTATATCTCAACAAAGCTGGAGAAAAAAGCAAAAGTCTTCAAAGAGGACAAGAAGAACAGCCTCGATGAAGGAGGAAATGAAGTCAGTGATGCAGGCAGAGGCAGATAAAAAAGCACCCCACCTCCTTTAAACTTCCTGGGCCTAAATAAATCCCATCCAAGGGTTGAGAGAGAATTTACACGTCTGGTCGGGGAGCCACTGGTTGCAGACTGAAAATTTTGAAGCAAGCCAGACTGGACCAGGACCAGGGTGAGGTAGGGGAGGTGCTTCTTTTAGGCACAAACTCTAAGAGTACCAACAAATTCAGGGATCAAGATAAATAACATTTTAGTACAGTAATTTTAAAAATAAAAATCAACGCAAAAATCCACAATGAGTAAAAATATCAACTTTCTCAATAAAAACGAGATCAGTATTTCAGATTTTTCCTTTGGCCTCGGGATGCAATATGGCTTGGCATATGTGAAGTGTTTCCCTCTCCTACCCCTCACACTCATATGTTAAGGTCCTAATGTCCTGCCTTAATCTGTTTGGGCTGCTATAACAAAATGTCCTAGACTGTGTAATTTACAAACAATGGAAATGTATTGCTCACAGTTCTGGAGGCTGGGAAGTCCAAGATCGAGGCAGCAGTAGATTTGGTGTCTGGTGAGGGCCCTTTCTCATAGACGGCACATTCTATGTGTCTTCAAATAGTGGACGTGGTTTTTTGTTTGTTTGTTTTTGTTTATTTGTTTTTGAGATAGGTTGCCCAGGCTGGAGTGCAGTGGTGCAATCATGGCTCACTGCAGCCTCGACCTCCCAGACTCAAGCAATCCTCCCAACTCAGCCTCCCAAGTAGCTGAGACCACAAGGGCACACCAACCACATCTGGCTAAGTTAAAAAAGTGGTTTTTTTGTAGAGACGGGATCTTCCTATGTTGCTCAGACTGGTCTCAAACTCCTGGGCTCAAGCAATCCTTTTGTCTTGACTTTGCAATGTGCTGAGATTACAGGCATGAACCACCCTTGAGCCTCTTTGATAAAGGCATCATTCCCGTTCGTGAAGGTGCAGAACCCGTAACCTAATCACCTCTCAAAGTCCTCCCTCTTAATACTATTGCACTGTGGACTAAATATCAACATACAAATAGTGGGCTGGCGTGGCGGCTCATGCCTGTAATCCCAGCACTTTGGGAGGCTGAGGTGGGCGGATCACTTGAGGTCAGGAGTTCAAGACCAGCTTGGCCAACATGGTGAAACCTTGTCTCTACTAAAAATACAAAAATTAGCTGGGCGTGGTGGCGGGTGCCTATAATCCCAACAACTCAGGAGGCTGAGGTGGGAGAATCACTTGAACACAGGAGGTGGAGGTTGCAGTGAGCTGAGATTGCACCACTGCACTCCAGCCTGGACTACAGAGCAAGACTTCATCTAAAACAAAAACAAACAAACAAAATACACATTTTGCAGGAACCCAACATTAAGACTATAGCATCTTGGGTACCCTAGAATGTGACCTTTTTTGGAAATTGCAGACATAGTTGCAGACATAATTAGCTAAGATGAGGTGGGCCCCTAATCCAATGTGACTGGGTCGTCCATATAGAAAGGGGGAAAACTGAACACAGCCATGTGCACTAGGGAGAATGTTGTGTAACGATTGGAGTTGTGGGTCTGGGGGCGGTGGCTCATGCCTGTAATCCCAGCACTTTGAGAGGCCAAGGGGGGTGGATCACAAGGTCAAGAGATGGAGACCATCCTCACCAACATGGTGAAACCCCATCTCTACTAAAAATACAAAAATTAGCTGGGTGTGGTGGCGTGCGCCTGTAGTACTAGTTACTCGGGAGGCTGAGGCAGGAGAATTGCTTGAATCCGGGAAGTGGAGGTTGCAGTGTGCCAAGATCACTCCACTGCACTCCAGCCTGGTGACAGAGTGAGACTATGTCTCAAATAAATAAATAAAATAAAATAAAATAAAATTTAAAAAAAATTAGAGTTGTGCTGCCATACGCTGAGAGACTACCAGAAGCCAGGAGAGAGGCCTGGAACAAATCCTCCCTCAGCCCCGTTGACACCTTGATCTATGAATTCTAGATTCCAGAACTGAAAGACAGTCTGTTTTTGTTGTTGAAGCCACTCAGTGTGGTGTCTTGTCACGGCAGCCGTAGCACACTCAAAGAGCCCAGCATGTAAGTGTTTCATTTTGTGTTCAAAGCCGGTGCTCATTCTCCTCACTCTGGTCCCAATCTCGATGCCCAGAGGTGTCAGGAAATGGGGTTTAGGCTGTTGTTTTCTCTCCTTTAAATAAAACAGAACTTTGGCAAGGCACAGTGGCTCACGCCTGTAATTCTAGCGCTTTGAGAGGCTGAGGTGGGAGGATCTCTTGAAGCCAGGACTTCGAGACCAGCCCGGGCATCATAGCAAGACCTTGTTTCTACCAGAAAAAAAAAAAATTAAAAGTTATCCAGGCATGATGGTGCACCTGTAGTCCCAGCTACTCAGGGAGCTGAGGCAGGAGGAGGATGGCTTGAGCCCCGGAGTTCCAGGCTACAGAATGCTGTGATTGTGCCACTGCATCCCAGCCTGGGCAACAGAGTGAGGCCCTGCATCAAAAAATAAATAAATAAATAAATAAATAAATAACTATTGGGCTATAACTCACATGCCATAAAATTCACCCCTTTAAAGTGTACTATCCAGTGTTTTTTAGCACGTTCATAGGTTGTATAATCAACAACACCATCTAATTTCATAACATTTTTATCACCCCCCAAAGAACCTTATACCCACCACAGGCTGCTGTTTTCTGGGTTAATAAAAAAAACCCTATTCTGGGCCTTACCTGACCAGCTCAGGTAAAGCGGATGACACCTTCCTTGTCCTCCCCACTGAGGACGCATCTCTACGATAGTGAGAGACCTGGCACAGGCATCAGCCAATCAGCGTGCAGTTGGCCCATAGCTCGGGACTGGTAGCCTAGGGTTTCCCTGAGTGCCCGAACTATCCCTTTATTTATTTATTTTAATTTTATTATCATTATTATTATTTTTGAGATGGAGTCTTGCTCTGTAGCCCAGGCTGGAGTGCAGTGGCGTGTTGAAACCTTGATCTAGGAATTCCATATTCCAGAACTGAATTCTAGAATTCCAGAATTCTCAGCTCACTGCAACCCCCACCTCCCAGGTTCAAGTGATTCTCCTGCCTCAACCTCCCTACTAGCTAGGATTACAGGCATGAGCCACCATGCCAGGCTGATTTTTGTTATTTCTAGTAGAGACGGGGTTTCTCTATGTTGGCCAGCCTGGTCTCGAACTCCCAACCTCAGGTGATGTGCCCGCCTCAGCCTCCCAAAGTGCTGGGATAACAGGTGTGATAGGGCCACCACGACTGGCCCTATCCCTTTATTGGATGGGTCAAAAGGAGGTCTGGCTTAGAGGAAAGACCCAGAGAGCAGGTGGGGGGCTCTCAGGGCAACTCATGTGTTAATCAAAGTTCTCCAGAGAAGCAGAAACAATAGGATGAAGCCTATATCTGTAACTCCATCTCCATCTATGCCTATGTCCATCTTCATGTATGTCAATTCATATCCACATGTATATCTACGTCTATGTCTATATTTATCCCATTGGCTCTACATGTGTATATGTAGGAGAGGGTTTACTATAAGGTATTGGTTCATGTAATTATAGAGACTAAGAAGTCCCCTGATTTGCCATCTGCAAGCTGGAGACCCAAGAAAGCTGGTGGTGTAGTTTGAAGGCCTGAGAACCAGAGGGCTGATTCCAGTCCAGGTCTGAATGGCTAAGAACAAGGAGCACCAAGGGCAGCAGAAAACTGATATCCCAGCTCTGCAGTCCAGCAGAGTTAATTCAACCTTCCTCCACTTTTTTGTTCTATTCAGGCCCTCAACAGATGGGACAATGCCCACCTACATTGGGGAGGGCCATCTGCTTTACTGAGCCCCCCAGTGCAAATGCTAATCTCTTTCAGAAACACCCTGATACGGTTTAGCTGTGTCCCCACCCAAATCTCATCTTGAATTGTAGCTCCCATAATTCCCACGTGCTGTGGGAGGAACCCGGCGGCAGATAATTGAATCATGGAGGTGGTTTCCCGTATACTGTTCTTGTGGTAGTGAATAAGTCTCATGAGATCTGATAGTTTTATAAGGGGAAACCTCTTTCACTTGGTTCTTCTCTCTTGTCTGCTGTCAAGTAAGATGTGCCTTTTGCCTTCTGCCGTGATTGTGAGGCCTCTCCAGCCATGTGGAACTGTGAGTCCATTAAACCTCTTTTTCTTTATAAATTACCCGGTCTCTGGTATGTCTTTATCAGCAACATGAAAACGGGCTAAGACACAACCTCACAGACACACCCAGAAATAATGTGTAAGCAAATATCTGGGCATCCCATAGCCCAGTCACGTTCACATACAAAATTAACCATCATAACTCAGGACAGTGGCTATCTATGAACTTACATGGAATATTTCACCATTTTAACAGCCTGAGCAGTGAGCGGCAGCCATGATTACAACCTCCCAGTTGGTTTGGTGTTTCTCCCTTTAAATATGTTCTCCCTAATTTGACCTTCAGCTATTTGAGATCAGGGTCAATGAATCAATGTGGTGTTAGTACTTGGTATACTGTGGGTGCTTAATAAATGTTTGCCAAATTTATATTTAAAGCCTAGACAGTCACAAGCCCGTGGGAAAGAGATGATGAGGGTGGCTTTACCCATAAATGTGCTTGAGAGGAGAGGATTCCCTTGTGGAGAAGTCCAGCTTACTGGACAGCAATGGAGTTAAGAGGTTGAATCCTGGAGTCAAGATGGGAATTTGGGTCTCAGCTATGTTACCTCCTTGCCACATAACCTGGGATGACTCTGGACTTTCTATGTGTCCTGGTCTGTGCATTAAAGGTGATAATAATTTATCCCCAGACTTCGTCTGGGGTCTCCTGAGGCAGACTCTGAGAAAACAATTCAAGTGCAAATAGTCATTTGGGAGGTTATTCCAGGAAACACCCCTAGGTGAGAGGGGAAGTGAAAGAGGGTAGGGAAGGTAGCTAGTGAATGGTATGTTATTAAGTCATCACTGTGGGCAATCGGGGCTCAGCCCCATCAGGAAGCACTGGAGGATAGCATAGACCTCAGGCATCCTACTTTAGAGGTGAGGGAGCTGGGGTATTTATCCACCAATTCTCATTATTCATGGGTTGAGGACATTAATTGTTTCCAGGGGTGTTAACTCCCAGCATTTCTGGGTATACTCCCTCCCTCAAAATTTACTGAGGGGTTATTACTGGTGGGCTACCAAATCAGTTGGCATAGGCTTCTCAGGAATATTCAGTGAAATAACGCATCAAAACTGCAGATACTCAATGTTGGGTGCTGTTCTCTCTGAAATTGCAGCTTTCAGGCTCAGTAGAAAAAAGGCTGATATATCTGTTAGGCTAAGGCTAGGCTGCTGTTAACAAAGAAGCCCAATATTATTAATATTTCAATGCCTTAAAGAGGGTGGGAGTATTTTCCTCTCAATTGTTACAGTTCAAGTTGTTACAGTCGAGGTTGATGAGAGTGGCTCTCCTCCAGGCAGTCGTTCAGGAGCCCAGGTTCTTTCCGTTGTGTGGTTCTGCCATTGCTGATACTATAGATGTTCCAAGTGCCATCCTTCTGGCACTTCCCATATCTATACCTTCCGATCCAATGGTCAGCTGACAGCAACTGCATCTTTATGTCCTGGAAGCCAAAGTTCTCTATGTGTGCAACCAAGGCAAGCCTGAAGTGTTGGGGAGCAGGCCCAACAATGACTACTGAGGATTGGTGTATAAATACCCCAGTTCCCTCCTGCTTGGGTGGATCCCTCCAAGGTCTGTGTTCCACTCTGCTTCCCAGAACTCCCCAGTGCTATTCAGTCCCAGGTGCCCACAGTGGTACCTGGTTCAACAACACACTACTCACTGGCTGCCTTCCATTCCCTGTCTCACTTCCTTTCTGCCCTACTGGTGTTTTCTTGGGTCACTTCATAAATAAATGCAGCTGTATGCCACATAATGATGTCTTGGTCAATGACAGACCACATGTGTGAAAGTGGCCCCATAAGATTATAATGGAAGGCCGGGCACAGTGGCTTATGCCTGTATTCCCAGCACTTTGGTAGGCTGAGGGGGGCGATCACTTGAGGTCAGGAGTTTGAGACCAGCCTGGCCAACATGGTGAAACCCTGTCTCTACTAAAAATACAAAAAAATTAGCCAGGTGTGGTGGTGCGTGCCTGTAATCCCAGCTACTCAGAAGGCTTAGGCAGAAGAATCACTTGAACCCAGGAGGCAGAGGCTGTAGTGAGCCGAGATCACACCACTGCACTCCAGCCTGGGCAACAGAGTGAGACTCTGTCTCATTAAAAAAAAAAAAAAATCTAATGGAGCTAAAACATTTATATTGTCTAGTGACATCTTAATGATCCTGACCCTGTGTAGTACTAGGCTAATGTGTGTGTTTGTGTATTAAACTTTAACAAAAATGTTTTAAAAATAAAACTATTTTTAAATTAAATATAGAAAAAAGTATATAGAATAAGGATATAAACAAAGAAAATATTTTTTACAGATGTGTAATGTGTTTGTGTTTTATGCTAAGTGTTATTATAAAGTTTATCAGTGTTACTCCAGTGTTATTACAAACAGCAGTGGCATCTAGATTCAGTAATCTTCAATTACTGAAGTGTTACTACAAAAAGTTTTTAAGGCTGGCGTGGTAGCTCACGCCTGTAATCCCAGAACTTTGGGAGGCTGAGGTGGGTGGATCACCTGAGGTCAGGAGCTCAAGATCAGCCTGGCCAACATGGTGAAACCCCGTTTCTACTAAAAATATAAAAATTAGCAGGGCATGGTGGCGCATGCCTGTAATCCCAGCTACTCGGGGGGCTGAGGCAGGAGAATCACTTGAACCCGGAAATCGGAAGTTGCAGTGAGCCGAGATTGCATCACTGCACTCCAGCCTGGGTGACAAGAGTGAAACTCCATAAACAAAAAACAAACAAACAAAAATTTTTTAATTAAAAAGTTCATAAAGTAAAAAAGTTATAATAAACTAGGGTAATTTATTATCGAAGAAAGAAAATGTTGTTTTTTATAAATGTAATGTGGCCTAAGTGTGGAGTGTGTGTAAATTCTATAGTAGTGTATGGTAATGTCCTATACCTTCACGTTCACTCACCCTTCACTGAATTAACTTGTTGTCCTGTAAGCTCCATTTCTGATGAATGTCCTATATCGATGTACCATTTCTTATCTTTTATATCGTGTCTTTACTATATTTTTTCTATGGTTAGATATGTTTAGATATACAAATACTTTCCAATGTGTTAAGTATCTATCTGATCCAGTCCTGGAACAGGCAACTGCAACCTCTCCCATTTCCCTGGTCACATGACCACATAGAATTGCAAGGGCATCTGGGAAATGTAGTCCATGCTGTGCCCAGGACGCTGGTAGACACCAGCTTTCTCTTCTCATCCAGGAGTAGCAAAGGTGACTGATCAAGGACAAACACTTAAAAACCTTTACTCATAAAGTGTGTAATTCATTTGCAGATAACTTCACGCTCACAATCATAACTGTCTTTCTCCCTGGGTTAACCTAAAAGTTCCTTTTCTGTGCATTTCCAGGAGCAAAGTCAGTTCCTAGTCTTAAAATCTTAGTGGTATAGCACTTGAGCGCTGAAGAACAGAGAAATTTGCCTCTATTTTTGTGTTTCTGGTTAGATGACACTTCTATAGGTGTAGTGTCTGGACCCTGGGATACCTGCCCGCACCCAAGCCAGCCAACTAGACAGTCATGGAACACAAAAATATATGTGTGTTTCCTTTGTTAGGCTGACTTCGTATTTGCACCCAGTTTTCTTGGGACACTTTCTGCATAAATATTCTTTAGAGGGTTATTTTTTTTTTTTCTTTTTTTTTGAGACAGCCTCACTCTGTTACCCAGGCTGGAGTGCAGTGGTACGATCTCGGCTCACTGCAATCTCTTCCTTCCAGGTTCAAGTGATTCTCCCGCCTCAGCACCCCCGAGGAGTGGGGATTACAGGCGTGCGCCACCACGCCCGGCTGATTTTTGTATTTTTAGTAGAGACGGGGTCTCACATTGTTGCCCAACCTGGTCTCAAACTCCTGGCCTCAAGCGATCCGCCCACCTCGGCCTCCCAAAGTGCTAGGATTACAGGAGTGAGCCACCGCCCCCAGCCAAAAAGTAATTTTTTAAAGTGAGCTCTATTTTCATTTGGGTGGTGGTGGTGGTGGGGGGTTTGTGAGTGAAGCTTAAATGTTGCATTTCTGGAGTTTTTTTTTGCCTTTTCTCTCCAGCCTCCAAGGCAGTGTATTCAGATCCCATCAGAGCTGGTTCTTAATCCTTTTTTTCTTCTTCTTCTTCTTTTTTTTTTGCCTTGGAAGCATTTTTTTTTCCACCACCCCAGCATCTTGCCAGCCAGTTCTTCTGAGAGCTCTCCTCTTCCTCCCCCGACTCCGAGGCTTTTCCAAAGCTCTCAGATTAAAAAGTGCTGAGACCAGTGTCTCTAAGTGCTGCGCTCTCCTGTTGTCATGGGAAGGGAGTTGGCGCAGATGAGGTAACTCCTTCGTCCTCAGGGGCGAGCAGCAACCTAGGCCCACGGTACAACCTGGGGCGTTAGCCTTTTGCAGTCTCTGGCGGCAGCCTTCTACCAGCCAAGCCATTGTGCTCGTCAATAATTCAAAAATTTTTTGCATTTTAAAAGTTTTTAAAAATTGGGATGTCACGATGCACTTGATGAAATGTATAAAAATGCATATACTTTAAGTTCAGAGCACCACAAATTTTTACAGATGTATGCCACTAGTGGACATCACCCACATCTGGACGGAGAACAACCCTGACCCCCAACAAGGTGCCTTGGCGCCCCTTCTGAGTCTATACCCCATTATTCTGATGTCTAACTTATTCTTATTTTTGAACTTCCAATAAATGGAACTCTCCTGCCTCCCCACTCCCCGTACAATTCTTGGCCATGGACCATTGACATTTTCCTAGTTTTAAGTGTGGATAAAAACGTCGGCTTCCAAAAGTGCTGGGATTGCAGGTGTGAGCCACCACGCCAGGCCTCAATCAATTTTTTTTTTTTTTTTTTTTTTGAGACGGAGTCTCGCTCTGTCACCCAGGCTGGAGTGCAGTGGCCGGATCTCAGCTCACTGCAAGCTCCGCCTCCTGGGTTTACGCCATTCTCTGGCCTCAGCCTCCCAAGTAGCTGGGACTACAGGTGCCCGCCACCTCGCCCAGCTAGTTTTTTGTATTTCTTAATAGAGATGGGGTTTCACCGTGTTTGCCAGGATGGTCTCGATCTCCTGACCTCGTGATCCGCCCGTCTCGGCCTCCCAAAGTGCTGGGATTACAGGCTTGAGCCACCGCGCCCGGCCTTAATCAATGTTTTTGACATGTTTGAGTTGATCTCTGATTTCCCCTGTAAGATGACCCCCACTAATGGTGAATGGTCCTGCAGAGTTTTTCTCATCCATGTACAAAGATAAGCAAAATTCATGTCCTACCTATCTGTTGCTTTACAACATGTTCTTTTCCACTTAATAATGATGATGTTGATGATGTTGATGATAATGTCTTCACAGCATGGGCTGGGATTTCTTTCAAATCTTCTTTCAGTATTGTTCAGTGAGCACCTACTCTGTGTTGCGCTCCAGAGCTGGGGATCCACCAGTACTTTCATTTAGAAAGATTTTTTAAAAATTCCTGCCTTGTTGGCTGGGCTCAGTGGCTCCTACCTATAACCCCAGCACTTTGGGATGCTGAGGTGGGATGATTTCTTGAAGCCAGGAGTTCGAGACCAGCCTGGGCAACAAAGGCAGACCCTATCTCTACCAAACAAACAAACAAACAAACAAAACTCAGACTGGCGTGGTGGTGCATGACTGCAGTCCCAGCTACTGGGGAGGCTGAAGCAGAAGGATCACTTGCCAGGAGTTGGAGACTGCAGCAAGCTACAATCATGCCATTGCACTCCTGCCTGAGCGACAGAGGAAGACCCTGTCTCTGGAAAAAAAAAAAAAAAAAAAAAAAAAAAATTCCCTGCCTTGTCCTCTACTTTATTTTTGCTCCTCTTTCTTGTTTGTAAAATAAGGATAATATTGGAACCTATCCCATACAGTTTCAAGGAGAATGAATTGAGTTAATACATGTCAGATTGTCAGCTAAGTGCTTGGCACATAGTAAGAATGATATTTCTTAGCCATTACTGTGATCATTCTTCTTTTATCTTTTCACTTCTTTTCTTTCCCCTTCTATTTCTCTTTTGCATATCTTCTCACTCTCCTTTTCTCTTATGGGGAGGAAGGATGGTTAAATTCCAAGTGTTCTGTGTGGGTCTATTACCAATGGCTAGGAAGAGAAGAATGAACTAAATTAGAAGATGCATTTGGCTAGCTCAGGGAGCAGTGGGGGAGAGCCAGAGCCAGCTGGAATGGAATGGACATATCTTCCTCCCCCTTTCCCATCCAATTCCCCCCTCAGACAAATTATTTCTTATTGTTTCTGGGGATCCAGAGGAGATTAGCCTGGCAAGTGGGCACTGGGGGCAGGGGTTGGCCACACAGTAGATGAAAGAAAGGCTTACTGCTGGCAAGAGCCACCCACTCGTTTATCTGCCTGTCTCTGAGGTCCCTCTGTTCCCTTCCCACACACCTTGCCTGCTATTTAATCAGAGGAGAGAACGCATGCATGCGCCCTGCAGCCACCATCAGTGGCACAGCCTTTTGTTTTTCTTACCCTTTTAAAAAATAAATCCATTGTCAGAGGAAAGCGACACTTTTTACTATTTAATCATTCACTTACTGGTTCATTCAACACAACAGCTATTTACTGGGTGCTGCTGGGGTCAGGACTGGGAACGCAAACACGAAGAGACCACAGTGCTCACCCCTCAGGAACGAACAATCTAGGGCAGCCAACGCACAAATCAACAATCGTCACGGTGCCAGATGAATGCTGCAGGGAGGAAGGTTCAGAGTGAAGTAGGCACTCTTAGGTTTGCTCCATGGAATCACGGAAGCCTTCCCAGAGGAGGAAGCATTGGGCCAAGGTGGGAGGTGAGCCAGAGTGTGTCAGGCTGATGAATGTGGTGGGCTGGGGAGGCCATTCCAGATGGACGGGATAGCCCAGGGGTATCCATTAGAGTTCTTTAAATTGCAAGAGACAGAAACACAATGCAAACAGACTTAGATTAAAAACTGAGGTAAGGGGGATTTGTTGACTCAAGTCATTTAAATGTAGGCCTCAGGAATGGCTGTATCTAGAGGCTGAAATAAGATCATTTTTCAGGAACAGCTGTATCCAGGTGCTAAAATAATGTTAGGTTTCAGGAATGGCTATATCCAGGGGCTGAAATAAGGTAGCTGATCTTATTTCAGCTTTCAGAAATGGTTGTATCCAGGGGCTGGATAAATGTCAATTTTCAGAAATGATTGTATCCAGGGGCTGAAATAAGGTCAGTTTTCAGGAATGGCTGTAATTGGGGGCTGAAATAAGGTCAGCTTTCAGGAATGGTTGTATCCAGAGGGTGAACTACTGTTAGGTTTCAGGAATGGCTGTATCCAGGGGCTGAAGTAATGTCCAGTTTCAGAAATGGCCTATTCAGGGGCTGGAATGAGATCATCAGCCTGTGATATAATAAAAAATATTTGGTCTCTGTCCCCAGTTCCTGTGACATGCTCAAGGTGAAGCCAGTTCTTGTAGGACACACAGTGGGTGACAGAGTTAGGGGTCAAATGATTTCTTGTCTGGTTGTGTCCCACACTTTGTTGATTCCAGGCACCATTTCAGTTTTTCCACAGCTACTTTACTGCTTGTATTATTTCAGTAGGTTAAATAGTGTCCTCTGGTGTTATTATGATATAATAAGAAATACATATTTGATCTTCATCCCTGATTCCTGGTACAGCGCTCTTAAAACTCTTGTAATTTCCTGAGTAATAAAGATGATAGGAGCATCTTTTATTATGTTCAGTCTTAGTCTAGGGTTCCTAATACAAAAGCTTCTAAGACCCTTAGAATCTCCTGAATGATAAGAGTGTCTTGGGTATGCTAATGATTGGTTCAGGGGTGCCTAGATGGTTTTAGGATGGGGCCTGGTCACCAGAAAAAACAAGATATGATTAAAGGGTTGAGATTTTCTTTCTTTTTTTTTTTTTTGAGATGGAGTTTCGCTCTTGTTGCCCAGACTGGAATGCAATGGTGCAATCTTGGCTTACTGCAACTTCCACCTCCCAGGTTCAAGCAATTCTCCTCCCTCAGCCTTCCAAGTAGCTGAGATGATAGTCATGCACCATCACGCTCGGCTAATTTTGTATTTTTAGTAGAGACGGGGTTTCACCATGTTGATCAGGCTGGTCTCGAACTCCTGACCGCAAGTGATCCACCCGCCTTGGCCTCCCAAAATGCTGGGATTACGGGCGTGAGCCACCGTGCCCGGCCAGGGTTGAGATTTTCAATCCTGCCCTTCAGCCTCCAGGGAGTGGAGAGAAGCTGGAGATTGAACTCTTTCATCTCTTTGATCACCAATGGTCAGTGATTTAATGAATCATGCCTACAAAATGAAGCTTCCGTAAAAATTCGTAAACAATGAGATTCTCAATGAGGGAACTCTGATACATGACATAACATAGATGAACCCAGAGGACATTATGCTCAGTGAAATAAACCTGACCCAAAAGGACAAATACTATATGATTCCACTTATATAAGGTCCCTAGAGTGGTCAAATTCATAGAGACAGAAAGTAGAATGGGGGAGCCAGCAGGTAGGGAAGAGGGAATGGGGAGTTACAGTTTAATGGTGACGGAGTCGCAGTTTGGGAAGATGAGAAAGTTTTGCAAATTGATGATGCTGATGGTTCTACAACCACACGACTTCACTTAATCTACTAAACTGTGCACTTCAAAAGAGTTTTGCCAGCGTGGTGGCTCACGTCCGTGATCCCAGCACTTTGGGAGGCCAAGGCAGGAGAATCGCTTGAGGCCAGGAATTCGAGACCAGCCTAGGCAACATAGCAAGACCTCGTCTCTACAAAAAAAATTTTTTAAAATAAAAATTAGGTGCCTGAGATGACACTCACCTGTAATCCTATTACTCAGGAGACTGTGACAGGAGGATCACTTGAGACCAGGAGTTAGAGGCTATAGTGAGCTATGATTATGCCACTGTACTCAGCCTGGGCAAAAAATAAAGACGCCATCTCTTTAAAAAAACAAAAAAGGTTTTACCATCTCCTTGATCAGATGTGTAAGTTAGAAAAGGCCATCTGGGACCAGTGTAAGGGATGGTTGGAGAAAAATGATGCTAGAGGAGGAGAACCAGGAGGAAAGATACTGCTACAGTCCAAGCAAATGATGATGGAGGCTGGAATTGAGTGGTCACAGGGGCAGAAAGGAGGGAAAGGGTTACGGAAGTATTTGACAAGTGACTGGCTGCTTAATTGAATAGGGGTTGTGAAAAGGGCTTTGAATCTGTTTAGACCTGGTTATTAATGCTTTTCAAAACCTGTATTTGGACTAGGGCTCCCAGCAGGACCTAAACTGGGACTCTCGGTTTGACCATCTCAAATGCATTGTTGGGCTCATGGGCCACTTGGCAAATCTATACAGATTTGCTAGAACTGATACAGTTTCACGTGGTCCCACCAGGAAAGAGTGTTGGGCTACAAGTCACAGCAAACTGAAGCAGACTGAACAGCAAGGGAAGGTACTGGTTTTCATGACTGTAAGTCCAGTGGTGCTGTGGGCTTCAGGATGGGGTTGATCCAGCACTATTTTCACCTCTCAAGGAGCCAAAATCTTGAGATAGCTGCCACTGCAGTTGAAGCTACCTGTTTTCCTGTTTATACCCAGTGGAATGGTTGAAAAGGGTAGTTTCCCATGACTTTTGTGAAAGATAAGAATTCTTTGCAGATGTCTCCAGTAATTTTTTTGCAGGCTGTTTATTACCCAAATTAAAGTGTGTTGGAAAGTTGGGTCCCTTTGTGGTCACAGTCAGCCATGCAACAGGACTTGAGGCAGATTCTACAATGTCACATGAAGTTGGTTGAGTTAGGTTAGGGGTAAACATAGGAGATCCAAGGGTGAGGTACCCCCGTCATCCCATCATTCCACGAAGAGGGGTGCCAGCACCCGGCACCGTGGTGGACATTGCCTGGTTGGTGGAAATTGCCTTCTGGTGAGATACAGGTGCCTCTTCTTCCAGGCAGCCACAGCCCATCGTAGGGAGCATGTTTAAATGCACGTAAGCCTAATTTAAAATAATTTTCAAAACCACTTTTTATTACGAACATTTTCAAACTCACCCGAAAATGGAGAGAAACGTAAAGACAACCTTCAGGAAATCTATTTCCTGACTTCAAAAAATATCGTTATTTGGCAAATCTGGTTTCTTTATGCTCTCACCTATTATCTGCACTCTGTTGGATTATTTTAAAGTTAAGTCTAGTCATTGCATCATTGTATCTGTTAAGGTTACAAATGATTAGAGTCTAATCTAATAGACTGTAAGAGACACTGTCTATCTTATGATAGACAGGTATGTCTAGCCAGGTACAGTGGATTATCCTGTAATCTTGGTGCTTTGGGAAGCTGAGGTGGGTGGATCACTTGAGGCCAGGAGTTTGAAACCAGCCTGGGCAACAGGAAGATCCCACCTCCACAGTCATTATTATTTTTTTAATTTACCAGGAGTGGTGGTGTGCACTTGTAGTCCTAGCTACTCAGGAAGCTGAAGCAAGATGATTGCTTGAGGCCAGTAGTTGGAGGCTGCAGTAAGCTATGATCGTGCCACTGCACTCCAACCTGGTGACAGAGCAAGATCCTGTCTCAAACAACAAAGACAAAACAAAACTACAATCACAATACCATTGTCTTAAAACAAACTTTACGTTTTGGAATAATGTTAGATTTATAGAAAAGTTGCCAAGATAATAGAGAGTTTCTACGTACAACTCATCTAGCCCCTCCTATTGTTACCATCTTACCTTACTACGATTTGTCACCATTTACTACATCACAGACTCTATTCAGATTTTACCCTTTTTTCATTAATGCCATTTTTGCTGTTCTATGATCCAAACCCAAATATTATATTGCATTTAGCACTGTGTCATTTTCACATCTACCCAAAATGGCTGTATTTCCTCAAGACTCACTGAACAGCCAGTCATTATCCCCGTTTCCCTGATTGGCTGATGTATCTTATAAGAGTCTTGGAATCTTGAACAGTTTTGCCTCCTGCGTTTGTTTGCTTGCCACTTATTTATGGAAGAAAGTGGAACATTTGTCCTGGAGGCTGTTCCACACTTGGGATTCTGCTGATTGCGTGCCTTATGGTGTTGGTTTAGCGTGCTCCTCTCTCCCCTGTATTTTCTGTGAACGGGGGGCTAGATCTAGACCTGGGGTTGGCGAACTTCTCTGTAAAAATCTGGATAATACATCTTCTAGGTATTGCAGTTCATGTGGTTTCAACTCTGCCTTTGCAGTGTGAAAGCAAGCCACAGACAATACTTAAATAAATGAGTGTGGCTGTAGTCCCAGTGAAACTTTATTTATAAGATCAGGCAGTAGGCTGGATTTGACCAGGGGGCCATAGTTTGATGATCCCTGATCTAGAGGATGAATCCGATTCAGTTTCAATGTTTTTGTTTTATGCTTGGTTGTTTTTGCAAGGATCATTCTTTGATGATGACCGATACATCTTGCCTCATTGGATGGCACATCACGTCTGGCTGCCTCTCCTTTAGTGATGTTGAATTTGACAAGGGTTCAGATGTCACCAGCTTGATCCATCCATCATGAAGGTCTCCATCAGTGGGTTGTATTTCAGCACTCCTCTCTCTCCTGTGGCACTTGCGCAGTGCACGCCTTGAGCAACCGTACATGGAGGCCCCTCCCCAGCCTTTTTTATTGGTTCTTGACTTCTCTGTTTTCTTTTTTTTTTTTTTTTTTGAGACAGAGTCTCGCTTAGTCGCCCAGGCTGGAGTGCAGTGGCGCGATCTCGGCTCACTGCAAGCTCCGCCTCCCGGGTTCACGCCATTCTCCTGCCTCAGCCTCCCGAGTAGCTGGGACTACAGGCGCCCGCCGCCTCGCCCGGCTAATTTTTTGCATTTTTAGTAGAGACGGGGTTTCACCATGTTAGCCAGGATGGTCTCGACCTCCTGACCTCGTGATCTGCCCGCCTCGGCCTCCCAAAGTGCTGGGATTACAGGCGTGAGCCACCGCGCCCGGCCGACTTCTCTGTTTTCAAACGGTATATGGAACAGTTGCCCTACAGGTCCTTAGAGTGCTACAAACTCTGCCACTCAGTCAAGCAAAACAACCTCCAGGGGATTTCCTGAGGACACAGAGATTCCGGATTCATCTGGATCAGAGGTTGTATACAGGCCACATAAATTCTCATTTTCTAAAAAACTGATTCCTTGCCAACATTTAAAATCTGGAAGGTTTCTTCTAAAAATATGGTTTTCCACTCCTCTTGAAAAATAAGAGAAGCTAGCCACTTTGGACCCACATTTAGGGGTAGCCATAAAGAGCTGGAGCTGAGAGTAACTCAGCTTTAGATGAGATGAGAATTCGACATCAGGCAGACAACAGGGAGTGGTGGGGACTCAAGAAAATTGCAAGGCACGTGCCATGTCAATAATTAGATGAGAGGCTGGGTGTGGTGGCTCACACCTGTAATCCCAGCACTTTGGGAGGCCAAGGCAAGCGGATAATTTGAAGTTAGGAGTTTGAGACCAGCCTGGCCAACATGGTGAAACCCCGTCTCTACTGAAAGTACACAAATTAGCTGGGCGTGGTGGCACGCACCTGTAGTTCCAGCTACTTGGGAGGATGAGGCAGGAGGAGAATTGCTTGAACCTGGGAGATGAAGGTTGCAGTGAGCCAAGATCGTGCTGCTGCACTCCAGCCAAGGCGACGAGAGTGAGGAAACAAAAAAAAAAAGATGAGTGATGCTTTTCTCAAGTACCCATAAGCTTCTCTGGCAATTTCAAAATTAAATGCTAATGTTTCAATAGTTAATCGGTTTACATCTCCTGCCGTTCCCCAGTCTGCCCCATCCCCCTCCCCACTTTCATCTCCTTCCCCTGAAACATTTATTGCTTTCTTGTATGTCTTCCCAGAGTTACTTCATGCAAACACATGAAATGTGTGCAAATGTAAAATATTTATTTTACTTTCCCCTCTCTTCTTACATAAGGGAGCCTATACTCTACATGCAGTTCAGCGTCTTGCTTTTTTTCACCTAACAATATGTTCTTGGAGATCTTTCCAGATTAGTTTGGCAGAAGCTTCCTTATTTTCAGAGAGGCAGTATTACAACTGTGTGGTTGAGAGTGCAGAGACAGCTGAGGGAGGCAGAGAAACTGAGGCTCCCTCTTCCATCCCACCCACCAATATCTTCCTGGGAACCTGGGTGTGAGCAGAAGGTGACCCTACAGCATCCCGTGGCCCTGTCCACTGTCATTTATCATCCCTGTGCATCAAACAGCTATTTTCTTTTTCTTTTTTGGAGACAGAGTCTCCTTCTGTCGCCCAGGCTGGAATGCAGTGGTGCCATCTTGGCTCACTGCAACCTCCACCTCCTGAGTTCAAGAGATCCTCTTGCCTCAGCCTCCCGAGTAACTGGGACTACAGGCGCACACCACCAGCCATACCCCAGCTAATTTTTGCATTTTTGGTAGAGACAAGCTTTCACCATGTTGGTCAGGCTGGTCTCGAACTCCTGACCTCAAGCAATCTGCCCGCCTTGGCCTCCCAAAGTGCTGAGATTACAGGTATGAGTCACCATGCCTGGCCCAAACAGCTCTCTTGGGCTTCTTCCTTTTATAGCTACATCATTGTGCCTCCTTCCAGCCCCTCAAGTGACCAGCTCCCCTCACTGACCTGATTTGCTGCTTTCAGGCTGTGTGATCTTGGGCAAGTCACTGATCCTCTCTGGGCTTCAGTTTCTTCACCTTTAATATAGAAAAGTGGTTAGAGTGCACCTGCTATGGTTATTATGAATTATTACATATAACACATTTAGAATCATGCTAGGCATGAATGAAGTAAGTGATGTGTCTAGGCTATGATTATTATTTTTTATGTAGCGGTCCATAATTTATTAAACCAGCCTCTATTGATAGATTCACGGGTTGTTTGCAATATCCTGCCATTACATACAGTCTAATAATGAGTAACATTATACATATGTCCTCCTCTCCTCTCCTCTCCTCTCCTCTCCTTTCCTTTCCTTTTGAGACAGGATCTCACTCTGTCACCTAGGCGGGAGTGCAGTGATGCAATCAGAGCTTCTAAAACTGTGGCCACTTGGGCTCAGGTGATCCTCCTGCCTCAGCCTCCCAAGTAGCTGGGGCTACCAATGCAAAATTTGTTTTTGTAGAGATGGGGTCTTGCTATGTTGCCCAAGCTGGTCTCAAACTCTGGGTCTCAAGCAATCTTCCTGCCTCAGCCTCCCAAAGTGCTGAAATCACAGGTATGGGCCACGCATTTGTCACTTTTTAAAAACATGTCAGTTGCTGGGTGTGGTGGCTCATGCCCATAATCCCAGCTACTCAGGAGGCTGAGTAATAGCAAGACTCCGTCTCTAAAAAAGAATTCTTTTTCAATTAGCTGGCAGGCGCCTTTAGGTGCCTTTGGGCACCTGTAGTCCTAGCTCCTCAGGAGGCTAAGGTGGGCAGATCACCTTGAGCCCAGGGGCTCAAGGCTGCAGTGAGCTGTGATCGTGCCACTGCACTCCAGCCTGGGCGACAAAGCAAGACTACCTCAAAAATGAATTTAAAAAATAGATAAAAACATATCCACGTATCATAGACAATGGGATAAATTTGGAGAGACTGGATTGCTGGGTCAAAGGGTAAAGACATGGGTAATCTTGGTGAATTTTGCCAAATGACTCTCCATGGAGATTGTACCGGTTTCCACTCCCATCAGCAATAGATGTGATTGGTGCCCCTCAGCCCTGCCAACAGCGTGTGTTATCATGCTTTTGCCCATAAGGTAGGTGAAAAATGGCATCTCAATACAATTTTAATTGGTCTTCTCTTATTACGAGTGAAAATGGGCCCCTTGTCATCTGTTTAAGGACCACTTGTATTTCCTTGGGACCTGGGGAAAGTGATTACTGAAGCAAAAGGCAGGACATGCAAAATAGGTTGACGGGTGTATTTTTAAATCCCAGCTATCATTGCCAGTTAACACATTCTGAGGATCGTTTGGCTTGATTTTTGGCATGGAATTGGCATTCTCACTTGTTTAATTTTAATTTTAAGTGCCTGGGGTCTGGGATCAAATGCCACCCCTTTAGAGCATGTGGTGTGTGTCACCTTCTGGTGCCACCTGGTTTATTTGTATGTTTTCTATTGTCTTTGCTTCCTTGCCATTATCTACTCACTCTCAAAGAGAATTCAAGGTCTACAAAAGCAAGGATGAGCAAGAATGTGATCTCATGGAACTTCTGGTTTTAGGGTCGTCCAGATGACTGTTATCTTTGGTTTTCCTTTGGAGTCACAGATTCACACTCAGCATCTTGAAGGAGAAATTTATTCAGCCATCTGTTCTTCCATTCATCCTTCCATCAATCATTCACTCATTTACCCATCCATTCATTCATCCATTCACTCATTAACCCATCCATCCATTCATCAAATTATCTATCCCAATCATCCATTCATTCATCCATTCACTCATTCACCCACCCATCTATCAAATCATCCATCCATCAAATCATCTGTCCATCCATCCATTTTTAAAATTTATTCAACAATATTTTAGTAAGCACCTACTATATGTCATGCCCCATGCTTGACCCTGAAATCACAATAATGAACAATGCAGATGTTGTCCTTACTGGCCAGCTTACCAGTCTAGCTGGTAAATGGAGTGCTGTAAATGTAGGACATGGTTTATAGTTACAGAGTCGAATGTCATTTAACAAACTCCAAGAAGGCTTTTTGAATAAAGGAGTATTTAAGCTGAAACCTAGAAAACGCGTAGAAGTTTAGCTGGGGAAGAAGAAGAGGAGTGCTTTTGGCTATGGGAGCGGTATCTCAAAGGTCCAAAGGCAGGAAAAGAATATGGTGCATTTAAAGAATTGAAAGGAGTCCAAGTCAGTTAGAATGTAGAGTCTGAGAGGGAAGAGGCTGGGGTTGGGGCAGGGGCCAGATCACGCAAGACCTCTGGGCCACATTAACAGAATTGGAATGTATCCTAAGAGATGATAGTGGCCTGGAATTTGATGGAAGCAATGGTGATGAAAATGGATGGATTTGAGAGGTATCTGGATGTAGAATCAATACATCTTCGTGACTGATAGAATAGTGGGATGAGGGAGGAGTCAAAAATAATTCTCAGCTCTCTGCCTTAGTAACTGGGTTGTTTTAACAGCTTGTGTGCTTGGTTTGCCTAGTGGCTGGAAAGCAGTATCTCCAAGGCCAAAGTCATGGGTATGAGGCTTCCAAAGAGTTTTAAATCTGTCCTGCAGTAGCAAACAGCATCTCTGTCCATTCTGGTTGAAACACACATTGTCTGCAGTGCCGCTTTGGCATTCCAGGTGGAGATGAGTGCAAGGGCAAAGAGACAGAGGCAAGAAACAGCTTAGAGAGGACAATGGCAGAGATGGGGATGCCTGGGAGGTGGTGAAGATGCTAGATGGGTGGTCTGAGCCTTGAAGGAGCATGAGTTCTTTCTCAAAGGCAGGAAAATAAATGTTTAGAAGCAGAATTGGAAGGAATGTGAACTCTTCTCAAAACCTGAATCCACACACACTGTTATGAAAAGGGTGTATTATACAGGATAAGGAATGTTAGCTGCTGTGACAGCTAAGCCCTGAACTCTCAGTGACTGAACACAGTGGGCACTTCCTTCTTGCTTACTCAGCTGTCCAAGATGGATGGTTTATTAGATAGGATAAGAAATATTAGCTGCTATAACAAATAAACCCTGAATTCTCAGAGGTTGAACATGGTGAAAGTGTCCTTTTTGTTCACTCAGCTGTCCAAAATGGATGTTTTTTCCTAGTAGGCTTTTCTCTTTTTAAAAAAGTTTTATAGGTACATTGTGTGTGTGTGTGTGTGTGTGTGTGTGTGTGTGTATAAATATGATATATGGAATAGGGTATATACGGTATATGGGATATTTTGATACAGGCATGCAATGTGTAATAATTACATATGGAAAAATGAGGTATCTATCACCTCAAGCATTTATCCTTTGTGTTACAAACAATCCAATGATGCTCTTTTACTTATTTTTAAATATACATTTAAATTATCATTGACTATAGTCACCCTGTTGTACTATCAAATACTACATCTTATTCATTCTTTCTATTTTTGTGTACTTATTAACCATTCCCCCTCCCCTCCACCCGCCTCCACTACCCTTCTTAGCTTCTGGTAACCATCATTCTACTCTCTATCTCCGTGAGTGCAATTGTCTTAATTTTTAACTCCCACAAATAAGTGAGAACATGTTAAGTTTGTCTTTCTGTCCCTGGCTTATTTCCCTTAACATAATGACTTCCAGTTCCATTCACATTGTTGCAAATGACAGGATCTCATTCTTTTTTACAGCTGAGCAGTACTCCACTGTGTATATGTACCACATTTTCTTTATCCATTCATCTGTTGATGGATACTTGGGTTGTTTCCAAATTTTGGCTATTGTGAATAGCGCTGCAATAAACACGGGAGTGCAGATATCTCTTCGATATACTATTTCCTTTCTTTTGGGTATATACTCAGTGGTGAGATTGCTGGATCATATGGTGGCTTTATTTTTATTTTTTGGGGTAACTCCAAACTGTTCTCCATAGTGGTTGTACTTCCTGGGAGACTTTTCTCCAGGCAGTGACGCAGGGATCCAGGGTCATTCCATTTTGTGGCTTTGCCATTGTCTAGGAAGGGCCTCTGCATTCCCCCAATTGCTTCTGAATTTGTACACAGAAAATTATGCTGCACATTTTGTATGGGTTAGGCTTAGAAGTGGTTTACATCACTTCTACCTAAATACCATTAGCCAGAATGTAGTCCCAGGGCCCAACTAACTTCAGTGAGAGCTGGAACATGTCCCTTTGCTGTACATATCCCTGGGAGGAAAAGAAAATGGGATTTGCCAGATCTGTAACATTATCTCTGCTACAAATGGGACCAGTCAGAGAGGGTGATTGGATAAACAAACACCCATCTCCATGATTTACCAAAACTGGAGGGAAAAGCACAGGTGCAAAGGGTTTGCTTTTGGTGCTGAAGGGTCAGGAACATTCTCTGGGAAGATGGGTAGGGCTTTAGCGTTAAGAGCTTTGTTATTTCATTCTGCCAAGATCCCATTTAACATCGGAACCTCCTTTAGAAATATCTTTTTTTTTTTTTTTTTTTTTTTTATTAAGAAAAAGCATATCCACTTTCCCTCCTAACCTCAGCGTCCCTTTGCTTTGCCACAACCTTTCGACTCTGTTTTTCTCCAATGTGTGATTTCTAGGTTGGTTTTTCTTTCAATGTCTCCCTGAGTCCTTGGTCCTTTCTTCAGTATGATTGGTTATTTTTCTTGCCAGCCCCAGGCAAGAGAGAGAGGTTGAGCAGTTGTGTACTAATTACTAGACTATTACTGTTATTATTCAGCTGTGGAAAAGAGAATTCAGAGAGTCCCAAATATAATCCACCTCATTGACATCTCTCTCTGTCTCTGTCTCTCCTTGTTTCTGTCCCCTCCTGCCCACATTCTCTCTTTCCCTCTCTCTCCATCTCTTTGTTTCTTTTTCTTTCTCTATATCCCTCTACCTCTCTTTATGTAGCTGTCTCTCTCCCCAGTACCTCTAACTATATATTTTTCTAGCATCATATGGCTTTCTTTCATTACCCACATCAACATTCTAATTCGCTTTTATTGATTTTCTCATTTAGTTAGTATAAAGATAAGGACTGGCCGCTCATGGTGGCTCATGCCTGTAATCCCAGCACTTTGGGAGGCCGAGGCCGGCAGAGCGCTTGAGCTCAGGAGTTCGAGACCCACCTGGGCAACATAGTGAGACCCCTGTCTCTACAAAAATTAGCCAGGCGTGGTGGTGCATGCCTGTAGTCCCAGAACTTTGGGAGGCCGAGGCAGGTGGATCACCTGAGGTTAGGCGTTCAAGACCAGCCTGGCCAACATGGTGAAACCCTGTCTCTACAAAAAATACAAAAATTAGCCAGGCATGACGGTACACGGCTGTAGTCCCAGCTACTTGGGAGGCTGAGGCATGAGGATCGCTTGAACCCAGGAGGCGGAGGTTGCACTGAGCTGAGATAGTGCCACTGCACTCCAGTCTGGGCAACAGAGCAAGACGCTGTCTCAAAAAAAAAAAAAAAAAAAAAAGATAAAGACTATGTCCAGTTTTGCCTCTAATCTCTAATGCATCCTTAGCAAGGATCAGGGGCTCAAAGATATTTATTAATGAGTCCACACACCGTTGTTAATACCTAACTGTTAACGTCTCTTTCTTACATTTTTTTTTTATTATTATTGTGACTAATTTCTGCCTCACCTTCTTTAGGTCTCTGCTCACAGTTACCTTCTCGACCTCAACTATGTAAAATTGAAACTACTGCACCACCATTAACTTTTTCCTGCCCCTGTTCCTTCTTTCCTTCCTTTGTTCATTTTTTTCTTTCTTCTTCCCTTCCTTCCCTCCTTTCACCTGTTTCCTTCCTTCCTTGTTTCTTTCTTTCTTCTCTCTCTTTCTTTTTCTTCCCTTTCTCCCCTCCTTTTCTCCCTCCCACCCTCCTCCCTTACTTTTTCTTTTTTTCCTTCTCTTCCTTCCTTTTCTGTCTTTCTTTTTTCTTTTCCTTCCCTCCCTCCCTCCCTCCCTCCCTCCCTCCCTCCCTTCCTTCCTTTTCAACTCCCTCCCTTCCCTTTCTGCCTTTCCTTCCTTTTTTTTTTTTTTTTCCTGTGATGGGACTATCACACAGCAAAGTTTACAAATTTTAAGTGTATGGCGCAATACATGTTTACATGTGTAGACACCTGCGTAACCACCATTAGTTCAAGAGAACGAACTTTTCCATCATCTTTAACATCCCTTCCCAGGCCACTACCCCACCCGAGACAACTGCCACTCTGATTATCTGTCACTGTGGATTGGTTTCGCCTGATTTTGAACTTCTTATAAATGGAATCATACTGTAGGCACCCTTTTGTGTCTGACTTCTTTTGCTCAATAGAATGTTTCTGAGATCTGTCCTAGTCATTGAGTGAAATAATAGTTGGTTCTTTGCTTTTTTTTTTTTTTTTTTTTTTTGATGGAGTCTCCCTCTGTCACCCAGGTTGGAGTGCAATGGTGTGATCTTGGCTCACTGCAACCTCCACCTCCCCGGTTCAAGTGCTTCTCCTGTCTCAGCTGGGATTACAGGTACCCAACACCACACCGGCTAATTTTTGTATTTTTAGTAGAGACGGGGTTTCACCATGTTGGCCAGGCTGGTCTCAAACTCCTGACCTCAAGTGATCCACCCACTTCGGCTTCCCAAAGTGCTGGGATTACAGGCATGAGCCATTGTGCCCGACCAGTAGTTTGTTCTTTTTTGTTGCTGTGTAGTATTCCATTGGATGAATACTCTGCAATTTATTCATAGCCATAGGTAATTGTGCTTGTTCTGAACTTTATATAAATGTTTCATCTTTATCCTAAGCAATCATCACCATGTAACACGCTATAAATTTTACTTATCTTGTTTGTACCTGTTTTCCCTTTAGAATATCAATGCTCTGAGGGCAGGATTCCTGTTAATCGTGTTCACTCCCATATTCCCTGCAAGTAGCAATTGATTCGTATCAAATTAAGGAACTTCCAGTTAAGGAACTTCCAGTAAAATAGGTCAGATTGGCCAACTGCAGTGGCTCACGCTTATAATCCCAACACTTTGGGAGGCTGAGATGAGAGGATCGCTTGAGGCCAGGGGTTTGAGACCAGCCTTGGCAACAAAGCAAGATCCCATCTCTTAAAAAAAAAAAAAAAAAAAAAAAATAGCCGGGCATGGTGGTGCACACCTGTGGTCCCAGCTCCTTGGGAGGCTGAGGCAGGCGAATTGCTTGAGCCAAGGAGGTTGAGGCTGCAGTGAGCTGTGACTGTGCTACTGCACTCCAACCTGGGTGACAGGGTGAGACTCTGTTCCATCATCCCCACAAAATAGGTCAGATAATGCTTGGAGAAGAAGCTTTCTCTGTTCTATGGGTTACCAGTCTATGGAGTGCAAAGAAAATCTGAGATTGAGAAAAAGGACTCCAGGAGTAGCAGGTTTTTAAATTAAAGCATTTAATTTATTTCCCTGATAACATCTTTTAAAATTATTTATTAGAAAAAAAAAAATATATATATATATATATTTTGTGAAAGCACAGAAACCAGAGGGGGAAAATCACCCATATTTGGGAGACCACCACATTTTCATACTGTAATTTTAATGACTATAGAAGGGTCTTTTCCTTATAACCTACTGTTGGGTATATTTTGACATTATACATAATGCTACAATCAAATCTTTACATACGTTTTCCCTTCATTGAGATTCGTTTCTTTGTATTAGATTTCCAGGGGTAGTTTTACTGAGTCAAAAATGAGTATTATTTTAATGGTGTCTTATACGTATGGTTTTTCCAAAGGGTTGTATCAATTTACACATCTAACAGCAATGCTTGAGTCTATTCATTTCAATGCACACAGACCAGCATTGGGTTTCATTGTTTTAAAAACATTTTCTGGGCTAGGCACAGTGGCTGATGCCTGTAATCCCACACTTTGGGAGGCCAAGGTGGGAAAATTGCCTGACCCCAGGAGTTGGAGACCAGCCTGGGTCATGTGGGGAAACTCCATCTCTACTAAAAATACAAAAATTAGCCAGACGTGGTGGCATGCACCAGTAGCCCCAGCTTCTATGGAGGCTGAGATGGGATGATTGCTTGAGCCTGGGAAGTCGAGGCTGCAGTTAGCCATGAGTGCACCACTGTACTCCAGCCTGTGCAATAGAGCAAGATCCTGTCTCAAAAAAACATGTTTTGTTGTTAATTTAATAGACAAAAATAGCATCACCTTATTATTTTTATTCTGGTTTATTTAATAGGAAGTGAGGTTAGTTATTCTATAAATATTCATTGAGCAACTTCTCCATGGCAGAACTTGTGCTGGGTCCGGGGTACTAGTGAGTAAAGCAGATGTGTTCTGTGCCCTTGAACTTACCACCTGGTGGGGATTGTCTCTCCGAGTCCACAGAGGAAACAGAGTTCACTCTCCAGCCCCCAGATATTTGAAAGGAAGAGGCATTAAGGAGGAGCTTTGCTGGCGTGATGGCTCAAGCCTGTGATCCCAGCACTTTGGGAGGCTGAGGTGGGCAGATCACTTGAGCCCAAGAGTTTGAGACTGACCTGGGCAACATAGTGAGACCCCATCTCTACAAAAAATTCAAAAATTAGCCAGGCGTGGTGGCACATGCCTGTGGTCCCAGCTACTCAGGGGGCTGAGGCAGGAGGATCATCTGAGCCTGGGAGGCTGAGGCTGTAGTGTGCTGTGATCATGTAAATGCACTCCAGCCAGGGCAACAGAGAGAGACCCTGTCAAAAAAAAAAAAAAAAAAAAAAAAAACGAAAAGAAAAAAAGAAACAAACAAACAAAGAAAAGAAAAGGAAGGGCTTCCTTACAGAAGTGTGGACAGAGTTAACTCACGTGGGACATTGGCCACCCAGAGGCTAGCAATAGCAGGAAGCCCCTACCATCCTTGGACTGATGAAATTGCAATGTTGGAGCCAGTGGGAGCTGGAATGATGAGGGAGGAGCTGCTGGCAGGAGCTGTCATCGTGGAAGGGATCAGCCACTGCCAGGGATGTGGCACCAAAGCAGGGAGCGAATAGGGGAAGAAGTGCCCTTCCTGGGCCCGCTGCATTTGAAATTATAAAAGTTGTGCTACCTTACTCACTCGTGAATTCATTCGACAGTTCTTGAGGGCTTATGAAGCTAAATAAAATTGGTTTCTGCCCTCATGAAGTCTTCCTTTTTAACATTACTTTTATTATTTATTTATCGCTTGAGACAGGGTCTCGTGTTGTTGCCCAGGATAAAATGCCGTGACATGATCATAGCTCACTGCAGCTTCAACCTCCTGGGCTCAACTGATCCTCCCATCTCAGCCTCCTGAGAAGCTGGGACTACAGGTGTGCACCACCACACCCAGCTCATTTTTGTATTTTTAGTAGAGGCAGGGTCTCACTGTGTTGTCCAGGCTGGTCTCGAATTCCTGGGCTCAAATGTTCCTCCTGCCTTGGCCTCCCAAAGTGCTGGGATTCCAGGTGTGAGCCACTGCACCCAGCCTCAAGAAGTCTTATGTGGAGAAACAGGCTGGTAAAAAGACTTTTTCAGAACATACGTCTGTATCAGTCAAAATTTTTATTTGGTGGTATATAAAACAAAAATACTGCAGTGGCCCAAGGATGTTCAGCCAGGACCAAGGTTGGCTTGGTCTTTTCCTCATGGTCAGTCTCAGGATGGCTGCTGCTGCCCCAGCCATCACATCAGTGCTTCAGACACAAAGAAGGAAGAAGATCAAAGGACAAAGGTCAGCTGAGATCAGCATCCTTATGTTTGATTGGTCAGAATTGTTCACGTGGCCGCCCATCTCTGCAAAGGTGCCTGGGAAATGTAGTTCTGTTTTATTGCTGGGTCCTGAAAGCTAGGGAAGTTTTGAGGGGATAATGGATGGCTGGGTAACCAGTGGTCTCTGAAACACTCTATCTCAGGCATCTAGTACAGTGCCTGCAACATAGTAGCAGCTTAATAATTGTTTGTTGCATGAGTAAATAAACAATAGACTACAGCAGAGCAGTTTGTATGATCAAGGTGGCCGCAAACAACAATGGAAGCAGAGACACAGGCTCTAATCCATCTGGCATTGGTGAGGGGTAGGCCGCAAAGAGAGAAAGAAGAGTGGAACTGCCCGTAGTGGGAGCTAGTTAGGTGTAATCGTCTCCTTCTAGCTTGAGAAGTCCTCATCTAGTCTTGCCAAACATCCTATCCCCCACGATTATTTTGTTTTCTCACTTCACGTCTTTCTTTAGCTCCGTTATGTTTATCTTTGTGTTCAGACAATCCTGGGTCTTACGGAAGGGTAGATGAAGGCATAGTAATGTTAGATTAAACAGATTCTTACATGAGGAAGGGACTTTGCCATTCTCCGTCTACTCCCTGATGGCATTTTATTGGCTTTGATAGCTGTAGAAGCTTATTTGGGGATTTTTTTCTGGCAAAGTTCCCAGAGAGCAGGGTTTATCTAAACTGGCTAATATGCAGCATTTGCGAATAATTATTAATAGATGTTTGCATTTTCATTCTTTATGAATACTGCTGTGGGGTGATTCTATAATTCAAGGGAGAAGTGGTGAGTGAATTGTTATCTTCCCCCAACACTACCCTCTCCCTCCCACCTCCCCGCCCCAGTTTTCTTCCCCTCAGCTGATGGCAGAGCTGTGTCCTCAGGCTGCTCATGTCAAAATCCCTGAGGCATTCTTGACTTCTCTTCTCCAGGCATCCTCCACTTCCCAATCCATAAGCAACACCTGTCTGCTTTACCATCTCAATATATCCAGAATTAATTCACCGTGGTATCCACCTGGTCACGCCCCCCCCCCCCCCCCCCCCCCACCTAACCCAGTGTGGTTTCCTCTTCCTCCCCTCCTGCTTCTGCTTTCTTTCCCATCTGCTCTCTTCACCAGAGGGCACCTGTGAACACCTGAGCCAGGCTAACGCCCCTCCTCTGCTCAGAATCCTCCACAGCTCCTACCTCACTCACCATAGGAGCCAAAGTCCCACATGTGGTCCACAAGACCCTGCATGATCTGCCCCCATCTACTTTTCGGTACACACTAAGCACGTTCCTGCCCCAGGGCCTTTGCATAGGCTGTTCCCTCATCCTAGAATGCTCTTCCCACGGATTTCTGATGGTATCCTTCCTTGCTGCCTTCAAATGTCTGCTTGATTTTTATCTTACCAAGGAGGCTTCCCTGATCATCCTCTCTGGATCCCACTGAAGCAGCATTGTTGTCTGGAGTAAATACACGAAGTCTGTCCTCGCATACCAAGGGAATCAAGGACACAGACACAAGAAGTGGGTTTAGCAGCAGAGGTGTAATAGGCAAAAGAAAGAGAAAGGAGAATAGCTCTTTCTCTTGTGTGAAAGGGGCTTCCGAATGGGACTTCCCACCCATGGCAGAGTGCACCAGATTTTATAGACAGGCTTGAGGGGGCGGTGTCTGATTTGCATAGGGCCCAAAGATTGGTTGGACCAGGTGTGACGTTGACATAGCACGTGGGGAAGCTGGCTGCCTCGCCCTAATCTTATGCAAATAGGGTCTTTGCCTCGCTGGTGCCATGTTACCTGCTCCTTACCGTACACGTGGCTGACAAAGAGAAGGGAAGATGAGGCCGCCATTTTGAACATGCCTAGTCCCAGGTAGCCTTTTCCTATTGGCGCAGCTGCCGGCATTCACCTGGCAAGTTTCCAGTTTGCTTGACTATGTCTGCAGCTGGATTTTACAGGCTGCTCTTTGTTAGAAAAGAAATGATTTGGGGGCTGCTTTTCATGAAAAGGAAAACCTTATTGGGGACTCGCATATCCTCACTATCTGCCTAAATAATTTCTTCTTAGCTCCTATATCACCACCCTACGTTTCTATAATACATCATGTCTACCACATTGAACAATAATTTGTTGTCTATTTTTCTGAATTTGACTGTCAGCTCCATGAGGGCAGCTATTGGAAGTCATCTCATTCTGGGCTGTATCCCCAGGTGCCTAGAATAGCGCCTGGCCTACAGTGGTGTTCAGCAAATATATGTAATCTGTGAGGAGTAGAAATATCTCCCCAAATGTTTCTGATGGCAGGGTACATTTGTACAGCCAGTTTGGAAAGACACTGAGAAATATGTATCAAGAGTCGGGCCGGGCGCGGTGGCTCAAGCCTGTAATCCCAGCACTTTGGGAGGCCGAGACGGGCGGATCATGAGGTCAGGAGATCGAGACCATCCTGGTTAACACGGTGAAACCCCGTCTCTACTAAAAAAATACAAAAAAAAAACCTAGCCGGGCGAGGTGGCAGGCGCCTGTAGTCCCAGCTACTCGGGAGCCTGAGGCAGGAGAATGGCGTAAACCCGGCAGGCGGAGCTTGCAGTGAGCTGAGATCCGGCCATTGCACTCCAGCCTGGGCGACAGCACGAGACTCCGCCTCAAAAAAAAAAAAAAAAGAAAAAGAAATATGTATCAAGAGTCATACAAATGTTGCAATTTCGCATCTAATCTGGTAATTCCACATGTGGGATAAAATCCTCATAGCTAAACGCCCAAAGACATATCATTACTCATTTCCTTATTGCTTTTAAAAGCATCTCATCAGAAACATGATTAAAAGTTCATAAAAAAGGAATAAGTAAATAAATTAAATGAATGTAGCCATCAAAGATAATGGTGGTTATAATATGATTTTAAGTAAGAAAGTGCTAGAGGAAACCTATTCATTTCAGAGTACTAAGTACTGGAAAAAGCTGCTTACACTGAATCCACTGAATACAGGAATCCGAATTTCACAGGGAGCGGCAGTTTGGGGGTGATGAGAGAGATGCAACTGGGACTTTGTCCTGTAAAATGAAGCCACACTTTCTAAGCCTCAGTTAATTTTTTAATTGTGTTCAACAAAGTTTAAATAGTAATTCCAAACATGATCAGCTTCTTAGAATTAACAAAGAACAAAAGTTGATGCAGTCAGCCCTACACACTGAATCCACAGGTTCAACCAACCGTGGGTTCAACAAGTTGCAGATGTAAAATGTAATTAGGCCTGCAGTGGTTGCGTCTGTACTGAACATGTACAGACTTTTTTCTTGTCGTTATTCCCTAAGCAATACAATAACTGTTTACGTAACATTTACATGATCTTGGGTATTATAATTAATCTAGAGATGACTTAAAGCATACTGGGCTAGGCGCAGTGGCTCATGCCTTTAACCCTAGCACTTTGGGAGGCTGAGACAGGAGGATTGCTTGAGGCCAGGAGTTTAAGACCTGCCTGGGCAATATAGCAAGATTGTCTCTACAAAATATGTGTGTGTGTGTGTGTGTGTGTGTGTGTGTGTGTATATAATTTTTTTTTTTTTAATTAGCTGAGAGTGGTGGTGTACACTTTTAGTCCCAGCTACTGGGGAGGCTGAGGTGGGAGGATCACTTGAGCCTGGGAAGTCGAGGCTGCAGAGAGCCGAGATGGTGCCACTGCACTCCAGCCTGGGCAACAGAGTGACACCCTGTCTCAAAAAATAAATGAATAATTAATTAATTAAAGTGTGCTGGAGGACGTGCATAGGCTATTTGCAAACACAGCACCATCTTATATCAGGGACTTGGGCATCTGTAGATTTTGGTATCCATCCAGGATTCCTAGAACCAACACCTCATGGATACCTAGGGATGACTGTATTCAAGTGTGTCTTATTTCCCAACAAAATTGTATGGTAGAACAACAGAACACCTTTCATTTCATCTTTGACTTCAGTGGTGTAATTTTTTCCCCCAGGGAAAAAATTTTAAGTTCCAGGGTACATGTGCAGGTTTGTTACACAGGTAAACATGTGCCATGGTGATTTGCTGCACAGATCATACCATCGCATCACCTAGATATTAAGCCCACCATCCATTAGCTCTTCTTCCTGATGCTCTCCCTTCCACCCCCTACCTTCAAAAAGGCCCCATTGTGTCTTGTTTCCCTCCATGTGTCCATGTGTTCTCATCATTCAGCTCCCGCTTATAAGTGAGAACATGTGGTATTTGGTTTTCTGTTCCTGCGTTAGTTTGCTGAGGATAATGGCTTCCAGCTCCATCCACGTCCCTGCAAAGGACATGATCTCGTTCCTTTTTATGGTTGCATAGTATTCCATGGTGTATATGTACCACATTTTCTTTATCCAGTCTATCATTGATGGGCATTTGGGTTGGTTCCCTGTCTTTGCTATTGTGAATAGTACTGCAATAAACATACACATGCATGTGTCTTTATAACAGAACAATTTATTTTCCTTTGGGCATGTACCTGGTAGTGGGAGAAAAAGGAATGCTTTTACACTTTTGGTGGGAATGTAAATTAGTTCAACTATTGTGGAAGACAGTGTGGCAATTCCTCAAAAACCTAGAGACAGTTATGTAATCTTGGACTTTGGTGGGAATCATTTTGTGGGCCGAAACAAGGTGCCTCAGAGGGCCTTTTAAACCATTTGTTCATCCATTCGTTCCATTTATTTATTTATTTATTTAAGATGGAGTCTCGCTCTCCTGCCCAGGCTGGAGTGCAGTGGCGCAATCTCGGCTCACTGCAACCTCTGTCTCCCAGGTTCCAGCAATTCTCCTGCCTCAGCCTCCCGAGTAGCTGGGATTACAGGCACCTGCCACCATGACTGGCTACTTTTCTTGTATTTTTAGTAGAGACAGGGTTTCACCATGTTGGCCAGGCTGGTCTTGAACTCCTGACCTCAGGTGATCTGCCCGCCTCAGCCTCCCAAAGTGCTAGGATTACAGGTGTGAGCCACTGCTCCCAGCCCATTCATTTTATTTCAAAGCATTCATCACTATCATCCACTTGTCATTTCCTTCTCGATTGTTAACCAGCCTCACTGCAAGTTCCTCACTTAACAATGGCATTCTCTGCATTGCAAGTAGCTCTCCAACATCACTTTCATTGACTTCATGAAATCCTGCTGCCCCTTGCAAAGATTTTCAATGTTCACTCTGCAGTTATTTCACATAGTTTTGAATTGTGTCATTGAATTTCAAACAACCATCAACAATCAGAGATAAACATTGACAAACACACTGATGGCTTCCAAAGCAATGTCTGTGTTACTCCGAAATGGATGGTGGAGGGGGATAATTGTGAAGTTGTCAGTTCATTAGTGACAATTTTTATGTTAGGATGACTTTTGCTTCCCTAAACACATAACGGTGTAAATACTTGGATAATGAGCCATATAGTGAATACTCAGATGATGAAAAACTATTGTGTATAAAATCTTTAAACTATAATTACATTTGTGTGAGAAATAAAAACCTTAGCGGGGAGAACCAGACAGAAATATGATAAAATACCCAGTGTTTGTATTGGAGAAGTCATGGGAGAGTGTCTTTAAAATGTGTTTTTTTCTTCTTTTGAGACTGTCTCACTCTGTCGTCCTGGCTGGAGTGGTGCGATCTCGGCTCACTGCAACCTCCGCCTCCCGAGTTCAAGTGATTCTCATGTCTCAGTCTCCCAAGTAGCTGGGATTACGGGTGTGCGCCACCATGCCGGCTAATTTTTGTGTTTCTAGTAGAGATGGGGTTTCACTATGTTGGCCAGGCTGGTCTCGAACTCCTGACTCAGGTGATCTGCCTGCCTCAGCCTCCCAAAGTGCTGGGATTATGAGCATGAGCCACCGTGCCCAGCCTAAAATGTTTTAAAATAAAAATCACTTTACTTTTGCAAAAATTTTTAAAACAAGTGAAAGAAATTTGGTTTATGGCTGGATGCAGTGGCTCACACCTTAGTCCCAGTGCTTTGGGACACTAAGGCTTGAACCCAGGAATTCAAGGCTGCAGTGAGCTATGATCGTACCACTGCACTCTAGCCTGGGTGACAAAGTGAGACCCTGTCTCTTAAAAAAATAAAAAGAAAGAAAGAAATTTAAAGAAAACTTTCAGACTCACTTTGTTTGTTTGTTTGTTTGAGACGGAGTCTTGCTCTGTCACCCAGGCTGAAGTACAGTGGTACAATCATGACTCACTGCAGCCTCAACCTCCTGGCCTCAAGCAGTCCTCCCACCTCAGTCTCCAAAGTAGCTGAGGCCACAGGCATGTGCCACCATGCCTGGCTTTTTTTTTTTTTTTTTCAGGTGGGGCCTTGCTATGTTGCCCAGTCTGGTTTTGAACTCCTGGACACAAGCAGTCCTCCTGCCTTGGCCTCCTAGATCTCTGAGTTTACCAGTGACAGCCACCACACTGGCCACCATTGTTATATTCAGTGGGAGCTAATGTACTAAAATGTCCAAAGGACACGATTGCTTTTCACATGCTTTTGATATACCAGGAGCCCTCTCAGACTGTAGGAGGAGGGGAGTCACTTTGGTGATAACGAATGACTGTAAGTCGGAGGCAGTGAAAATTACCAACACTGCCGCCCAGGCTCTGAGCCTATCTAACATGTCTTTAACCCACGCAATCACCAATCATACGAACACTGCAATTTCCCTGTTTTACTAAGGAGCACGCTGAGGCCAGAGAGGTTGAACAGCTTGCCTAAGGTCATACAATTCCAACATATGCCGTGCCGCCTTGTGACACATCTTTGAGTCCAGTTAAATTTCTTTCCCCTGATTCTGGTCCCCCAAAGGGACTTGGTTTTTTGTTGATTTGGGAACAAATCACACTTTTTTTTTTCTTTTTTTTTTTTTTTTTGAGACAGAGTCTTGCTGTGTCACCCAGGCTGGAGTGCAGTGGCCGGATCTCAGCTCATTGCAAGCTCCTCCTCTCGGCTTCACGCCATTCTCCTGCCTCAGCCTCCCGAGTAGCTGGGACTAGAGGCACCTGCCACTTCACCCGGCTAGTTTTTTGTATTTTTTAGTAGAGACGGGGTTTCACCGTGTTAGCCAGGATGGTCTCGATCTCCTGACCTCGTGATCCGCCCGTCTCGGCCTCCCAAAGTGCTGGGATTACAGGCTTGAGCCACTGCGCCCGGCCAAATCACACTTTTATTCGTAGAGTAACTTGGACAGAATTTATTTTTACGCAGTATTGTTTTGCTCTCAATAACTGCGTTTATTTTCATGTATTGGAGGATTATACCACACTCTTCAGTAGAATTTTAAAGTTCTTTTCACAAGAGTTCTTCGCATTTCATAAGTTTATTTTCAATACAGTACTTTATCCTGGTTTGCTTTTGTAAATGAGATTTTCCCCCCATTTTATTCACTAAGCGGTCATTATATATAGTTAGCATTATTATTATTTTATTATTTTTGAGATGGAGTCTCGCTCTGTGGCCCAGGCTGGAGTGCAGTGGCACAATCTCGGCTCACTGCAAGCTCCGCCTCCCGGGTTCAAGAGATTCTCCAGCCTCTGCCTCCAGAGCAGCTGGAACTACAGGCACGCACCACCACTACTGGCTGATTTTTTGTATTTTTAGTAGAGACGGGGTTTCACCATGTTGACCAGGCTGGTCCTGAACTCCTGACCTCAGGTGATCTACCTGCCTCGACCTCCCAAAGTGCTGGGATTACAGGTGTGAGCCACTGAGCGTGGCCAAGTTTATTTTCAATACCATACTTTATCTTGTTTTGCTTTTTTAAATGATACTTTTTTCCCCGTTTTATTCAGGAAGTAGTCATCATGCATAGTTAGTATTATTATTATTATTATTATTTTTGAGATAGAGTCTCACTCTGTCGCCCAGGCTGGAGTGCAAAGGTGCCATCTCGGCTCACTGCAACCTCCACCTCCTGGGTTCAAGCTTTCTCCTGACTCAGCCTCCCAAGTAGCTGGGATTATAGGCAGGCACCACCACACCCGGCTAATTTTTGTATTTTTAGTAGAGACAGGGTTTTGCCATGTTGGTCAGGCCTGTCTCGAACTCCTGACCTCAGGTGATCCACTCACCTCAGCCTCCCAAAGTGCTGGGATTACAGGCGTGAGCCACTGCGCCCGGGCAGCATTGATTTTTATAATAATTTTTTGTTTGCTTTTGAGACAAGGTCTTGCCCTGTTGGCCAGGCTGGAATGCAGAGTCGTGATCATAGCTCACTGCAGCCTCATCCTCCTGCCTCATCCTCCTGCGTAGCTGGGACTACAGGTTTGCACCACCATGCCGTTGTAATATAATTTTCTTTCTTTTTTTTTTTTTTTTTCAGAAACAGGGTCTCTGCTATGTTGTCCAGGCTGGTCTTGAACTCCTGGTCTCAAGCAATTCTCCCACCTTGGCCTCCCAAAGCACTGGGATTACAAAGATGAGCCACTGAGCCCGATCCAATTTTTATATTAATTTGTACAACTAGCCACCTTATGGAATTATCTTATTGTTTCTAATATTTTTATTTAACTTCCTATGTTTTATAATTAGATCGTCATTTAATCTGCAAATAGTATTAATCTCTATACTTGTTCCTCTTAATTTCCTTTTTCCTATGGATACATAACATACATATTTATGGGATGCACATGATATTTTGACACATGCGTCCAAGGAACACATAATCCTCTGAGGCGTGCTCTTAAATGAGTGCCTTAGGTGAGAGTTGAGTGATTTCTGTCGGCATGGGATGAAAACCCTTTCCACAACAAAAGACACAGCCGCCGCCAAGGAAGGGAAGGCAAGAGACACAGAAGCGAGGTTTAATGGTCTGTCAAGTCAACCCATTAAGCAATCTCTGTGGGACAACATGCATTTGAACAGTCTGAACACGGATGGGTTCATGTTTCTCTCCACATGTAATTCTTAGGTGAAATTTTTACTCCCACCAATAAGTGATGCTGGGGTCTCTTTTTCTATTACCTTTATTTGATTGTGTCTCCAGTGGGTCTTTTTTTTTTTGAGATGGAGTCTTGCTCTGTCGTTCAGGCTGGAGTACAATGGCAAGGTCTCGGCTCACTGCAACCTTCGCCTCCTGGGTTCAAATGATTCTCCTGCCTCAGCCTCCTGAGTATCTGGGACTACAGGTGCATGCCATTATGACTAGCTGTAATTTTTGTATTTTTAGTGTAGACAGGGTTTCACTATGTTGGCCAGGCTGGTCTCGAACTCCTGACCTCATGATCCACCTGCCTTGGCCTCCCAAAGTGCTGGGATTACAGGTGTGAGCCACTGCGCCTGGCCTCCAGTGGGTCTTTTTCTGTGTCTGCCTTCTCTGTTTCTGGAGCACCAGGTGCTTCCCTGGACATGAGAGGCAATTTCTTTCTTTCTTTTTTTTTTATTTTTAATTGTATTATTATTATTTTTTATTTTACTGTAAGTTCCAGGATACATGTGCAGAACGTGCAGGTTTGTTACATAGGTATACTTGTGCCATGGTGGTTTGCTGCACCTATCAACCCGCCATCTAGGTTTTAAGCCCCGCATGCACTAGGTATTTGTACTAATGCTCTCCCTCCACTTCCCCACCACTGCCTGACAGGCCCCGATGTGTGATGTTCCCTTCCCTGTGTCCATGTGTTCTCATTGTTCAACTCCCACTTATGAGCGAGAACATGCGATGTTTGGTTTTCTGTTCCCGTGTTAGTTTGCTGAGAATGATGGCTTCCGGCTTCATCCATGTCCCTGCAAAGGACATGATCTCATTCTTTTTTTTATGGCTGTATAGTATTCCATGGTATCTATGTGTGACATTTTCTTTATCTAGTCTATCATTGGTGGGCATTTGTGATCCTTGTATTACATAGGTTCCAAGTCTTTGCTATTGTAAATAGTACTGCAATAAACATACGTGTGCATGTGTCTTTATAGTAGAATGATTTATAATCCTTTGGGTATATAGCCAGTAGTGGGATTGCTGTGTCAGATCATTCTGGTTCTAGATCCCTAAGGAATCGTCACACTGTCTTCCACAATGGTTAAGGTAATTTACACTCCCATCAACTGTGTAAAAGCGTTCCTGTTTCTCCACAGCCTTGCCAGCATCTATTGTTTCCTGACTTTTTAATAATCGCCATTCTGACTGGTGTGAGATGGTATCTCATTGTGGTTTTGATTTGCAGTGTAAGAGGCAATTTCAACTGCACTCAGTAAAGAGGATCGCCAATGCAGTCAGTGCTTATTTTCCACCACCCTGTGCTTGGCCCGTCACATATAGAGGGAGGGCATTGTTCCATCCTTTTGTGATCCCATGGGGTGTGTCCTGCCCTCATCCTTATTTTGCAGATGAGGAAACTGAGACTTAAAGAGTTGAAATGATAGTTCAAACTCACATAAGTAGGGCCCAGCTTGGATGTTAGCATGCTATTATTATTCTTTGTTGCTATTGCGTTGTTCCTAGATGAGGAAACCATTTCTGAGGGGTCATGGGGCTCAGAAGCGCAGGGCTGGGGTAGTCATCCAGACAAGCACTGTCCAACAGAAATACAACAAGGGATCGGGGTGCTGTGGCTCATGCCTATAATCCCAGCTCTTTGGGAGGCTGAGACGGGAGGATTGCTTGAGGCCAGGAATTCGAGGCTGCAGTGAGCTATGATTGCACCACTGTATTCCAGCCTGAGCAACAGAGTGAGACCCTGTCTCTAAAGAAAAAAGAAAAAAGAGGCCAGGTGCGGTGGCTCGTGCCTGTAATCCCAGCACTTTGGTAGGCCGAGGGGGGCGGATCACTTGAGGCCAGGAGTTCGAGATCAGCCTGGCCAACATGGTGAAACCCCAACTCTTCTAAAAATACAAAAATTAGCCCAGTGTGGTGGCAGGTGCCTGTAATCCCAGCTACTCGGGAGGCTGAGGCAGGAGAATTGCTTGAACCCAGGAGGCAGGGGTTGCAGTGAGCCGAGAGCATACTGCTGTACTCTGTAGTCTTGCTCTGGGTGACAGAGCAAGACTCCATCTCAAACGAACAAACAAAAATAAGTGCAGGGCTTGGTAGTCATCCCGATAAGTACTGTCCAACAGAAATACAACAAGGGGTCAGGGTGCTGTGGTTCATCCCTGTAATCCCAACTCTTTGGGAGGCTGAGGTAGGAAGATTGCTTCAGGCCGGGAATTCAAGGCTGCAGTGAGCTATGATTGTGCCATTGTGTTCCAGCCTGGGCAACAGAGTGAGACCCTGTATTTAAAAAAAAAAAGACAAAGAAAAGAAATACAAAGATCTCATATGTAATTTTAAATTTTCAAGTAGCCTCATTAGAAATGGTAATAAGAAACAGGTGAAGTTAGTTTTAATAATGTATTTTTAACCCAATATATTGAAAATGTTACTTCCACATGGGATGAACATAGAAATTACTGAGATATTTCACACTTCTAAAAATATTGAGTCTTCAGGCTGGGCACAGTGGCTTGTGTCTGTAATCCTAGCACTTCGGAAGGCCAAGACAGGCAGATTGCTTGATTTCAGGAGTTCCAGACCAGCCTGGGCAACATGACAAAACCCCATCTCTACAAAAAGTTAGTTGGGCATAGTGGCATGTACCTGTAGTCCCAGCTACTAGGGAGGCTGAGACAGGAGGATCCCCTAAATCTGGGAGATCAAGGCTGCGGTGAGCCATGATCATGCCACTGCACTCCAGCCTGGGCAACAGAGTGAGACCCTGTCTCAACAAACAAAAACAAACAGAAACAAAAGTCTTCAATATCTGGTGTGTATTTTATGCTTTACTTGATCTCAATTCCGATGAGTCCCATTTCAAGCACTCAGTGGCCACATGTGGCTTATGGCTACATTTTTGATAGCGTGTGTGGGTCTAAATCTTTGACAAGTATTTCTGGTATTTTTTGGTGACACAATTAGGCTCAGGTAGTAAACATATCAGGGGTACCCAATATATACTTGTTTTGTCATACCAGACCCTTTGCTTTTGGTCTGGATATTTGACCCCTCCAAATCTCATGTTGAAATTTGATTCTCAGTGTTGGAGATGGGGTCTAGTGGGAGGTGTTTGGGTCATGGGGGCAGATCACTCATGAAGGGCTTGGTATTGTCCTCTCAGTAATGCGTAAGTTCTTGCTCTATTAATTCCCCCAAGAGCTGGTTGTTAAAAAAAAACCCTGGCACTTCCCTCTGTTCTCTTTTGCTTTCTCTGTGGTCTCTGCACATGCCAGCTCCCTTTCACCTTCCACCTTGACTGGAAGCAGCTTGAGGCCCTCACCAGATGCAGATGCCTGTACCATGCTGTACCCGACAGTCTGCAGGACTGTCAGCCAAACAAACCTCTTTTGTGTATAAATTGCCCAGCCTCAGGTATTCCTTTACAGCAACACTAATGGACTAAGACACCTTTCATACTCTTTTTTGATGAAGGAAGGAGAAATGAAGGAAGGGAGGAAGGAAGGAAGGAAAGAAGGAAGGAAGGAAGGAAGGAAAAAAGGAAGTCCTTCCTAAAAATATTTCCCCCAATATGGAAAAAAAACCCCTTTTTATGTAACACCGTTAAGCATTGCCCCAGCAGAAGCAGCCCCATGTCTTGAGCTTGAAGGAAGGAAAGAAAGAGAGAAAGAAAGGAGAATAAGAGGAAGAAACAGGAGGAAGAAATGAAGGAAAGGAGGGAGGAAGGAAGGAAGGAAGGAAGGAAGGAAGGAAGGAAGGAAGGAAGTTAGTTAGTTCAGTGGAGGATCCAGGAAAACTGCCCTGAATGCCCTGAAGTTCCTCCCTTCTGCCTAAATATTTTGAAGTAGCTAACAGAATCTGTCCAACTTCATTATCTTAATTTGAATCCCTGCCCCCAACCCCCAAGAAGCAGATCCAGAAGCAGAGATTTGAATGCTTCTGGAGGAGATTCCAAAGCACACTGGCAGAAAAGTAGGAAAGGGAAGACCCAGTAATAAGTGAACCATCAGGCAAGTTACCACCATGAGCAACTGGGTCTCAATTACCAGTGGGGACCTCTGGGAGGCAGCAGAGGGCATATTCCTCCACGTTATTGCATGCTAGTGGTGAGGGAGCTGGGGTATTGATCCATCAGCTCCCATCCATCACAAATTAAAGGATGCTCCTTGGTAGTATTAATTCTCTAACACCACAGACTGCTGAGTGGACACTTTGATAGCCAGAGAAAATGCCCCGAGGGCTGGCAGGGGGAGGTCAGACCTGCATACACTCAAGTGGTTAGGGCATGGCTGGACAGTGTTTGCCACACTGGTGACGTACCCACTTCCTTATAATTAAAAAAGTTTACTTTTTGTACCATAAGCCCTTGTGAACTTTATGTCCATTAACTTTGTGACAGTCTGGCTGCCATATGGGACATGAGATGATTTAGTTGTTGTCATCTCAGTGACAGAAAAGGCAGAACAGCTATGGAAGGAGATCGCAGATGTATGCATATATTTATGTGTAACCTTGCAAACATGTGCGTGCGCTCCCATTCTTGTTGTCACCAAGCCTAATTCTCTTACCACATTCTCTGCTGTCTTCCCCATATACATACAAGCTCTTTTTTAGTCATTGGGCAAAACAGAAGAAAATAAAAGGACCAAGTCTCCATTTTCTGGGGAAATGATGCTGTTCTCCTTCTAAGGAGGCATCAGAATCAAATGTCCCCTACCTGTGTCTCCAGCTTCATTCTCTCTCTCTGTCTCCTCCATTGGAAAATAATTTGTATTGGTTTCTGGCTAATCTTTTGTTTCTTCTTGAGAATATGAGCAAAATGCTTTTTCTTTTTTCATGTATTTCTGTCTCTTTCTTTCATAAAGATAGCTCAACACCTGCACTTCTCTGCAACTTGTCCTTTTCACTTCTGGAGGTGTTGGGTTGCTATTTTGACCTCTCTTCATGGCTGAGGCTAAGGCAGTGAACAGGACAGACAGGAGTTTTGAGGTTCTGTAACTCAAAACATTTTAAGAGCCCCAATGTGACTTAACAAGAGGAAACATCTTTGAGGCATGTTTCATAAAATCAACGTATTAACCATGTTTTTTTGCTCGTTTGTTTGGTTTTTGAGATGGAGTCTTGCTCTCACCCAGGCTGGAGGGCAGTGGCATGATCTCAGCTCACTACAACCTCTGCCTCCCAGGTTCAAGAGATTCTCCTACCTCAGCCTCCCGAGTAGCTGGGACCACAGGCACCCGCCACCATGCCTGGCTAATTTTTGTATTTTTTGTAGAGACAGAGTTTCACCATGTTGGCCAGGCTGGTCTTGAACTCCTGACCTTGAGTGATCCACTCCCCTCAGCCTCCCAATGTGCTGGAATTACAGGCATGAGCCACTGCACCTGGTCTTAACCATGTATTTCTGATTCTCTGATATGTGGGGCTTTGCTGACCCTACAAGAATGGCCCCTCCCAGAGCTAGCCAATTTCTAGATAGTAAAGGGCCTTTTATATGCAAACCAACCAATCCAGATCTACACCCCTAACCATCTCCTTTCTTGGGCTCTCACCCGCTGGGACACTATCCCCCTGCTCTAATCATCTTGGAGCCAAGTACCAAGCAATGAGGGGCAGCTCCTATGCCCCGAAGCCCTTACCCTGCCTGGCTCATTCCTTCCCATGGAAATCACAATAAAGGCTCTTGCCCACATGTTTTCTTCACTCCCTTTGCCCCCCAGCCCAGCCCTATGTGGCCCTGCATAGCATGGTGCGCCCTTTCTTCTTGGGACCTGTGAGTAACAAACTATATTTTCAATGGCAGTCGTCACCTGATCTAGTGGCCTTGCCATACCTGAATAATAATAAAACTGGGCTGGGTGCAGTGGCTCATGTCTGTAATCCCAGCAATTTGGGAGACTGAAGTGGGAAGATTGCTTGAGACCAGGAGTTCAAGACCAGCCCTGGCAACATAACAAGATCCCTATTTCTACAAAAGAAACCCAGAAAAATTAGCCAGGCATGGTGGCACACGCCTGTAGTCCCGGCAACTCAGGAGGCTGGGGTGCAAGGTTTGTTTGAGCCCAGGGGGTTGAGGCTGCAGCGAATCTCCCCATGATCATGTCATGGCATCCAACCTGGGCAATAGAGCAAAAACCTGTATCAAAAAGATAACAATAATAATAAAACCTACATTTTAAAACAATGAAGGCCCAACATGGGATGCCAGCCCCGTCATCCTCATCACCTCCCTGCTCTCATGTCCTTCTATTCTCTCCACTCCAGCCACACAAGCCTCCTTAATGTTCCTCAAGCATGCCAGGCATCTTGCATGTAGGCCTCTGTCTGTGCTGTTCCCTGTGCTTGCGATGCCCTTCCTCCAGATATCAGTACGTCTTTTCCTGCCTTCATGTCTCTGCTCAAATATCACCTTCTTAGAGCAGTCTTTTGCAAAATAGCTCCCACTCTATCTGACCCTTACCTGCTGCTTCTTTTTCTTTCTCTTTTCTTCCTTCCTTCTTTCCTTCCTTCCTTATTTCTCCTTTCTTTCTTTCTCTCTTTCTTTCTCTTTCTTTCTTTCTTTCTTTCTTTCTTTCTTTCTTTCTTTCTTTCTTTCTTTCTTTCTTTCTTTCTTTCTTTCTTTCTTTCTTTCTTTTCTTTCTCTCTCTCTCCCCCCTCCTTCCCTTCCTTCCTTCCTTCTTTCCTGCCTTCTCTCTCTCCCCTTCCTTCCTTCCTTCTCTCTCTCTTTCCTTCCTTCCCTCCCTCCCTCTCCCCTTCCTTCCTTCCTTCATTTCTCTTTTCTCTTTTCTTTCTTTCCTTCCTTCCTTCCTTTCTCTTTCCTTCCTTCCTTCCTTCCTTCCTTCCTTTCTTTCTTTCTTTCTTTCTTTCTTTCTTTCTTTCTTTCTTTCTTNTCCCTCCCTCCCTTCCTTCCTTCCTTCTTTCAACCGGGTCTTGCTCTCTTGCCCAGGCTGGAGTGCAATGGTGTGATCTCGGGTCACTACAACCCCCACCTCCTGGGTTCAAGCAATTCTCATGCCTCAGCCACCCAAGTCACTGGGATTACAGGCATACACCACCATCCCCAGCTAATTTTTGTATTTTTAGTAAAGACCGAGTTTCTGCATGTTGGCCAGGCTGATTTCTAACTCCTGGCCTCAAGTGATCCACCCGCTGTGGCCTCCCAAAGTGCTGGGATTACAGGTGTGAACCACCATGCCTGGCCTCCATTTTTCTTATAAAAACTATCTTTACCTGACAGATGATAAATCTGCCTGAGTTTATTTGTCTGATTTCTCTGCCCTAAACAGTGAGTTTCCTAAGAACAGGAAATTATTTGCTCTATTAATGGCTGTGCCTGGGATAGGATCTAGTATAGAATAAATGCATAATCAACATATGTCAAATGAATGAATGAACAAATGAACCTGATAATTTTTCTCAAGCTTTCTAGGTGAAATAGTGCACTTGATCTTATCGTTGGTAAAGCTCTGGTAAAACCTGTTATTTTGCAACTTAGGAAGACCTTGCTCAGTTCTTAAGAAAAACCAGCTGGGCACGGTGGCTCACGCCTGTAATCCCAGCACTTTGGGAGGCTGAAGCAGGAGGATCACAAGGTCAGGAGTTTGAGACCAGCCTGAGCAACGTGGAGAAACCCCGTCTCTACTAAAAACACAGAAACTGGCCGGGCGCGGTGGCTCAAGCCTGTAATCCCAGCACTTTGGGAGGCCGAGATGGGCGGATCACGAGGTCAGGAGATCGAGACCATCCTGGCTAACACGGTGAAACCCCGTCTCTACTAAAAAATACAAAAAAACTAGCCGGACGAGGTGGCGGGCGCCTGTAGTCCCAGCTACTTGGGAGGCTAAGGCAGGAGAATGGCGTGAACCCGGGAGGCGGAGCTTGCAGTGAGCTGAGATCCGGCCACTGCATTCCAGCCTGGGCGACAGAGCAAGACTCCATCTAAAAAAAAACAAAAAAAAACACCCACAGAAACTAGCCGGGCGTGGTGGTGGGCGTCTGTAATCCCAGCTACTCAGGAGGCTGAGGCAGGAGAATCGCTTGAACCCAGGAGGTGGAGGTTGCAGTGAGCTGAAACCGTGCCATTGCACTCCTGCCTGGGTGACAGAGCAAGACTCTGTCTCAAAAAAAAAGAAAGAAAAGAAAAGAAAAAAGAAAAACCAAGGTCTGCATTTCCATAAGCAGGTGTAGCTCATTTGATTAAATTTCCCTTGCTAACTTCTTAGGATACACATGAATATATAACTAAGCATTTAATCAAACTCCTGACTTACCAGAGGGGTTAGATGCTGAATATAATTTGTAATTGCCTAAGAATATAGTAAGCTTGAGTACTTTTGTTTCCATAATTAAGTGTGAGGCCCTTGTCTCAATGTGAATTAAGAATACTTCAAGCACTGAATATGAAAAGTAAATTTATTTTCTTTTGGAAAAGTTCAAAAATACATGAAAGAAGAGAAAATAGAATGATATCCCACCCAATTCCTATGACCCATCTTCAATAATTATTAACTCATAACACATCTTGTGTTTCTCTAGCCCAAACTTAAACATAACCTTAATTTGCAAATTGAAGCAAACCTTTAATTTGCCTTAACATATAACCCGGGGTTGTGTTTAACCCTCTTAAAGCAAATCTCAGATGTCGTACGATTTCATCCGTAAATATTTTAATATGTACTTCTCAGAGTTAAGGACTCTGCAGTCGCTGTGGAAAATGGTATGGTGATTCCTCAAAAAATCAAATATAAAGTTAGTATATAATCCAGCAATTTTACTTCTGGGTGTACACTAAATGAAAGCAGGGACTCAAACAGATGTTCCTTTGTACATCCATTTCGTAACAGCAGTATTCACAATAACCAAAAGGTGGAAGCAACACAAGTGTGTGGCAACAGGTGAAATGGATAAACATAGCGTTGTATATCCATATGAAGGAATAGTATTCAGCCTTAAAAAAGGAATGAAATTATGACACACGCTACAACATGAATGAACCTTGAGTACATAATGCTAAGGGAAATCAGCCACTCACAGGAAGACAAATACCGTATGATTCTGTTTATATGGGGTCCCTAGAGTGGTCAAATTCATAGGGACAGTAAGTAGAATAGGGGTTGCCAGGGGCTGGGGGAGAGGGAATGGGAGGTTAGTGTTTAATGGAGACAGTTTCAGTTTGGGAAGATGAAAATATTCTGGAGACGAATCGTGGTGATGGTTACACATCTATGTGAATGTACATAATACCACTGAAATGTACACCTTAAAAATGGTTAAAATGATCAATTTTTTATTATGCATATATATTTTTTGAGACAGAGTTTCACTTTTATTGCCCAGGCTGGAGTGCAATGGAGCAACCTTGGCTCACTGCAACCTCCGCCTCCCTGGTTCAAGTGATTCTCCTGCCTCAGCCTCCCCAGTAACTGGGCTTACAGGTGCCTGCCACCACTCCCAGCTAATTTTTTTGTATTTTTAGTAGAGATGGGGTTTCACCATCTTGGCCAGGCTGGTCTTGAACTCCTGATCTCAGGTTATCTGCCCACCTTGGCCTCCCACAGTGCTGGGATAACAGGCGTGAGACACTGTGCCCGGCCATGATGCATATTTTTCCACAATAAAAGAAAAAGCTAAGGAGTCACTTATGTTGCATGTTGTCCTCGCTCTGGAGCTAGTCTTGAGCATTTGCCACCTGGAGCTCTGCCAGTTCCTGTGCAGAAGAAAAAAGTGGTCCAGAGCACTGCTGTGGACCACTTTCAAAAGTTCAATAGAACTTTCCAAAAAATGTTCCCTATCTCCAATGTTTAATAAAGTAGCTACTAGATACATGTAGCTTTTGAGGACTAAAAATATGGCTTGTAAGACTGAGCAACAGGATTTTAAATGTTGTTTAATTTTGAAAGCCACATGTGGCTACCGGTTTGGACACTGCAACATTAGAGAGATTTGCATTGGTTATTAAATGCTTCAACCTGGGAGTGACACGTTTCATTTCCACTGAGAACTCATTGGTCAGAATTAGTCACATGACCCCAGCAGACCACGGGGGTGGTCTTACATCTTACATCTTACACATGCCTGTATATGGAGAACTGGAAATATTTGGTGAACAGCTCTAATGCCTGTCTCAGAGAATAAGTCTTTTTAAGATCCAGAAAGGAGAAAAATTGGCTATTTTATTTCAGGAAGAGACGATAAGAAACGTGGAGACTTAATGTATTATTTATCTATTGTTGTGTAACAATTTACCAAAGCCTTGGCTGCTTTAAACAACATTTATTTCACAACTTATGTGAGTCAGGAATCAGGTGCAGCGGTTTCAGAGTCTCTCATGAGGCTGCAATCAAGGTATCAATTGGGGCTTCATTCTCATCTTAAGGCTTAACTGGGGAAAGATGTGCTTTCAAGCTTAAACACGTGGCTGTTGGCAGAATGCTATGGAAAAGGAACACTCAGAGAACAATTATAGCGATACCAAAAGGCTCTTGAAATTAAAAAATATAAAAGCATAAATAAAAACTGAATAAAAGGTGGAAAGATAAAATTAGAGAAATCTCTCAAAAAGAAGATTAAGACATAATGGAAATACAAAATAGAAGGAAGGGAACAGATAAGAAGAGAATCAGTCCAGAAAGTCCAACATCTGAATAATAAGTTTAAAAGAGAATCAAGAAAAAAGGGTGGGAATCTTAGCTGGGTGTGGTGGCACACTCCTATAGTCCTCAGGAGGCTGAGGTAGGAGGATTGCTTTGAGCCCAGGAGTGCGAGGCTGTAATGAGCTAGGATCACATCACTGCACTCCAGCCTATGTGACAAAGCAAGACCTTGTCTCTAAAAAAAGGGGAGGGGGGTAAGAATCATACTAAGTGCCCAGTATAATGACTGAAAATAGACCTAAACTTACATCATAAGAAAATTTTGGAACACAATGGAAAAAGATTCTAAAAGCTACTAGAGGAAAAAAAACGAGGTCTTATACAAGAAATTAGGAGTAAGAATGCTTCAAGCTTCCCAACGGCAATGCTGGAATTAGAATACATTGGAGCAATACTTCACATTTTTGAAGTAAAATGATCTCCAAACCAGAATTCTATACCCAGCCAAACTACCAATGAGGTATAAAGCTAAAACAATGGCATTTCATACATAGAAGGCTCCAATATTTACTTCCTGAGACTGATTAGACTGTTCAAAAATGGCTACACCATGGCTCCCATTTTACATTTGCTTAGAATTTTACCACTTCCCCATAAAGGATTGGAATCTATATTCTCTCCCCTTGAACCTGGGTGAATCTTTGTGACTGATTCAACTAATAGAGTAGGGAGGGAGTGATGCTTTGTGACTTCCAAGGTTAGGTCATAAAAGGAGATGCAGCTTCTGCCTGGCTCTCTCCCTTGAGACATGTGCCTTTGGAGTCCTGAGCTGGCATAAGAGAAGTTCAGCTACCCTGAAGTTGCCATACTGGAGACACCATGTGGAGATACCACATAGAGATGGAGAGAGATGCTTGAGAAGCCTCAGTTGTTTGAGTCTTTCCAGCCTAAGTGCCAGCCCTGTGACTGAGGAAGCCTTGGAGATGACTCTAGTCCCTCTCACCATCTGACTGTATTTGCATGAAAGACCCCAAGTGAAAACCACCCAGACGATCCCAGTTGACCACCCAAATCACAAAATGTAATAATATAAATGAATGTTGCTGTTTTATGCTACTAAGTTTGGGCTGCTTTTTATGCAGCAATAAGGTAACTGGAAAACTTGTCATGCATCCTTTCTCAGGAAGCTACTAGAGGATGTGCTTCATCCAAACAAGGGAGTAAACCAAGAAAGAGGGAAACATAGAACACTGGACTTAAGAAATCCAACAATGAGAAGCAAAGGGAATCTCCTGGATGATGATAAAGAGAGAGCCCAGGATGAAAGCTGTATGCCAGGGAAAGTCATGATTAGACCATGTGACAAGTCTTCAGGAAAGACTGCTTCTGGATGATAAAATGAACTGAATAGCTGTTAAAGATTTGGGGGTCAAATTTGCAATAAGTACCAAGCTAAGAATAATTTAAAAAATGATGAGTCCCAAGGGAAACAATATGTTGTAAAGAAAAAGTAGTTATAGTTTGTTCATGCCATAACTGTAACTTGCCTTGTACATGACAATATAAATACCGAATCTTCCTGACTTTGTGAAAGAACAATATTGGGCAAATGCACAGGTCTTGGAAGGTTCCATATGTAGGGGGATGGAGGGAGAAATTAGCAAAATCCTCCTTTTCTATAGCTAATACCTATAAAGTGCTACAACACCCATACAGGATACTTCTTTGTTGCTTTCATTATAATATCCTTGGGTATTGCTGTTGGCTATTTCTGAATACTAATTAAATATTCACAAGTGTACATCTTGTTTTCCCAACCTAACTATAAGCTCTTTGATAGTTAATGCTTCTCTATATTATCTGTAGTGGCTGACCTAGTGTGCTACACATAGTACGTGGTCAGTTTGAGAAATATTAGTTGAATAAAATAATAATGTCGGAACAAATAAATAATACCTAAAACTGAAAATTTTTGAAGTAGAAAGAAGTAAGTGAATGAACGATATAGCGCTTGGTGTGGTGGCTCATACTTGTAATCCCAGTGCTTTGGGAGGCTGAGGTAGGAGGATCGCTTGAGGCTAGGAGTTCGAGACCAGCCTGGGCAACACAGCAAGACACTATCTCTACAAAATAGATATATATTTAGCCAGGTGTGGAGGTGTGCATCAGTAGTCCTAGCTACTCAGGAAGATGAGGTGGGAGGATTACTTGAGCCCAGGAGTTTGAGGCTGCAGTGAGCTGACATTGTACCACTGCACCCCAGCCTGGGTAACAGAGTGAGACCTTCATCTCCGAAACAAACAAACAAACAAAAACCCAATATGAATAATAGGGTAGTAAATAGCAAAATAATCAGCTAAAGGGAACCAGGCACAGAAAGACAAATATCGCATGCTCCCGTTCATATGTGGGAGCTAAACAAAACAAAACAAAAAAACAAAACTCACAGAGGTAGAGAGTAGAGCGATAGTTACCAAAAGATGGGAAGGGTAGTGGGGAGGGTGGAATAAAGAGGAAATGATTAATGGGTACAAAAATAGAGTTAGATAGAAAGAATAAAATCTAGTGCTTGGTAGCACAATAGGGTGACTACAGTTAACAATAATTTATGTTCCCATCACAAAGAAATGGTAAATCCTTTCTTAAAAAATACTTTTAAGTTCAGGGGGTATATGTGTAAGATTGTTACATAGGTTACCTTGTGTCATAGGATTTGTTGTACAGATTATTATTCAGTCTACCATTGATGGGCATTTTGGTTGATTCCATGTCATTGCTATTGTGAACAGTGCTGCAATGAATATGCGTGCATGTGTCTTTGTAGTAGAACAATTTATATTCCTTTGGGTATATACCCAGTAATGGGATTGCTGAGTGTGATGGTATTTTTGTTTTTAGGTCTTTGAGGGAGGAATCACCACACTGTCTTCCACAATGGTTGAACTAATTTACACTCCCAACAACAGTGTATAAGCATTCCTTTTTCTCCGCAAGCTCATCAGCATTTGTTATTTTTTGACTTTTTAGTTACGGCCAAGAAATGGTAAATGCTTGAGGTGGTAGATATCCCAGTCACCCATATTTGGTCATTACACGTTGTATGCTTGTATCAAAATGTCACATATACCCCATAGATAGGCATAACTATTATATATCCATAATGATTTTTTAAATCAGCCAAAAGATGGCCAGGTGCAGTGGCTCATGCCTGTAACCCCAGCACTTTGGGAGGCCAAGGAGGGCAGATCACTTGAGGTCAGGAATTTGAGACCAGTCTGGCCAACATGGCGAAACCCCATCTCTACCAAAAATATAAAAAATTAGCCGGGTGTGGTGGTGGGTGCCTATAATCTCAGCTACTCGGGAGGCTGAGGCAGGAGAATCACTTGAACCTGGAAAGCGGAGGTTGCAGTGAGCCGAGATCGTGCCACTGCACTGCAGCCTGGGTGACAGAGCAAGACTCTGTCTCAAAAAAGAAAAAAAAAAATCAGCAAAAAGGGATGATAGTGGGTATCTTTCAGGAGGAGGATATGAAGCATGGAGGGAGGCAGGGGACTGCTATTTTGCATAACAAAAGCTGTTTCAGAGACGCATTTGACTCTAAATCCCAATGGCAGCACCCTCTATTCCCTTTCCTGCTTTGGTTTTCTCCTTAGCACTTAGCCCCATCTGACATACTATGTATTTTCCTTATTATTTACTCTATTTATTCCTCATCTCAATTCAACTCCACGACCACGGGAAATTCTGTCTGCCTTGTTCTGTGTTTGCAAAATTACTGGGCACATGGCAGATGTTCCATACAGTCAGGAGAATGAATGAACCTTGCGCCTCTGCAATGTTTGTAGCCGCTCATTTATTTTAACTTTTTATTTTGTTGAAATTTCAGATTTACCAAAAAGTTATAAGACTGGTACAAAGAAGTCGCCTGTATCACTCATCCAGGTTTCTCAAATGCTAACATTTTACCACTTACACTCTATCCTTTCTCTCGCTCTCTCTCTCTCTCTCCACCCCAACCGTTGACCACTGAGAGTAATTTGTAGATATGATGGCCCTTTAACGCTATCTAATTCAGTGTGTTTCCCAAAACAGGGCATTCTCTTACATAAGCACAGCACAATGATCAAAATTAGGAAATTAGCATGGACACACTGTTATTATGTAATCCACAGATCTTATTCAGATGTCACCAATTGTTCCAATAGCATTCTTTGTAGCAAAAGGAGGTCCTGGCTCACTTGTTGAATTTGGTCAGTCACATTTCCTTTAATCTGAACAAGTTGTTCTGTCTTTATTTGAGCTTCGTGACATTAACACTTCCAAAGAATACTTATTTTATAAAGTGCCCCTTAATCTGAACATGGTTGTTTACCAGTTATTCAAATCACGCATTTTTGGCAGAAGTTCCTAGAAGCGACATTGCAGCCTTCTTGATACGTCATTCTAGGAGGCACGTGATTTGCCGGTCACTTGCTTGTCTGCCAGGGTCCTCCGCTATCAAGTTACTGTTTTGACCATTAAAACTGACAATTGTCTCGAATTGGAAATACCATTCAACCCAGCCATCCCATTACTGGGGATATACCCAAAGGATTATAAGTCATGCTGCTATAAAGACACATGCACATGTATGTTTATTGTGGCACTATTCACAATAGCAAAGACTTGGAATCAACCCAAAAGTCCATCAGTGACAGACTGGATTAAGAAAATGTGGCACATATACACCATGGAATACTATGCAGCCATAAAAAAGATGAGTTCGTGTCCTTTGTAGGGACATGGATGCAGCTGGAAACCATCATTCTCAGCAAACTACCACAAGAACAGAAAACCAAATACCGCATGTTCTCACTCATAGGTGGGAACTGAACAATGAGATCACTTGGACACAGGAAGGGGAACATCACACACCAGGTCCTATTGTGGGGAAGGGGGCGGATAGCATTAGGAGATATACCTAATGTAAATGACCAGTTAATGGGTGCAGCACACCAACATGGCTCATGTATACATATGTAACAAACCTGCACATTGTGCACATGTACCCTAGAACTTAAAGTATAATGAAAAAATAAATAAATAGCAAAAAAAAAAAAAAAAAAAAAAACCAAAAAATTAACAATTGTCTTTGGGAAGATACTCTGACACTATGTAAATGATCTGTTATCCCCCAAACTTTCACCTGTGAATTTCATTATCCCCTGATAGTTCCTGTATATTTTTATGGTAGTTGCCAAATTGCCTACATATATAACTTTTTTTTTCTTTTTGAGAAATAAGGTCTTATTCTGTCACTGAGGCTGGAGTACAGTGGCAAGATCATAGCCCACTACAGCCTTGAACTCCCGGGCTCAAGGAATCCTCCTATCTCAGCCTCCAGAGTAGCTGGGACTACAGGCGAGTGCCACCATGCCCGGCTCATTTTTGTTATTTTTTGTAGAGATGGGGTTTTACTATGTTGCTCTGGCTGGTCTCGAACTCCTCAGCTCAAGTGATCCGCCCGCTTCAGCCTCCCAAAGTTCTGGAATTACAGGCATGAGCTACTGTGCCCGGCCTCCTTATGAAAGAATTCTAAAGAATACTTATAGATACTCCCCAATCCAGAAGGGGGTACTTATCCCTCTTCCTCAACTTCATGTGGGTAGGTCTTAGTGACTGTTCCAGAGGGTAGAGTAGGGAATGGGAAAAATAGTAGCTTGATGGTGGAGAAACCTGGCAGACACCACCTTAACCAAGGGATCGAAGTTAACATCACTAATGATAAGTCATGTAACTAGCGTATACCCTGATCTGAAGCAAAGAGAATGGCATTGCACCCCTGTGCAATGGTCTTCTCTCAAATCCATTATTCCAGTCTAACCGTGAAAACGGACAAACCCAAGGTGAGGGACGTTCTACAAAGTACTTGATCAGTGCTCCTAAACATTATTAAGGTTGTGAGGAACAAAGAAACAGATCAGAGGAGACTCAGGAGACAGAATGAGGCTGGGCACAGTGGCTCCCACCTGTAATCCCAACACTTTGGGAGGCCAAGGTGGAACGACTGCTTGAGCCCAGGAGTTTGAGACCAGCCTGGACAACAGAGTGAGACCCTGTCTCTACAAAAAATTTAAAAATTAGTTTGATGTGGTGTTTTGTGCCTGTGGTCTCAGCTACTAGGGATGAAGACAAGCCTTCTTACCCTACAGATTGCTGTAGGCATGAATTAAGATCAAGCAGAGGCCAGGTATGATGGTTCATGACCATAATCCCGGCACTTTGGGAGGGCGAGGTGGGTGCATTGCTTGAGCCCAGAAGTTCTAGACCAGCCTGGGCAATATAGTGAAACCCCATATCCACTAAAAATACAAAAATTATTGGGGCATGGTAGCACATGCCTGTAGTCTCAGCTACTCAGCTACTCAGGAGGCTGAAGTGGGAAGATCGCTTGAACCCAGAAGGTCAAGACTGCAGTGAGCCGTGATTGTGCCACTGCACTCCAGCCTCTACAACAGAGTGAGAGCCTGTCTCAAAAAAAAAAAAAAAGTTAATATCAGAGGAAGCTGGGTGAAGGGTATAATGATAACTCTCTGGCACTATGTTTTCAAACTTTCTGTAAATCTAAAATTATGCCAAAATAAAATGTTTATTTAAGAAATGAGAAATAATGTAATATTTAATCAGCCTTGGTCAGTGATATTCACAGATTTCAGGTCTGGAAGATTGACTCTGGTGATTTTTAAAAAATCTACTTACCACTAATTCTTGACTGCTTATATAATATGTATGCAGGCCGGGCGCGGTGGCTCACGCCTGTAATCCCAGCACTTTGGGAGGCTGAGGCGGGTGGATCATGAGTTCAGGAGATTGAGACCATCCTGGCTAACACGGTGAAACCCCGTCTCTACTAAAAATACAAAAAAAATTAGCTGGGCGAGGTGGCGGGCGCCTGTAGTCCCAGCTACTCAGAAGGCTGAGGCAGGGAATGGCATGAACCCGGGAGGCGGAGCTTGCAGTGAGCCGGGATCCCGCCACTGCACTCTAGCCTGGGCGACAGAGCAAGACTCCGTCTCAAAAAAAAAAATAAAGAAATAATAATAATAATAATATGTATGCTAGTCATTATGCTGAGGGCTTATCTGCTTGATTTTTATTTGTTTATTTTCTTTTTGAGACAGGGTCTCACCCCATCACCTAGGCTAGAATGCAGTGACATGATCACAGCTCACTGCAGCCTCAACCTTCCAGGCTCAGGTGATCCTCCCACCTCAGCCTCCTGAGTAGCTGAGTAGCTGGGACTACAGGCATGTGCTACCATGCCTGGATAATTTTTGTATTTTTTAGTAGATATAAGGTTTCACCATGCTGCCCAGGCTGGTCTCAAACTCCTAGGCTCAAGCGATGCACCCACCTCAGCCTCCCAAAGTGCCGGGATTATGGTCATGAGCCACCACACCTGGCCTCTGCTTGATCTTAATTCATCCCTACAGGAACCTGTAGGGTAAGGAGTCTTGTCTTCATGTTATTGAGGAAGCTGAAGTTGAGAGAGGGGAAGCGCCTTTCCAAATGCACACTACTAAGAATTTCGAGAGCTAGGATTTGAACCCAGGTCTGTGTCCAGAATTAGTCTTTGCCTCATTCGCTTTTGGAAGCTTGCAGGGCACATGCTACTGTGCAATGTCATGCCCAAAGTGACAGCCACATTCCATCTCTGAATTCACTCTTGGGTGCCTACATCATGACCTGCAGACGTCTGGATGATCAAATTTGGCTTTGTCATTTTTATCCTCCACCTCCCAAAGATCTTGATACTCATTCCCCACGGGTATCCGGACCAGAAGGCAGAGACCAAATGTCTTTTGGCCGATCCATTTTTGCAACTCAACGTGACTAGATTTGCTGATAATTGTTTTAGCAGTCAGATGAATGCGATTTGCCGTTATTTATTTGGGGCATTTATTTCAAAGATGCTAGCCCTGTTCAATTGAATAACATTCTCAAAGCCGGTATGGTAATGCTGCTGCTGATTGATAAATTAAACCTCCAGCTGGTAGAGGTGTTAAAGATTAGAACCAATGGTTGGGGCTGGTTTCTGGCTGCCTGCTGTTAAACTGCTTCTGTCCGCAATGCTAATAACATTCTAAATCTCTCTACCTGGTCAACATTAGTAATTTGTATTAGTGGGGGGTCTGGGAACTACCTACTGTAGTCATTTGAGGGGGCTGTGATGATTTCTTGCCCATCCATTCCCGTTTGCTAGGTGATAGGTAAGATTCCGGTATTAGAGATTCATTCCTTTGGCTACAGAAATGTTATCTCTGCAAAGTGAATCTATAAAGATAATGCACATGGAGCCCTGCCACACTTTATAGTAAATGAGTTGAGTTCTTTCTGGAAAAGAGTTCTTGAGCAATTGGGGGTTGAAGGACTTGAGAAGATTCCTAGGAAGGAGAGGGGAACCCCAGCATTCCAAACTTTGTAGTCAGGCAAACTTCGGAAGTGCCATTTGGTGAGAGGACAGTGTAGACTCTTCTGTCACCTTGATGGCAGGTGAGAGGAGGCATTTGGAAATGCATATGGGTATGTCTGGTTATCACATGACTAGGGATGCTACTGACATTTAATGGGCATTTGCCAAGAAGGCTAAACAATCCGCAATGCACAGAACAGCCCTGAAGAGCAACAAATGTTGCACAGAAAATGCCAATGGCACCTCCATTGATAACCCTAGAGAATGCCAAGAAAGAGATGGTGAGTTTGCCCCCCTTCCAGAGCCGTGGTTGCCAACACTGGCTATACCCCAGGGAAATGCTGAATAAATAAGAGAGAGTGGGGGATGGCTCAGGAATATGAATGTTTACAACACTTTGCAGGCGGTTCTGTACGCAGCCGGCTTCTCTGCTGTCTAGGCACGGTTTGGGGCATCCTGGAGGACTGTTCTTTGTCCTCCAGTAAAGATGCCTGATTTTGTTGTATAGGGGCTTCATGGTCAAAGTGTGCAGAGAGAATGATCACAAATCACCATGACAAGTGGTGCTGCGTGGGCTGTATTTCAGGATCATCATGAATTTGTGTTTTTTTTGTTTGTTTGTTTGTTTGTTTTTTTGAGATGGAGTCTCACTCTGTCTCCCAGGCTGGAGTGCAGTGGTATGATCTCAGCTCACTGCAACCTCCGCCTCCCAGATTCAAGCGATTCTCTTGCCTCAGCCTCCTGAGTAGCTGGGATTACAGGCACCACCACGCCTGGCTAATATTTGTATTTTTAGTCGAGTCAGGGTTTTACCACGTTGGCCAGGCTGGTCTCGAACTCCTGGTCTCAGGTGATCCGCTCACCTCGGCCTCCCAAAGTGCTGGGATTATAGGCTTCAGCCACCATGCCCAGCCTACAAATATTTTTTATGAAAGTATGCAGCACACACAAAACTGCACACATCAATCGTGTGTAGCTCAGTGAAAAGGTACAAAATGAACAAAACTTACAAAGTGAGCACACCCATGCCACTGTCACCCAGACAGAGATGCTTCCAGAAGGTATCCCTTTACCCTCAAAGTGACTACTCCTTTGACTTCTAAAGGCAATCAGTGTTGCCCATTTTTGAATGTTATTATTTATTTATTTATTTAATTTTTTAAAAGAAGAGATTGGGTCTCGCTCTGTCACCCAGGCTGGAGCACAGATCACGTAGCTCACTGCAATCCTCGAATTCCTGGGCTCAAGCCATCTTCCTTGCCTTGGCCTCCAGAGTAGCTGGGAATCAGGATAGCTGGGACTGCAGGTGTGCACCATTTTTTAAAAAAACTTTATATAGGCCGGGCGCGGTGGCTCAAGCCTGTAATCCCAGCACTATGGGAGGCCGAGACGGGCGGATCACGAGGTCAGGAGATCGAAACCATCCTGGCTAACACAGTGAAACCCCGTCTCTACTAAAAAATACAAAAAACTAGCCGGGTGCGGTGGCGGGCGCCTGTAGTCCCACCTACTCGGGAGGCTGAGGCAGGAGAATGGCGTGAACCCGGGAGGCGGAGCTTGCAGTGAGCCGAGATCCGGCCATTGCACTCCAGCCTGGGCGCAGAGTGAGACTCCGTCTCAAAAAAAAAAAAAAAAAAAAAACAAAAAAAAAACTTTATATAACAGGAATTATACACCATGTTCTATTCTGTGTCTGGCTTCTTTGGTTCAGTATGGAGTTTATAAAATTCGTCCATGCACCCGTGTGTAGCTCCATATTGTCCTTTCTTATTGCTGCATAAAACTCCATGTTCTACAGTGTATTTATCCATTATGGTATTTGGGAAATTTCCAACTTTTAGCAAGTATGAATAGTGCCGCACATTCTAGTGCATATATCCATATATCCTCATTCTTCCTGGATATATACCCAGGAGTGACATTGTTGGGTCATAGGATGTTCAAATGGCCATGTTAATAGAAATGACCAAAAAGGTTTTCTTTTTTTTTTTTTTTTTTTTTTTTTTGAGACGGAGTCTCGCTCTGTCGCCCGGGCTGGAGTGCAGTGGCGCGATCTCGGCTCACTGCAAGCTCCGCCTCCCGGGTTCCCGCCATTCTCCTGTCTCAGCCTCCCAAGTAGCTGGGACTACAGGCACCCGCCACCTCGCCCGGCTAATTTTTTTTTTTTTGTATTTTTTTTTTTTTTAGTAGAGACGGGGTTTCACCGTGTTAGCCAGGATGGTCTCGATCTCCTGACCTCGTGATCCACCCGTCTCGGCCTCCCAAAGTGCTGGGATTACAGGCTTGAGCCACCGCGCCCGGCCAAAGGTTTTCTTTTTATGTGGGTTTTGTTGTTGTTGTTGTTGTTTGTTTTTTGAGACTTGGCTGTCTCCCAGACTGGTGTGCATGATCTTGGCTTATTGCAGCCTAACCTCCTGACCTCACACAATCCTCCCACTTTGGCCTCCTCAGTAGCTGGGACTACAGGCATGCACCACCATGCTCAACTAATATATTTCTTTCCTTTCTTTCTTTCTCTCTCTTTCTCTCTCTTTCTCTCTTTCTTTCTATCTTTCTTTCTATCTTTCTTTCTTTCTTTCTTTCTTTCTTTCTTTCTTTCTTTCTTTCTTTCTTTCTTTCT
>NC_037687.1:12968848-13131361 GCF_003255815.1 Theropithecus gelada | reverse complement strand
GCACCCCGCCCACTCTCTTTCTTCTTCCTGCATGGAAAACAGCCTTCCCTCCCCCCCCCCTCCCACTCTTTCCTCCCCCCTCCCTCCTTCCCCCCCTCCTTCCCCCCTCCCTCCCCCTCCCTCCCTCCCTCCCTCCTTCCTTCCTTCCTTCCTTCTGTAGAGGCAGGGTCTCACTATGTTGCCCAGGCTGCTGTCAAACTCCTGGGCTCCAGTGATCCTCCTTTCTCTGCCCCCCAAAATACTAGGATTACAGATGTGAGCCACCGCACCCGGCCAACAGTTTTCCAAAATGGTTGTACCAAATTCCCCTCTGTCCAACAGAATGCAAGAGTCCGAAATGGTTTCAGATCCACATTAGTGACCTTGGAAAGTTTTTAAGTCTCTCTCACCCTCAGTGTTTGCATCTCTTCCATGGGGCTGCTGCGAAGACTCAGTGGAAACTTTACCCGGGCAGGAACTCCATCAGGGAGCTGTCACTCTTTCCTGAAAAACTCTGGGGTCTTCACAGATCTATGCAGGTAGTGCTCCTGCTCTAAAACTGAATAATCTTCTCAGAGAGGTCCATCAAAACAAATTGTAAGTTCAACTGGGACAGTGCAGCCCTCTCGTATGACTGGCTCTTAACATCTGAGCACGTGGGCTTGCCTCTTGTTTCATATTAGTTGCTGTTCACCTTTGATATCTGAAGCAATGTCAAGTACAAAAACCACTGATATTTGGTGAGCACCTTCACAGCCCCTCCTCCCTGAATCCCACACAATTCTATCTCCTTGCAATTCCAGTCACTCTTGGTTTAATCATTTCATCCATATCTTGACAAGTTAGAAAATCTTGTAAGTGTTATGGGGCAATGTGTAAAAGTTGGTGCATTGGCACAGAACAGGGACTTTATATAAAGACATATCATCTTTCCAGAGTGTTCCAAAAGAACCTGAATACTGATATGTGTGCGTGTGGGGGCGAGGGGGGAAGGGAATTAACTAGGATTCAACTAGCTAAGGCTTGAAAGAATATTTGCCTTTTTCATCCTTTCCCCCTTCCTCTCTGTTTGGCCTTTCTGCCTATATAAGCTCCATGAAAATTCAATGTTTCTTGGTACGTTCAATTTGGAAGACAGTTTGGTGACATCTTATAAGCTCGAAGACATGAATACCCTGTGGATCCAGAAATTCCACACCTAAGGCTATTCCTAGAGACATGCATTCTTATCTGCACCAAAGGTATTTGAGGCAGTAATGTTTAATAGCCCCAACTGGAAAAAAAAAACCAAAACAGATTCCCATCAACAAGATGATGGATAAACAAATAGTGGCATATTCTCTCGATGAAATACTATACAGCAGTGAAAGTGAATAACTCACAGCCACGTGTGACAACAAACAGGTGAATTTTTCTAACAGATTAGGATGTATGAATCTTTTGTGTGTGTGTGTGTGTGTTTGTGTGTGTGTGTGTGTGTGTGTTTGACAGAGTCTCACTTTGTTGCCCAGCCTGGAGGGCAGCGGTTTGATCTTGGTTCACTGCAACCTCAGATCTCCTGGACTCAAGGGATCTTCCCATCTCAGCCTCCTAAGTAGCTGGGTCTACAGGTTCCCATCACCATGGATGGTTAATTTTTATTTTTAAAAAGGCTTTTGGAGAGACAGGGTCTTGTTATATTGCCCAGGCTTGTTTCAAACCCCTGGCATCAAGCAATCCTCATATGCCTCTGCCTCCCAAAGTGCTGGGATTACAGACGTAGACACCGTGCCCTGCCAGATGAATCTTAAAGACATAATGTTGAAGCAAAGAAACAAGAAACTGTAGAATACATACTATATGATTATTCCATTTATGTAAAAGCCCAAAAGAAGCAAAGTAAAATTGTATTGGTTAGGAATGCATAATAAGGTAGTCAAACTTTTTTTATTTTTAAAGGAAGATATGAATACCATAAAGTCAGCTAGAAATTATTTTGGAATAAGGGGCTGTGTAAGCGTGTTGGAGAAGGGGGTTCTGCAGAGGTGGTGATGTTCCATTTCTACCCCTAGACTTGGTTTCATGAGTGTTCATTTCAGTTCAATTTCTTAACCCCGTTACCTTTATGTTTTATGCATTTTTCTGTATGCTTATTGAATTTCACCACATGAAAAGGCAGAATGGGAACTAATCACAGTGGTTCTGGAGACACGTGAGGTACCAAGCAAACTATACTACCCAGAACCCCTATCCAGCCAACTAGGACCTGGTTAATTATTTCCTCCCAGGAGTTCAGACTTGTCACCTCTGGGGTCTCCAAGGTAGAATAAACCCTTAATTCCAACTTGCAGGAGTCTCTGTGATTTGAAATGTTCACAGAAGTAACCCCAAACCACTCTCTCCGCTTTCAAAAATGGTCTTTTGCTAACCAGAGCAAATTTGTTTAGAGACTGACGAATCGCACCTCTAGACACAAATCCCCTTCTCTTTTCTGTCTTTTAAGTTTTTTTTTCCTGCCTCCATCCTGCCTTCTCCTTGCAAGATGCTGGGGAGCGTCCAGTTGTCTGCAACCGAAATGGAACCGGGTGGAAAACAGGCTTTCCTCCCAGGGGAGGAGGAAGCACCCCAATTCCCCCTTCCTGCCTCCCAAACATGCGGCGCTCCCCTCTCTCCCCCACAAACTCCGCTGAGCCCGGTCCCCCCGCGCCTCCACGATTGGTCGCGGGCCCTCATGTGTCGACACTCTGGGTGGGTCCTTCTGCTGTTAAACTCATCAACGCTCCCCTTTTCCGCTTGCTGGCCAGTGGTTCAGACCTTTGCGCCCATTTTTTTTTTCTTTCCTCTTTACCTTCTTCTACCCGCAACCCTCCACACCAGTCTTATTTTAGCAAAACCTAGAGAAGGAGGAGGTGGAGGGATTTGGAGGGTGGAGGGGCATTGCAGCATCCAGGGGCAGCGATTGAGTGGCTAAGCGGAGGGCGCATACCTCTCTCTCTCTCTCTCTTTTCCCCCTGTTGGGAATTTTCAGGATTTCACTGCTGCAATTTAACCCCAAGATGAGGCACCATTGAGCGAAACGCTGTGCGCGCACACACACACACATACACTTCCTCCGGGAGCAGAAGAGGCAGCCGCTGGTGATTCAGGAAGAATTTTTTTTTTTTTTTCCTTAAACCTGGACCCTGCGGTGTGAAGACTCCTTAGGAATCCTCTGGAGCGTCTTACTCCCCCTCTCCCCTCTTACCCTTCCCTTTCATCTTCTTTATTTTTATTTTATTTTATTTTTGGAGCTACCGATCTTTCAGCATTTTTAAGGTCTAGGAACTCCAGCAAAACAGAAGGGGAGTTAAATTTTTTTTTTTTTTTTTTTTTTTTTTTGCTGCCCTCCCCACCCAGCAAAGACCTGGGTTTTTTCTTTCTTTATTTTTAAATAAATAAATATATATATATTTTTTTTAATGGGCCGAGCGCACTCCTTTTGCAAGATGCCAGCCTAACCTGGACCTCGGAGGAATTTGAAGCTTCCACTGCGTCCCGGGGGGGCGTCCTTTGCAAACCGTTCGCTTCTTAAAGGGGGTGTGCTTTGGGTGTTTTTTTTTTTTTAACTGTCTTTTTTTTTTTTTTTTTTTTTTTTCCGGAGTGGGTGGACTGGGGATTGCCTGGATTCCTTCCTCGGTTATTTTTTGCCTCGCTTCTCTCTCCCCTCCCCCCTCCTCCCCGGGCCCCCGCGCCCCGCCCCCGCACCCTCCTCCCGCCCCTCCTTCTCCGGGGTCAGCCAGGAAGATGTCCCGAGCTGCTATCCCCGGCTCGGCCCGGGCAGCCGCCTTCTGAGCCCCCGACCCGAGGCGCCGAGCCGCCGCCGCCCGATGGGCTGGGCCGTGGAGCGTCTCCGCAGTCGTAGCTCCAGCCGCCGCGCTCCCAGCCCCGGCAGCCTCAGCATCAGCGGCGGCGGCGGCGGCGGCGTCTTCCGCATCGTTCGCCGCAGCGTAACCCGGAGCCCTTTGCTCTTTGCAGAATGGCCCGCTTCGGAGACGAGATGCCGGCCCGCTACGGGGGAGGAGGCTCCGGGGCAGCCGCCGGGGTGGTCGTGGGCGCCGGAGGCGGGCGAGGAGCCGGGGGCAGCCGGCAGGGCGGGCAGCCCGGGGCGCAAAGGATGTACAAGCAGTCAATGGCGCAGAGAGCGCGGACCATGGCACTCTACAACCCCATCCCCGTCCGACAGAACTGCCTCACGGTTAACCGGTCTCTCTTCCTCTTCAGCGAAGACAACGTGGTGAGAAAATACGCCAAAAAGATCACCGAATGGCCATATCCTTTTGCCCGAACCCCGGCAGCGGCTGCGCCTCCCCCTCCTCCCTCCGCCTCCCCTCTTCCAGGCTGAGAGAGACCCGGGGGTTGATGGGAGGTGGGGAGGAGGAGGGGGTCTTCCAGGGGCTGGGAGAGGGGGCCCCGGGAGGAGTGTGAAAGAATCTTTCCACCTCGAGCTGGGTTGAGCTATCCTGGAGGCTTGGGAATGGGTTTGTGGGGGACTCGCGGGGGGCAGCGGAGAGTGGACCGACTCTGGAATGAGATCTGGGGCCTGGGGTCGTGCAGGGGCCTTTCGAGCCAGGTCCGGAGGGTTCGGAGTTCTACGGAATGAGCTTGGAGCGGGCTCGGGCCTGGGCGCTTCTGGCCAGGGCAGGGGAACTATGGGGGCCTTGGTTGGGTTTTCTTGGCCGTCCCTCACTGGAGTCCACGCAGGGGAAGCTGGACAGCCTCTCCGCTCCTGCTTTCCCCAAGGTGGGGGCCGCCGCACTTTTAGGGCAGGGCGCTTGGGGGCTCCCAGGGCTAAGAGCAAGAGGGAGTCCATGTGGCCTTCACACTGAGAAGCCAGCGCTGGCCGGAGTGAATACCCCAGGGTGGGCCGCTGGTCCGATCTGGAGCGGGTAGTGATGGGCTGGGGGCCGCTTATGTCTCCCTCGTGTGTAGGTCCCATTGCCTTTAACAGCTGATTGGGGAAGCTCATCATCTTTGGGGGTGTAGAGAAAGAGAGCCCATTTGCTTTATCTGGGCTCCTGGCCTGGGGAGACCTGGTCTGGACACTTTCAATAAGAAAGACAGAGCAAGAGCAAATGAGGTGGTGGGTCCATTCTAGACCACCATGTCCAGCTTTTCCTACCCCAAGTAGCCGAGAGGGAACACCAGGAGAATCAACACCCATGTGGACATCTTAGGTAGGTAAATGCCTTTAAATTTTTTTTTTTTTTTAAATCAAAGATCCAGAGGAAAAAGGTGAAGTCCATATTTTCGTCTGTGGAGATGCTATCAAAATGCAGATCTTCTGTGTTTCTTTAAATCCCTGCCTGCTTGAAATAAACCTTGAGGAGGGCTTAACATCTATTGAGATGTAGGCAGGCAAGGGTGGGTAATTAGTCGGGCTTTCTAGCAGTTATCTAAGCATGACCCAGATTCCAGGAGGGGGGACACACCCTGCTGCCCAGGCTCGCTGGCCACCATGCCATGCCCAGATGTGCCGCTTCTCCGTTCGGTTCCAACCCACTGCCCTCCGTGTAAAAATGAACGGGCTGAATGGATCCCTGGGGCTCAGGGATGAGTCCCCCATCCCTTTTGTGTGTGTTTTTGCAGTTAGGGACTCAACGGGGCTGGGCCCTGTGTGGTCCCCGGGGGTTGCTGTTTAAGGAGCATGGCGGGTGGTGGGGGGACTCACTTCAGGGGAGTTCAAATTTGAGCCTGGCTCTTGGACCCTGGGTGCTGGGATTGCAACAGAGGGCACTGAGGTTTTGGAGTGTGTGAGTGGTCTACTTTGAGGGTGGGGAAAATTAAGAAGTTCAACAGAGGCGCTTTTGAGGGAAGCATACCTCTAACTACGATGCCATCTCCGTTGGTGCCCAAGGCAGGGGCCAGGTCTTTGCTTCCTAAGTTTCAGCCTGGTTGAAGAGCCTGGTTCTTAAGATTGGCAATTCCTCCCCATCCCAGGCCCACTGAAGTGCTCAGGGGTGGTGTGATTGCTCTGGCCATCAACAGAGTGAGGGGTGGGAGTGCCTTGCAGGAGGGCAGGGTATTCATGCATGCACACCCAGTTAGCTGCAGGTGTGAGAGGGGTTTGCTCGGCTCACAGGTTTCCTCATTGAAAATGGCTTTAGATCGCCTTCTGGAGCCTGGATTTGGAGACTTCTAAGAGGAAAGGAAGGAGGTGGGGAGCCCTTCTGCTGTGTCCTCAGCTTACCTCTGTCCAGCCTGAATCCTGCAGATTGGAGGGCTGTAGGGGGAGAAGGGGATTGCAGCGGCCCCTCGGAAGGGGGAATCGTGGGAGAGGGAGGCAGGTGAATTGCGAGTTTTGCTTGCCGCTTCATCTATTCTTTGGCCAGCTCGCCCAGGGCTTTCTTGCTCTTATGATGAGTTTGTGCATTTTGTTCTCTGCACACTGTTTTTGTTCTGTTTGGCCCGAGGTAACAAACACATTATACAGCCCTACTCTGGAAGGGAAAACTGCCCACCCCACAATCTGTCATCGAGCTGGGGCGTCCAGGACTGAGCTTTCTCTGTCCTGGATGGAGCGGAGGGCGGTGGCGGGGTGGGTGGGAGGATTGGAGATGAGAGGGGATGGACAGAGACCTGGAGGGGGAGGTAGTGAATAAAAGAATTCAGGCCAGTGTAAAGAGAAACACCACGTGGAATGTCAGAGTCACAATACCAGGGCAGAACATTTTACTTTTTTATCCAGATATTTCTACCATGAAAAAAGACGTTTAAGCATATCCTGAGAGTGAAAAAAAAAAATGTGTGTAGGTACTTATTCTGAACTTCCAGAATAAAGTAATATACGTACAGGCAAGTACATATATTCAGATTCATAGATTTTTACAAAATGAACACACCCACGCATCCAGCAGCCAGGTCCTGATCAGTGCCCTGGAAGTCCCCTTCCCCATACCACCTCCTAGTCGCTTCCCCAACAAGGGTACTGCTCACCTGACTTCTAAGATTCATTTTGCGTGTTTGAAACATGATGTAAATGGAGTCACACAGTACATTCTTTTGCCGCTGTCTTCTTTTGCTCACATCTGTGTGTGTGACTCTGCCACAGTCTATCCATTCTACTGTTGATGGGCATTTGTGTCTTTTCTGTTTGTGTCATTGGGAGCATTCTTGTGTCTTTTATTATTTTTTTTCCACAGTTCTCTTGGATAGGAGTGAAATCATCCCTGCTACTTTTTGATGCGTGTGTCGTGGGATGCGTATTTGGAAATGGTGTTGACTAAGGGTTGCAGGTCGATGTGGAAAGCAGGTTCCTCCCTGTCTTGTGGAAGAGAAGTGAGTGAATGATCCACGAACTTGGCTATATGCTCACAGGGCCTAAGAGTGGTACTTCCGAATGCAAATTCCGGCATGGTACACTGGTGAAGGATGCAATCTTGCTTTCTCCACACTCAGGGCAATTTGTCACTATGATTGCATCCTCTTTCATCCCTCAGTGGGTCAAACTTGAAGCCATCAATGAGAATTAAGAATCCTCATTTATTTCATTTTTCCCCTTTTCCTAAGTGAGAAAACTCAAATGGAAGTCTTTGATGTTCAGATTTACGTTACTGTGTTTTTCTCATGCCAGGCAGCAAGCCGTCTTGACCACATACCTTGGTTTCATGTGTTCATTGATTGGAATTGTGATTCAAATAGGGCCATGAGGGTCTCTGATGATTGGTGAAGAGCTCAGATCTGTCAGCTCAAAAAGGAGCATCTGTCAACCTTCCTAGAGTTCCCTCCGCACTTAATGCCGCTCACTCCTTCTACCAGGTGCCAAGGTGAATGTCATCTTTCCAGCCCTCCCTGTGCCACCAAGTCTGCCACTGAATATGATGTAGAAACTCAGGCCATTGCAGGAACACTGGAAGCAGGTCTGTGTTTTATCACGCACAGTCTCCTGAATTACACGTAGAATTCCAGCTTTTCATCCGGTTTGCGGAGATCTTAACAAGACACCTGAAGTCACATTGACATCAGGTGACATCACTTTGACGTCTGTGGACATTGGCTGATTGGCACTCCTCTTTCTCTCTCTTTTTTTTTTTTTTTTTAAGAAAAGCTCTCTAAAGAGAAACTTTCTGCATGAGAAGTGCTGGGATACATGGGAGCAGGTTATCAGACTCTTGGTCTGTCCTGAGAGATAGAATGTTCTAGAAGGTACTGTTGTAGAGGGCAGGATGGTGTCACTTGCATGATCCTTGCACTAGACCGGCTTGGCTGGTATTTCCAGAGGAGCAAAATTCTGCAAAGTAAAATTTAGCATGGTTTTTCCACTGGGAGATTTTCAAAAAGGGTGCAATTTCTCATCCACAATTCTCCAATCCAAAAAGCTCCAAAAACCAAAAGACAAACTCATAGAGAGATAAAACCTAACCTGAACTGACTTCAGTTTGAAGTCTTAATTTACAGTTTTCATTCATTCCACTGGGTGTGCATTTGAGTATGTTTTGCAGGAGAAATGTTAGATGTGCTTGATGATGAGGTGCTGCTTCAGCTCCTGACTGTTAGGTCTGCATTATAGTCCTGTCAAACTTTCGGATGCATGGAGATCGTCTTGTTAACAGGATGTTTCTGGTCCAGCAGGGTTTGGGTGGGGTCTGGGATTCCACTTTTCTAACTTAGCTTCTAGGATTCCCCATGCAGCAAGTTCATGGGCTAGGGTTGGAGTATCCAGGTTAGATCATAGAGACATTTTGTTATCATTTTTCTTTTCCTTAAAAATCAGGTTTATAGGGGCCAGGTCTGATGGTTCACGCCTATAATCCCAGCCCTTTGGGAGGCTGAGGCCAGTGGATCAGGACGTCAGGAGTTTGAGACCAGCCTGGCCAACATGGTGAAACCCTGTCTCTACTAAAAATATAAAAATTAGCCAGGCGTGGTGGTGTGCGTCTATAATCCCAGCTACTCAGGAGGCTGAGGCAGGAGAATCGCTTGAACCTGGGAGGCAGAGGTTGCAGTGAGCCAAGATCGCACCATTGCACTCCAGCCTGGTCAATAGAGTGAGACTCTGTCTCAAAAAAAAAAAAAAAAATGTTTATTGAGGTATAATTTATTTGTAGCAAAATTCACCCTTTTGACATACTGGTCTGCAAGTTTTGACAAATGGATGTAGTTGTAGCCACCACCCAAATCAAGATATGGAACAGTTTTGTCAACCCCCACAGTGTCCCGCTTGAGTCAGCACCCCACTTCCCCAGCCCCTTCAAGCTCTGATCTGTTCTTCATCCCTACAGCTTTGCCTTTTACCGAAGGTCGTAGAAATAGAATCTCACAGTATGTAGCCTTTTGAGTGTGGCTTCTTTTACTCAGACTTTGAGATTCATTCATGCTGTTGCCTGTGACAGTAGCGCCTTCCTTTTTGGTGTTGAGCAGGATTCCATGATATGGATGGACCAGAGTTTGCTTCCCAGCCGAAGGACATTGGGATGCTTCCAGTTTCGATGATTATGAATAGAGCTGCTATAAACATTGGCGTACGGGTTTTAGTGGGAACATTTCATTTCATACATTTCATTTCTCTTGGGTAAATTAACCCAGGAGTGAGATTGCTGAGTTGTGTGGTAGGTGTATGTTTAATTTTATAAAAGGCTGTCAAACTGTTTTCCTAAGTGGTTGTACCATTTTACATTCCCGACTTTGCGATGCCTCTAAAAGCCCTGGGTTCTGAACTCCAAAGCATATCTGGCCTCGATGGCTTAGGATTAGGGATGTGGATCTATGGAAAGGAGTGGAAGTAGTAGTGTTAAATCCCAGTCAGAGAAATAAGAAAGATTAAGGATGTCATTCAAAGCTATGTGCCTGCACTAGAGAGAGAGAGAGAGAAGGGGGTCTCTTGGATGGGGTTCCACCCCTCCCTGGTAGTTCTACCATTCCCCAGGAAAAAGTCAAGCTCTGAGGCTGTGAGACCCGTGATCTTTACCCTGTTCTTCACCACTGCAACCCCAGTGTGCGGGACAAAGCAGGCACCCCATAAACGTTTGCTGAGTGAATGAGAAAAAGTGCCTGTCTTCATCCATTAACTAAATCGTACAACATCTGATCTACCCTTGTGCCAACGTTTTAGGATTTTGGTGGGTTTTAGGTGCAGGGGTTTGAGAGACTGTCCATGAGATGGTCAGACCAATGGAGGTTTCTGAAATGTTAGTGCTTGAGTAGATTGGATGCAGTGGCCCCTTGAGAATGAAGTCTTTTTTTGGGGACTTGGAGTGGGAGGCATCTGTTGGGTGCGTAGGGCTTGTGTTACCCCCTCCCTGTTTCCCCCCCAGTAGCAAGCACACACATACACTTTCTCAGCAATAAAAAGCACCGCCGGGAAGGTGGACGCCATCCAGAGATGATCAGAGCCTAAGAGCCGTGCAGTAACGCATTTCCGAGAATGCCAGCTCAGCTCCTGAGAAAAGGGCCGGATGGTGCCTGCCCTGAAAGAGGGCAGAGAGGAGAGGGAAAACACTCCAGACTCTGGGTCAGACTGGCCTAGGTTCATATGATTCACCAGCCATGTTATCTTGGGCACCAGAGCCTCAGTTTCTTGACATGCATGATGAGGATATTCCTTCTAGTAGCATCCCCCTTGGAGGGCTCTCAGGAGATTAAATGGGGTCGTGCGTGAAACATGGCCAGCACAGTCTCCAGCATAGAGAAAAACCCCAAAATGCAAGAGCCATAATACCAGGGAGTCATTTTGTTTCCAGTGTTCTTTTTTTGGAAACTTTGGCTAGAAATGAGGCTTTCTGGGTAGGAATGCGAGCGAAGCGCCACCCCTCCCCCCACCACCACCAACGACTGGCCAGTGTGCATTGATTAACCTGAGTGTGGCACTCTTTAAAGCCACCTTTGGACATTTTGCATTCTCCGTTCGCTCTGGAAGCTTTCAGAGGAAGAAAAAATTCATGGCCACTTGACCCATTTTTCTATTCCCTTGGGTCTAAGATAAAATTAATTCTCTTTCCTCCTTTGGTCCCTCCCTCCCTCTGTGGGTGACAAGGTGAGGGAGTTTTAAAGTATATAATTAGCTTCCCTTTTCACCTCTTCCACACCCTGTCTCTTCCTTTGGGGCCGGTCGAGAGTCCAGCCCAGCATGGCCACCCCAGGTGTCCACTGCAAACTCGACAGAAGAACTTCGCTCAACTTTTGGGTTAGAATTTAGGTACCTCCCCTCCCCTTCCAAACTTTGGTCTTCCTTCTCCTCACTCCCTAAAAAAATAGGAAAAACAAGGAACATTCCTGGCGAGGGAACCAGATGGGTGGGCACAGCAACTTGGGTTTCAAAAACCACTGGGCCTCAGTTCTTAGCTGAGTGGGGTGACCCTTCAGCCAGGGTTGCCTGGGACTATCCTGGGTTTAGCATCTCCGGAAACTCACAGTCCTGGGCGAACTGGGACGCTGATCCCCCTAATGGTGAGTTCTTAACACCTGAGAGAGAAGAGTGGTGCAAGAGATGGTGCCATTGACCAAGAAAGGGAGAGAGTCAGTTACTTATTCCCTCTGAAAAGCCAAGACTCTTTATTGGAATGAATGCAGCTTTTCGAAGCCGTCTTTAAGGCAGCTAATACAAGAGAGATTCCAGCTATGAAGGGAAATGCCTGAGTTAAGTCCGGATCAAGTTTTGACATCTCGCTTCGGTCAGACATGGCTTTATCTGCTGTTTAGACTGGGAGCAGCCGTGAGGCTTCCTTGAAGGTGCCTGTTGCTCAGGCTGCACCTGCAGTTAGAAATGAGCAGCCTCCCACCCCCAGCCCCCAAATAACAGTATTCAGGAGTCCCCTGTCTGGAGTCATGAGGGAAACCCAACTTAGTCACCCACTTGCCAGTAAATAATATTCACGCTGTTAAGTTCTGTTCTCCTTTTAGGCCTATGTGTAAAAAATATATGTAATTTAAAACTGATTTTTAAAGTATTTTCATACAGGCAGCATTTGAAGGAGGGCGAAGTCTGGATGTTGTTACCTTTTCATAAAAGTGGATGGATTTGTCTTCAGTGAGACTTTGGGGCAGACTTAAAACTTGGCCTGCAGTGGGGTTACATGGATTCTGATCTTCCAGAGTCTGTCATGTTCTTTTATCTCCATGATCTTTATGATCTTCTTTATTGAGAATGATGGGCATGGTGTGTGTGGGTGGGAGGGCTATGCTGGCCATCACTGCAATGAAATGTGTTTGTGGCGTGCTGTGGCGTCTGCATAGGAATGTGTCTGTTTGATTAATACACAAGGAGTGGAGGCTGTAAGGAGGAAAAGAGGAGGGAAGGTGATATTGGATGGAGGGGGAAGCATATAGAGCTTGGGAACAGGCCACCCTGGCTGCAAATCTCAGCTCCAGCTCACAGTTGTGGAGCCTCAGTCTTTTCCTCTGTAAAATGGGGATAGTAGTCCTGTGTCCAAGGAATTGTAAGAAGATTAAAAGATTCTGTACCCAGAAAGCACATGGCATGTATAATCATCCTGTAAAGTAGCCAACTCAATGAATTGTATTTATTTATTCATTTATTTATTTATTTAGAGTCAGAGTCTCACTCTGTCACCCAGGCTGGACTGCAGTGGCATGATCATGGCTCGCTATAGTCTCAACCTCCTAGGCTCAAGCGATCCTCCTGCCTTAGCCTCCCAAGAAGCTGGAACTATAGGTATGCATCACCGTACCCAGCTTTAACAATATAAATTTAACCTTCCTTGCTTCTGAGCTCTTTCATCTTTTGGGACTTGCACTCTTTTTTCCCCACTCAACTGTATATGTATATATATTTCTTGAGACGGAGTTTTGCTCTTGTTGCCCAGGCTGGAGTGCAATGGCACGATCTTGGCTTGCTGCTACCTCTGCCTCCTGGGTTCAAGTGATTCTCCTGCCTCAGCCTCCCCAGTAGCTGGGATTACAGGCGCCTGCCACCATGCCCAGCTAATTTTTGTATTTTTAGTAGAGACAGGGTTTCGCCATATTGGCCAGACTGGTCTTGAACTCCTGACCTCACGTGATCTGCCTGCCTTGGCTTCCCAAAGTGCTGGGATTACAGGCATGAGCCACTGCGCCCCACCCTCAACTGTATGTTTTTAAGATTCGTCTCTGTTGTTGAGCGTAAGTGTCGGTCTTTTGCTTTTCTCTGATATATAGTATTTCATTCTGTGATAATACAAATAATTTATTCATTCATTTTCCTGGGTGATGGGCATTTGGGATGTTTCCAATTTGGGGTGGGGGATTGTTCATTTGTTTGCTGTTATGAACAATACTGCTGTAAGGAATCAATTATTTTGAAAGAATGAATTCAAGGTGTTAATTTTAGTCTGTGTACTTGGAAATCTAGCTTGACTTAGAGTCAGCTGAGATTCATCAACATTTATGGCAGGAGCTAAGCCATTTCACAGTTTACTTATCATTTTCTCTAAGAGGCTGGGTCAACCAGTTAGCTCTTGGTCCTTCTTGTATTCTGAAAGTTAGAACCTGTGGTTTAGACACTGGCAATTGATATGGTTGTAGAGAAGCAGCATGGTTGAGTTGAGAGTATGGATTCTGAAGCTAGGTGGCTAGGGTTCAAATCCCAGCTCTGCTAGTCACTGACTGCGTGACATTGGGCAAGTCACTTAAATGTTCTGTGCTTCAGTTTCGCAGTCTGTCCCGATGGGGATCCTAATAGCTCCTATCTGGGAGGATTAGATGATTTAATATATCTAATGTTTAGAATGGTGCCTGACACTTAGTAATCACTACATGTGTTTATATATGGAAGAGTGGATAGATGGATGGACTTATGTGGGTGGCCATATTTGGGCTTCTCTGACCCAGTGCTGAGAATAGTGTGTGGCACACAGTAGGTGCTGCATAAGTGTTAATATTCTGCTCTTCCTTGCCAAGTCTCTCAGCTCCCTTGATCTCTGTTATTTTTGGTGTCTACATTGTTAACCCATTCTTCTGAAAGATCAGCTCAATCACGGTTGCTCCAATATATAAGCCAAGGAGAACACAATCACAAGGTCTCATTGATTGTCCATACTAGAATTCCATGATTCCTAGGCCCAAGCAGGATTTTCCCCACCTCTCAGCAATCCTTCTTCCATGTTTCTAATCTCCTTTTTCTCTCATTTGCTATGCCCCAATGCCAGACTCTCCAGTCTCCCCACAGCTTCCCCTTCCTCTAACCATACTGTCTCTAGCCTTGCCTTCTCCCCAAGGGCACCATCTTTGAAGACATCAAATACTTAAGAGCAGCAAATATAGGTTAGCTTCTGTGAGGGTGTTACAAAGACTTGGAGTGTTTGGGTCTTACACAAATTGGAATTGTCAGAAATGTTTAGAGACTTGAGTTGTCTCTGAAAGAGTTGCCAGAATGCAAATTTTTGACTTGTGGCCCGTTTCTGATCACAATGCAGTCTTTTAAATTATGGATCATAGCTGGATGTTTGTGGTTTAGTGAGGATGGAGTTGTCCCCTGCAGTTAGTGTTGGATGGCTGGGTGAATGGATGGATGGATGGTTGAACAGATGCATGGATGACTGGATGGATGGATGGGATGAAGGAAGGAAGGAAGGAAGGAAGAAGGAAGGAAGGAAGGAAGGAAGGAAGGAAGGAAGGAAGGAAGGAAGGAAGGAAGGAAGGAAGGGTGATAGGATGAGTAGGTGGGTGGATAAGTAGATTGGTAGATGACTTGATGGGTGGGTGGACAAATGGATGGGTGAATGGACGACTGGATGGATGGATGAGTGGATGGATGGATGGATAGATGGATGGATGACTGGATGGATGGATGTGGATGGATGGATGACAGGATGGGTTGGTGTATGAGTGAATATATGGCTGGATGAATAAATAGGCAGATGACTAGACTGGATTGAGGGGTGAAAATATGGATGACTGAATGGATGGGTGGATGAGTGGATGACAGATGGTTGAATGGGTGGGTAGATGAGTGGATGTTGGATATAAGGGTGTATGGAAGGGTGGTTGTCTATGTGTGGGTCTCTCTGATATTTGGTGTTCTGTTTGACTTGGGAATGACCAAGTCTCTCTGCTTACCACCTTATTTGTACCTTTTCCAGTATCAAGTGAATTTTGCATGCTTTTGTAAAAATCAGTAAGATTGTATGCTTAAGACTTCGGGAGGCCGAGGTGGATGGATCACAAGGTCAGGAGATTGAGACCATCCTGGCTAACACAGTGAAACCCCATCTCTACTAAAAATACAAAAAATTAGCCAGGCATGGTGGCGGGCGCCTATAGTCCCAGCTGCTTGGGAGGCTGAGGCAGGAGAATGGTGTGAACCCAGGAGGTGGAGCTTGCAGTGAGCTGAGATCGCGCCACTACACTCCAGCCTGGGCGACAGAGCGAAACTCCATCTCAAAAAAATATAAAAATAAAAATAAAAATAAAGATTGCATGCTTAGGTTTTACCTACGTAATTAGAAAGCTCCTTGAGGGTAGGGGACAATGATTTGCCTTCCTCACATCCCCCAAAAGTTCCTGCACTATATCATGCATAAGTATTTAACTGAGTAATGGTGAGGAAAGTAAACAGTGTTATTGAACAAAGATTATTAACATTCTGGAAACACCTAGTTTTGTTTCAGCACTGGAACTGAAAGTGGAATTCCTTGGATTTTGCTCCACTGGTGGATAGGATAGTATGTAGTGGTGGACTGGTAGACTATTTCTCTTCCAAGCAGATTGGGTAAATGCCCCAGATTCTTACCCACTAGCCAGAGATTACAGATTACTGATTGATATGGTTTTTCTCTGTGTCCTCACCCAAATCTTATCTCAAATTGTAATACCCACATGTCATGGGAGGGACCTGGTGGAGGTGATTGGATCATGGGGATGATTTCCCCATGCTGTTCTTGTGATAGTGAGTGAGTTCTCATGAGATCTGATGGTTTTAAACTGTGTGGGCTTCTTCCCTCTCTCTCCTCTCCTGCTGCCATGTAAGACATGCCTTGCTTTCCCCTTGCCTTCTGCCATGATTTGTAAGTTTCCTGAGGCCTCCCCAGCCATACAGAACTGTGAGTCAATTGAACCTCTTTTCTTTATAAATTACTTTTATAGCAGTGTGAAAACAGACTAACACCCTAATGTAGCAGGGTCCTTTAAGGTCCCATGTGATCTGGTCCCTGTTTTGTCTTTGATCTCATCTCTGTCATTGTCTACCTTCCTTTCATTGTCTACTCTGTCTCAGCCCTGCTGACCATTTTTACTCACACACACGTCATTTGCATTATGTGATATTCCTTCTGTTCAGCATAAGGTATTTCCTCTGCCTGCACCACGGTTTCTCCAGGTCTCCCCATGGCTAACTCCTTCTCTTCATTTAGGTCTCAGCCCAAAAGTCAGCTCCTCCAAGAGGCCTATCCTCTTCATTAACTGAACATCTAATGTACAAAAAAGAATATAAAATATATGTATACTCTCTCATCCACAAAAAATCTCTGAAGACATTTTAATGTATTTCATCCCATACCTTTTTATGGATATAAACTTTTATGAACACATTTCTATGCCACTAGGTATCCTTGAAAAAATAAGGGCCACCATGTATAGTTGCACAGGTTGTGCACGGCACAAAGATAGCATGTCACATATCATAAGTATCATGGAGCTTGTATGTCTATTATTTCAGTACCCCAGCTGATAAAAGCTTAAGTATCTTATTCGAGCAAGATGAAGCTATTATAATAATTTTTGACAGAGAAAGGGGTGTCTTGTTTAAGTTCACAATCAGAGAAAGGGGTGGCTTGTTTAATTTCACAATCAGAGAAAGGGGTGTCTTGTTTAAATTCATACAGTGGTGCTGTATGGGTTGGCGGCAACCCCAGAAAACACCGTTGTTAATATCTGATAATGTTCCACTTTATACCTGTATTATATTCATGTAACCATCTCTAGCTGTTTGTTTTGCCATTATAAATAGCAGTGCAGTAAACATCTTTGTGTGTGAATCTCTGTCTAAGGTTCTGATAGTTTTTAGAATGAAATTCTTGTCTGTATATGGCACTCCAAGCCCATAATTGAAACTCTGTTGTTACCACTTTCTTTGAATCTGTTGAAGGAATTTTGAGAACAGGTGACTGGTATATTCAGGATGTTGATGACAAGGAACAGAGAAAGAACAGTTAAATGGTTTGGAATTTTTCCTGGGCTGCATGTAAAGCAGTACTTTTGAACTGGGAGCAATTTTTCCCCCAAACATGACTTTTGGCAATGTTTGGAGACATTTTTGGTTGTCACGAATGTAGGGGGAGGGGAGAAGATGCTACTGGCATCTGGCCGGTAGAAACCAGGGATGCAGTTCAGCATCTTAAAATGCACAGGACAGCCTTTCTCAGTAAAGAATTATCCAGCTCCAAATGTCAGTAATACCAAGGTTGAGAAATCTTGATGTAATAGATGTCATGGGTTTCTTCAAGGGGAGTGGGTGGATTTAGGGTTTTTGGGTGACTTAAATTTAATTTACAGTTTGTCTTCCTAGCTGGGTGTCTAAGCCAGCTTTCTGTGAACTTTAGATCCCACACAAGAAGCAACAGGCTTGCTACCGACAGATTCGTTGATGTAAATATAGATGAGTATATAGAAGGAAATCTCACCCAGAGTTGGAAAATGTTGGAATGAAAACTGCGGCGGCCTCCCCTTCTCTCTCCTTCTCCTTCTGTTGCCCAGTTTGAAAATCGTGCCTTACTTTCTTTGGTCTCCTGGCATGGTGAATGCTGCTTGGTATGGACTGTGTTCCCTTGGTCCCCACACCCTTAGGAACGTACAGGAGAGAGACCTTGGAGTATATCAGCTTAGAGATGGAAGGGGAATGGGGAAGAGTGTGTTCATTCATTCATAAATGTTGACTGAGCGCCTACTGTATGCCAGGCGAATGGGAGGAGGGCAGGGAGGTGACAAGGGTGGCTTATTCTGGGCTTTGTGAACTATGGTGAGGATTTTGTTTCTTTCCAAAGGAAATGGAACAGCCACTCCTTTTCCTCCCCGATATACCTAAACTTTTTGATTTTCTTTTTTTTTTTTTTTTGAGACGGAGTCTCGCTCTGTCACCCAGGCTGGAGTGCAGTGGCGCGATCTCGTCTCACTGCAAGCTCCGCCTCCCGGGTTCACGCCATTCTCCTGCCTCAGCCTCCCGAGTAGCTGGGACTACAGGCGCCCGCCACCACGCCCGGCTAGTTTTTTTTTTTTTTTTTGTATTTTTTAGTAGAGACGGGGTTTCACCATGTTAGCCAGGATGGTCTCGATCTCCTGACCTCGTGATCTGCCCGTCTCGGCCTCCCACAGGCTTGAGCCACCGCGCCCAGCAACTTTTTGATTTTCATAACAAAAATGGGCTTCCTTTTGTGTATTTGCTTTGAGACCAGCTGTTTTTCTACCAATACTGATCACACTGCAGTGAGCGTCCTGGTAGAGAAGTCTTTGCACACGTCTGTCACTGTTTCCCTAGGACAGATTACTGGAAATGGTATGGCAGGGTCATAGGTCAAGCCTTTGGGCCAGGTTGCAAGAAACAGGAAGTCTGTGCCCTTTCAAATTCCAAGGTCTCCTTTCCCTGACCACGTGGCCCAATCAGGCTTACCGTCCCTTGATTTTACTTCTTCACCAATCAGATAAGTGAAAGTGAAATCCTGTTGTGGTATCATGTGCATTTCTTTGGTGACTTAAGACACAGAGCACTCTCCAGACCTCTGTGGTCTGTTTGGGTATCCTTTCCTTTGTTTTCTCAGGGACGTTCTTCACCAGTGTCTTTGGAGGATTGAGCAAGGTTCTGTCAAAATTGAGGCGTGCCATGGCTCTGTATGGGGCTTGAGACAGTTCAGCTTAGTGGAGGGAGGGAGGCTGTGGAGCCTGGCTGCCTAGATTCAAATACCAACTTTGCTTATTCCCATTCATATCATTTTAGGCACATTGCTTAGCCACCCTGGGCCTCCCTTTCCTCATCAGTAAAAGGGGTATAACATTAGTGCCTGCCTTGTAGGGTGGTTGTGAGGATTCAAGCAGTACTCAGTGGGTGCTGACACACAGTGGGTGCCAAATAAGAGTCTGATGTATTAGTGTTACAGGCATCAGCCTCCTCCCTCCCCAACGCAATAGTGTGTGTGTGCCTCTGTGTACCTCTGTTGGTGCTGACAAGCCCTTTTTAAAATTTACTTTTAGAGGTGAGGTCTCACTCTGTCCCCTAGGCAGGAGCACCACTGGTTCACTGCAGCCTTGAGCGCCCAGGCTCAAGCAGTCCTCCCAGCTCAGCCTCCTGAGTAGCTGAGACTATAGTTGTGCACCACCACACCTGGCCCTTTGACAGCCCCTTTATTTCAAAGCAAAATGGCAGCCACATGATTTATTTAGTGCAAGCTCTTCAAGCTTTAGGACCAGCTGCAACTCCTCTAACTGACCAAACAGGATTCCCCATGTCGCCAACCCCCAAAACCTAATGAGAAGCAAGCAGACCATTTTCCACAATCATGACGGGAAGGCCCTTCTCTTGGCCCCTGCCCTCGCTCATGTCAAGATTTCACTCCATCCCTGATGAAGGGGAAGCACCATGTCTCAGGAGGACATGGAAACTCTGCTTTGTGGTAAATAGTTATAATAACAGTAGCTTCTCTTTGTGGGGAGTTCATGAGCCGCTAAACTTTATGAGAACTGCCCTGGCAGTTTATGAGAACTTCATCCCAGCCCCCAGAGCTCACGGCATTTATTTTTGCCCCCAGTTTGCAGATGTGCACACTGAGACTCAGAGAGCTAACACTGCTTGCCAAGGTCACACATCTAGCAAGTGGAGAAACTTTATGAGACAGGTGAAGGCACAGCAGGGATAAAACCCCAGAGGGAAAAATACTCAAGTTTTCTCTGGGAAACCATTTGCATTCCAGAGAGGTTGGTGTGCCAGTGGGCAAGAGATGCCATGGGATGATGGTTAAGGAACACAGTCTGAGCTCAACCAGGACTAGGTTTCTTCCTTCCCTTCCTTCCTTCCTTCTTTCCTTCCTTCCTTCCTTTCCTTCATTTCTCCTCCCTCCCTATCTCCTTTCTTTCCTTCCTTTCCTTTCTCTTTCCTTTCCTTCGTTTCTCTCTCTCTCCTTCCTTCCTTTCTCTCTTTCTTTTCTTTTCCTTTCTTTCTTCCTTTCCCTCCCTCCCTCCCTCCCTCTTTCTTTCTTTCTTTCTTTCTTTCTTTCTTTCTTTCTTTCTTTCTTTCTTTCTTTCTTTCTTTCTTTCTTTCTTTCTCTTTCTTTCTTTCTTTCTTTCTTTCTTTCTTTCTTTCTTTCTTTCTNTTTCTTTCTTTCTTTCTTTCTTTCTTTCTTTCTTTCTTTCTTTCTTTCTTTCTTTCTTTCTCTCTCTCTCTCTCTCTCTTTCTTTCTTTTTCTTTCTTTCTCCTTCCTTCCTTCCTCTCTCCCTTCCCTTCCCTTCCCTTTCTTCTCTTCCCTTCTCTTCTCTTCTCTTTTTTGAGATGGAGTCTTGCACTGTTGCCCAGGCTGGAGTGCAATGGCATGATCTCAGCTCACTGCAACCTCTGCCTCCCGGTTCAAGCGATTTTCCTGCCTCGGTCTCCCAAGTGGCTGGGACTACAGGCACGTGCCACCACGCCCAGCTAATGTTTGCATTTTTAGTAGAGACGGGGTTTCACCATGTTGGCCAGGCTGGTCTCGATCTCATGACCTCGTGATCCGCCTGCCTCAGCCTCCCAAAATGCTGGCATTACAGGCGTGAGCTACCACGCTCGGTCTAGGACTAGGTTTCTATTGGTGGTGTGGCCTTTGGGAAGCTACCTAACCTTAACCACTCTGTTTCATCATCTATAGAATGAGCAGTGTAGCATTTTCTTCCAGGAATGTTGCAAGGATTAAATGGTTGGTGACTATAAAACATATGCGTGGCACATAGTAAATTCTCAGCAGGCTGTCATTGCTGCTCATTTGCTTTTCTCTAATGACCAGCAAGCTCTTAATTTCCTCCTTGGCATGGGCACTGGGATGTAGATGGACAAAACAGAGAGAAATAAACACACGGACAAAAATCCCTGCCCTGGTGTGGCTGGTGTTCTGGGTGGGGAGAGAGAGAGAGAGTCCAAGGACCAGATAAACAGGTAAAGGATAGTTTGAGTGTGGTAAGTTCTAAGGCTCAGAAATAAAGATCTCCCGGGTGATCTTGGCTGCATTTGGAGGTGACAGGAGATACAACTGAGAAACTGAGATAGGAGGAGACCCCAGGGGAGATGTGGGCTTGATTTAGGGTGATCTGAGGAGTAGGAGAAGTCAGGGGCTGGTGTGGGGAGGCTCTGATGGTTCTGTCTGGGGAGTGAAGCAGGGATTGGTTGGGGAGACCCAAGGGGACAGGCGAAGGCCCCTGAGCAGGTGGCAAGTGCTGAGAAAGGAAAGGTGGAGGACCCAAGTGAGTTCCTAATTTCTTTGTTGCTCCCCTAAGGTGTTGGTCTCACCCTTGGCCATAGGTCTTGGGTCACTTACAGATGAAGACCAGGCCAGGCTCAGTGGCTCGTGCCTGTAATCCCAGCACTTTGGGAGGATGAACCCAGGAGTTCGAGACCAGCCTGGGCAACATGGTGAAACCCCATCTCTATAAAAAAAAATACAAAAATTGGCTGAGGGTGTTGGTGCATGCAGGTAGTCCCAGCTACTCGGAAGGCTGAGGTAGGAGGATCTCCTGAGCCCGGGAGACCTATGCTGCCAAATAAGGTAGCCAGTAGCCACACATGGCTATTGCAATTTTAGAAATTAATTACAGGCCACGCGTGGTGGCTCACGCCTATAATCCCAGCACTTTGAGAGGCCGAGGTGGGCAGATCACAAGGTCAGGAGATCGAGACCATCCTGGCCAACATGGTGAAACCCCCATCTCTACTAAAAATACAAAAATTAGCTGGACGTGGTGGCGCACACCCGTAGTCCCAGCTACTCAGGAGGCTGAGGCAGGAGAATTGCTTGAACCCCGGAGGCGGAGGTTGCAGTAAGCTGAGATTGTGCCACTGCACTCCAGCCTGGCAACAGAGCGAGACTCTGTCAAAAAAAAAAAAAAAAAAGAAATTAATTACGATAAAAACAACCCCTGAGTTTCACTGGCCACATTTGAAGTGCCCAATGACCCTGTGTGGCTTAGCGCCCACTGTACTGAATAGTGCAGATCTAGAACATCCTACTGGACACGTTGCCAGGGTCCCTGAACCAACAGTATCAGCATCTCCTGGGAGCTTGTTGGAAATGCAGAATCTCATCCCCTACCTCAGACTTGCTCAATCCCAATCTGCTCTTCAACAAGATTCCTCAGGTGATCTTGGCTGCACCTGGTAATCACTTGGAAGCTTTAAAAATGCTGGGGCTGGGCATGGTAGCTCATGCATGTAATCCCAGCACTTTAGGAGGCCAAGGCAGGCAGATCACCTGAGGTCAGGAGTTCGAGACCAGCCTGGCCAACGTAGTGAAACTCCATCTCTACTAAAAATTACAAAAATTACCCAGGTGTGGTGGCACACGCCTGTAGTCCCAGCTACTTGGGAGGCTGAGGCAGGAGAATTGCTTGAATCTGGGAGGCAGAGGTTGCAGTAAGCTGAGAGGGCACCACTGCACTCCAGCCTGGGTGACAGAGTGGGACTCTGTCTCCAAAGAGAAAAAAAAAAAAAAGAAGAAGAAAGAAAATGCTGATGCCCCAAGCTCCACCCCCACAGATGCTGGAGAGATTTGTCCAGGGCTTCCCCTGGGGTGGGGAATGTTTGAAAACTCCCCAAGGGTTTCTAAAGTTCAGCCAGAGTTAGCAGAGAGCCCACCGGGGGGGCTAAGCAGGTAGACTGAAGTTGGAGCTGTGTGAACTTGGGCAAGTCACTTACCCTCTCTGAACCACAAGCTCCCTTCTCTCTAAAACTAGAGACCTGCTGGCACCTCCCTCCCAGGGCTGTGAGAAGTAAATGATGGGATGATTCAAAGTGCTGAGTAGGGTCAGATGCAGTGGCTCACACCTATAATCCCAGCACTTTGGGAGGCTGAAGTGGGAGGATTTCTTGAAGCCAGGAGTTTTGAGACCAGCCTGGGCAACATTGAAACATTACCCAGGTGCAGTGGTGCATGCCTGTAGTCCTAGCTGCTTGGAAGGCTGAGGTGGGGGGATCTCTTGAGCCCAGGAGTTCAAGGCCATAGTGAACTGTGATGATGCCACTGCACTCCAGCCTGGGGGACAAGAGGGAGACCCTGTTTCTAAAAAAGAAAGAAAGAAAGAAACCGAAAATGCTGAGCCGACGCCTTGGATTGATAGTAAGCAGTGTCTGTGTAATAAGCATGAATTTTAAAAAATGAGGTCAGCAGCCTTAGAGCTAATGGTTAATGGGTTTGGGTGTGTGAATTTTTTTTTACATTTTTAAAACCTTGAGATAAAATTCCCATAACATAAAACTGACCATTAACCATTTTAAAGTGTACAGTTCAGTGGCGTGTAAGACACTCAGTGTTGTGCAACCATCACCTCTTTCTAGTTCCAAGACCCCAAAAAGGAGACCCTGTACTTACTGAGCCTTCACTCCCCGTCTCTCCCCACTCCCCCAGCCCCTGGCAACCATTAATCTTCTCTCTGTATAGATTGACCTATTCTGGTTTTGGGGGTTTTTGAACTCGCCTTTCCTGGCGGACAACCTCTCACCATCCAGGTGAGACTGTGTAAAAGCCCAGCTCCCTGCATTTCTGGATCTTCCTCTCCCCACTGGGGGCTGCCCCCACCTGTTTCCCCCTCTGGGCACCCTGGTTCTACTCATCAGCCTGGCTTAATCCCAGCAGCAGGTCCATGTTCTGCTCTCCTGTGGCTGCCACAAATGAGAGGTTTCATCTCAGCTGGGTTTCTCCTAGTTAAATATTTAATAAATAAGACCTACAACTTGTGATGCTGGGAGTGTTTGATAGTGAAATTAATGATGGGGAGAGAGTGGCAGGCAGCCCACAGGTCCATGCCGGAGCTGGGATGAAGCACCCTGGCAGGCATCCATGCCACTGATGCTTGGGAACCACGGTGGGCCGCACCATCCCATTTCCCTCAGTTCGGGCCTCTTTTTTTTTAGCACTATGTCCGGCACAGGGTAGCCGCTTGATAAATGTGTGTTAAAAGAAAGAGAGATTGCTTGTGTAGGGAAGAAAGAAGAGACAGAGGAGATGAAGAGGAGACACACAGAGAGAAAGAGAGATGAGAAAGAAAAGTGGAAGGTGAGAGACAGACAGAGATAGAAGGGGAGAGAAAGACCTGGATGGAGGAAGTACAAGGAAGGCAATGGTGAGGGAAAACAGAGAGACAAAGATGGAAGGGACAGAGGGAGATGAAGGAGAAAGAGAGAGATGGAGGAAGAGGGGAAATAAAGAGAAAGAGAGACAGAAATAAGAGAGAGAATATTGCTTCTTGTATCTTCCCCTTCTCCTGTTATCCTTGACCATCTTATTTCTTTTCTTTTTTCTGTCTCTCTAGTTCTCATTTCCTTACCCTTGCCATCTTGCCAACTCGTCGTCTCTTTTCATTTCCTGTGTCTATGTTATCTTTTAATTTTCTGTCTGGGTATTTTCCCCCTTTCTCTTTCTTTCTTTTTTTTTTTTTTTTTGAGACAGAGTCTGGCTCTGTTGCCCAGGCTGGAGTGCAGTGGCCAGATCTCAGCTCACTGCAAGCCCCGCCTCCCGGGTTCACGCCATTCTCCTGCCTCAGCCTCCCGAGTAGCTGGGAGTACAGGCGCCCGCCACCTCGCCCGGCTAGTTTTTTTTGTATTTTAGTAGAGACGGGGTTTCACCGTGTTAGCCAGGATGGTCTCGATCTCCTGAACTCATGATCCACCCGTCTCGGCCTCCCAAAGTGCTGGGATTACAGGCTTGAGCCACCGCGCCCGGCCCCCCCTTTCTCTTTCTCAGCATAAACTGTTGCTTGGTGTATGTGTCTTTTTTTTTTTTTTTTTTTTTTTTTTAGTCTTTAGCTGATATGTGTGTGTGTGTGTGTGTGTCTGTGTGTGTGTCTGTGTGTCTGTGTGTGTCTGTGTGTGTGTCTGTGTGAGAGAGAGACAGACAGACAGAGAGACAGACAGAGAGAACAAACCTAGAGAAAAGTGTGGGAACATAGATGAACATTTTAAAGGCCAAACCATGAAGCATACACCCATTTTACCCAGGTCAAGAGCCACAGGGCCACCATCAGATTCTCCCTCATGCTCATCTTCAATCACAACCACTCCTTCCCTCCTGGAGGAACCACTATTGGAGATTGTATGGGGACCATTCACCTGCTTTCCTTTGTGGTTGAACCACCTAAGTACGCATCCTGAAGCAATATAGTCAGATATTATGTGGTTTTGAGTTGTTTTGTTTTTTTCTTTTTCTTTGTTCTTTTCTTTTCTTTCTTTTTTTTCTTTTTTTTTTTTTTGAGATGGAATCTTGGTCTGTCACCCAGGCTGGAGTGCAGTGGCGTGATCTCTGCTCACTGCAAACTCCGCCTGCCGGGTTCATGCCATTCTCCTGTCTCAGCCTCCCCAGCAGCTGGGACTACAGGTGCCCGCCATCACGCCCGGCTAATTGTTTTGCATTTTTAGTAGAGATGGGGTTTCACCACGTTAGCCAGGATGGTCTCGATCTCCTGACCTCATGATCCGCCCACCTGGGCCTCCCAAAGTGCTGGGATTACAGGTGTGAGCCACCGCACCTGGCCGGTTTTGAGTTTTATAAGAATAAAATTATGTGAGAGGAGTTGTTTTGTATTTTGTTTCATTGGTTTGCAGTTACCTTTGTGAGATTTCATCCTCATTGTGGTCACTGCAGCTCCTTCATGATCATGTTTATTCATTGACGATGAGCAGGTGACTTTGTTCTCTTTCGGGCACTGGCATGAGCAGCTTTGTTGATTGTTTATGGATTCTGCTACATGCGTGCAGGAGTCTCTCTGGAGCACGTTGCTCTGTGTGAAATTGTTGGATCCTAAGATTTGTACATTTTCACCTTGACTAAATACTGCCAAACAGTTTTCCAAAGTGCTTGTGCTAATTTACACTCCTGCCAGTGGTGGGTGAGCATTCAAGATGCTTCACAACCTTGCCAACACTTGGTATTGTCAGATTTTTAAGTTATAGCCTTTCTCATGGTGATTTCTCATTGTGATTTTAGTTTGCAGTCCCCTGATTACAAATTAGAGTGAACATATTTAAAAATATTTATTGACTATTCAAGCTTGCTTTTTTGTGAAGTGCCTCTACATGCTCTGTCCATTTTTTATTAAGTCACTTTTTAAAAAAAATATATATTGATTTGTAGGTGATCCCTATATAGCCTGGAAACTGATTCTTCATCATTATATGTTGTGCAATATTTTCTCTTGGCTTGGCTTTTGATTTCTTTTTTCTAATGTCTTTTGATGACCAACAGTTCTAAATTTTGATGTGGTTGATTTTAGAAATCTTTTCCTTTATAGTCTGTGGGCTTTGTATCTTATTTAAGAAAATCATTTCTACCCTGAGGCCATGGATATATTTTATGTTATTTCTGAAAGTTTTACAGTTGTGTTCACTATATGTCTTTAATCGGCTTGGGATTGATTTTTATGTGTGGTGTTAGGTAGGGGTCCAATTTCCTTTTTATTCCATAAGAATTGTCCCAGCATCATTTATTAAAAAGCCCATTCTTGCCCAAATAATCTGCAGGACAACCTCTTGACTGTTTAAGTTTTACCCTCTTTCATCTGGTCTGTTTTTATACTCAACCTTTGAAGCCACAAATATTTATGGAGTGCCAACTATGTGCTAGGCACTGAGTTACAGTGATGGACATGACAGATGCAATCATGGCTTTCATGGTGTTTACAGTCTGGCAAGGATGACATATAAATAGCTATTACTACTTATAATTTAAAATGCTATGGGCCTTGCAAAAAGGGACAAGTCTGACTTGCTCTAAAAGAAACATGTAAAACAACATATTCCAGGGAAGTGGTGATAAACTGAGTCTTTAGCGGGCCTCTGCTATTGTAGGAGTGGGAATGGTGGAAAAGATGTTTTGGCCACAGGGAACAGCATGTGCAAAGGTCCTGTGGAAGGTGCTTAGGAGTTTGATATTTATCCTAAAGGCACTATCAGGCTACTGAAGCAGTAATACAATGATTTTATGTCTGTGAGTGGTTCCACTGGTTGCTGCATGGAGAATGTATTGGAACAGAGCAAGAATAAAAAGCCATGAGACCAATTAGGAAATGATTTCAGTCATTCAGGGAAGACACAGTGTGCCTTGCTTGGGCTGGCATGGTGGCTGTGGAGATGGAAATCATTGATCAGATTGAAAGATATTTTGAGCTGGCATGATTTTTCCCCTCTCTCCCCCCTCTCTATCTCTGTTTCTTTTCTGGTTGGGTTTTCTGGGTGAGAAAAGCAGTTTGTGATCCTGCCAAGGGTATGTGCTCCGGAGGATGTATTTGCCACAGATGGTCTTTGGAATTCTGGCCAAGAGAGTCACCGGACAGCCCCTGGCCCCCAGGGTTTCTGGAACCAATTCAACAATGACTGTTTATTAACAACAGCAAGGATGAGTTGCTAGCCTTTCCTTCAGAGCACCTTTTAACTGTTACCTTACTTTGTTACCCAAACCAACACTATGAAATTGGTGGGGGAGAAGTGGAAGGGTTTTTATCTCTACTTTTTATAGAATGGGGAAGTTAATTGGCACTCTTGGAATCACACAAAAGATGTTGGTTTGGGGATTGGAATTCAGTTTCTGGACTTTCAGTCCAATCCCAGTTACTCAAGCTCACACGCCCAACCCCTAAACATACTCTTTTGCAAATAATTTCCCTACTGAGGTGCTCCTGGCCAATTTAAAAGGTCCCCATTTCCTTGCCTATAAAATGGGAATTCAAGTAAAAGTATCTACCTGTTGACTTGCTGTGAGGTCAGTGGGCCTGACACATGGTGCAGACTCATTATATTTACCCATGTGAATCCCTTAGTTCCCTTTACTTGCAAGAGGTGGAAAACTCAAAGGGGCTTAAACAAGAAGTGGGGGTTGTATTGGCTCATGAGACTGAAGAGTCTCAAGGGTGTCCAGCTTCAGGCTTGTTTAGATCTAGGGATCAGATAACACCATTAGGCCTCTGTTTCTGTTTCTTGGCTCTACTTTTTGCAGTTGGCTCCATTATCCATGACTTAGCTGCACTTCCAGGCCTCCAGTCTGCCCGAGATCATATTCAAAGAGAGATTCTTCTCTCTTTTTCAGCCATCTTCCCAGAATTCTCAGCAAATGCTTTCTTGCTTTTGATTGGCTCTTGCTGAGGTCATGTGCTCATTCCAGAACCAATCACTGTGGGGAAATGAGAGGTAGAGAAAGTGGTGCTCTGATTGGCTTAGGCTTGGGTCACATGATTTTATGGAGTTGAGGTGGAGCCAACTTCTCCAAGTGGAGAAGAGGAGTCTTGTTAAAGGTGAATTAGGATATGCTTGCTGCTGTAACAAACAAGTCCCAAGTCTGCAGTGGCTTAAGGCAATAAGAATGTACTTCTCACTCACCCTAAATCCAATCAGATAATCAGCAAGTGGCATTCCATGTGGTGATTTCAGGACCGAGGCTCTTTCCATCTGTGGCTCCACCATCCCCTAAGAACAGAAAGTCCTTCACTTCAGGCCTGTAGGAAAAGAGTATGAAGGCTCACACAGGAGGTTTTGGGAGGCCACATACAGAAGTAATGAACGTCACTTCTGCCTGCATTCTGTGGACTGCAATTTCATCGCATGGTGGATGAGAGAGGGTCCCAGTAGGAAAACGGAAGACACACACCAAGAATCAAATTAAGAGATAGCTTAAGAATCAAGAGATAGCTTACAAAGGTGTGGACCCTTACTGAAACAGAGAGGGGGGAAGAGAGGAAGGAGGCAGAGAGAGAGAGAGACTGAGACTCACAAAGACACATGCACACACACTCACACACACTCACACACAAGCTGAGAGAAAGGGGGAGAGAAAGAGAGAGGGAACATTTCCTAACAGGAAGCTGGAAGAATAAATGTTCCCCATTGTCCAAAGCCAGAGGGCCAGGAGCCCAATGAGCCCATCCACATAGGTCAGCCCCCCATATGACAGTCCTAGAAGGGTAAAGAAGGAAGGAGAGTGGATTTGTTGTAACAGAAGACAGCCAGTACCTGTGGCCCATCTGACTGCAGGGGGAACTGAGAAATTTAGTCCGTGGAGAAGAAGATTTAGTGGACACATCAGTTTGTCTTTTCCACAAAGTGAAATTAGGTTCTCAGGTAGAAAAAAGAAAAAGAAGGTTTGCCTTGCTGCTATTCTTATTATTGGTGGTGGGGGTGGTGGTGACGGTTATTGGTTCTTGGTTCCCTGTACATGCCAATATCTGCTCTCTTCTTTTTTTCTCCCTTACTTCTTTCTTTGTTCTGCAAATTCTTTCCCTTTAAGTGAGAATCTTTCCGTGTTCTACAAGGGAGGTAAATTCTATGCCAAGGTTGAGTATGGGGCCCTCTGCTTGGATAGCTGTCTTCAGGAGATAATCAAGGTGGAACTGAGATAGTTGGGGTCTCTGCAGGCAGTCTGTGCCCCTGGCAAGCCCCTCACCTTAACCCGAGGCTGTGGGGGAAAGGTGCCTTGATGGAGTCAGATTAGAAAGCAAGTGATCGCTGCATGAATCAAGCAGTCACTTTCCTGGAGGTGAAACCAAGAAAAGGTCCCTCAGGCTGGGTCCAGGGAGGTGTACTTGGGTCCCAGGGGCAGAAAGCAACCTTCCCCTCACCTGCTTCTACCTCTTTGTAGCCTATCTTGGCAACCAGAAGTAGGTATACAAGTGACATTGAAGCTGGACGTGTTAACAATGGTGTGAGCCCACCTGACTCCAATCTGGTCCAGCTGTACTGGCCACACATCCTTGTCTCCAGCCCCCAGGGTCAGCCCAGCGGCTGTAACAATGGTCTGTCCCCTCCCCGTCCCACCCACTTCTTTGAACTCCTCCAAGGATCTGTGATGATAGGGCTGTCACTGTCTCAGCTTCCACCATTCAAGCTTAACCGACTTCCCCTCCATAGAGAACGGAAGAGCAACCCCTCATTGCCTCTGGCAGCTGGCCAGCAAGTCCCTGCCTTCTGCCACTCCCAGGTCCAGAACAATCAGGTGAGAAGTGGACAGGACCAAGTTCCCCAGCGCTGTCTTCTGGGTCCATCTATCATGAGAGCCATGATTCCTAGTTTTTATCACCCTCTCCCCAACTTTGCCAGCTCTCCACTTCTGGCAGTGATGGCTGCCCATGACTTCACCTTCCTGTGCCTCAGTTTCCTCATCTGTAAAATAAGGACAATCATGGTAATGAGAGTTCTAGTCAATATGCCAAGCACTTCACTTGCATCAATTTAGCTCATCCTTTCAATGCCCTGAGGGGTGGGTACTGTTATCATCCCATGTGACAAAAGAGAAAACTGAAACAGAGAGAGAATTTGAGGTCTTGCACCCCTCAAATGACAAAAGTGGGATTTCAACCTAGGCTATCTAGATTCAGAGTCTGTGCTCTCAATCAACAATAACAACAATAATAGTAATGTCCTAATCCAATGAGTTTTTGATTAGATTCAATACAAGAGCATAAGCGGAAAAGCTTAGCCCAGTGCCCAGCACGTGGTAAGAACTCAAAATGTTATTTATAATAGTAATATACCATTTTATGTTATGTAATTACATAATTATATATTCACAGATAAATATAGTTGACTCTTGAACAACATAGGGGTTGAGGCAGTGACCTCCTGTGCAGTCAAAAATATGTGGATAACTTTTTTTCTCTATTTTTTAGAATTTTTAAAATGAGAGACAGGGTCTCGCTTTTGTTGCTCAGGTTGGTCTCGAACTCCTGGGCTCAAGTGATCCTCCTGCCTCAGCCTCCCAAAGTGCTAGGATTACAGGTGTGAGCCCCCGCACCTGGCCTGTGTATAACTTTTGACTCCCCAAAAACTTAACTACTAATAGTCTACTCTTGACCAGAAGCCTTACCAATAACATAAACAGTCGATGAAGACAGATTTTTATATGTTATATGCATTATATACTGTATTCTTACAATAAAGCTAGGGAGAAGAAAGTATTATTAAGAAAATAATAAGAAAGAGAAAATATATGTACTATTCATTAATTGCAAGGGGATCATTATAAAGGTCTTCATCCTCATCATCCTCATATTAAGTAGGCTGAGGAAGAGGAGGAGTTGGTCTTATTGTCTCAGGGGTGGCAGAGGTGGAGGTGGAAGGCGGGGGAGGAAAGACAAGCACACTTGGTGTAACTGTTATTGAAAACAAATCTACATAAGTGGACCCATAAAATTCAAACCTGAGTTGTTCAGGGGTCAACTATATATGCTACAAGTACATAATATACTAATATAGTTGTATGTTATTGTTACAGTACAAGGGTCAGAAAATGTTTTCTGCAAAGGATTAGAGAGTAAATTTCTAGTAAATACTGTCTCTTTGGGACCACTCTGCTCTGCCGTTATAGCAAAGGCAGCTACAGGCAATATGTAAATGAATGGGCATGGCCGTTTGCCAATAAAACTTTATTTACACAAACAGGCCACGGGCCAGAGTTGCCAAGGGCTGGTATGGTATGTGTTATTATATATTAGCTTTATTTTTTCTGTTGCTTTATGTTCTTCTTTGCCCTTCCTTTCTTAAAGGCCAACCTTTCTTTCTCTCTGTTGGTCTGTCTTTTAGGACAGCATGGCAGGCCACTGGGACATGGGCTGTCCTGACTCGAGGCTTGTTTGTCTGATAAGACATGAGGAGTGAGGGTGGCAGGACTCTGAGCTCAGGCCTGTCCTCCTCCTCTTCCCTCTCTTTCTTGTTTCTTTCCTCTTTCCTCTTTTCTTCCCAAGCTCCAGAAGTTGCCATTTTCCTTGCCCATTGCTGATTTTCTCTGCCTTGGGAGAAAGCCCAAGAAGATCACTTGGGGAAGCCCACAAACATCTCCGGCCTCACTCACCCAGCTCCTGCCGTTCTCTTTACTCTTCATCAAACACACCAGGCACAGTCCTACCCCAGGGCCTTTGCACTGGCTGTTTCCTCTGTCTGCATTATTCTTCTCTCAGGTGACCTCATGGCTTCTCCCTCCTCTCCTTCAGGACTTCACTCAAAGGCCACCTTCTCAGCATTTGCCTCCCACCCTTCTGCCTTATTTTCCCCTTTGGAACTTTTCACTTTCTTATTTACCTGTCTGCTATCTGTCACCCTACATCACTATGATCTCCACAAGGGAATGTGATTTTATTCGTTTTTTGTTTTGTTTTGTTTGAGATGAGGTTTCGCTCTTGTTACCCAGGCTGGAGTGCAATGGCGTGATCTGGGCTCACTGCAACTTCTGCCTCTGGGTTCAAGCAGTTCTCCTGCCTGAGCCTCCCGAGTAGCTGGGATTACAGGTACCCACCACTACGCCCGGCTAAGTTTTGTATTTTTAGTAGAGACGGGGTTTCACCATGTTGGCCAGGCTAGTCTCGAACTCCTGACCTCAGGTGATCCACCCACCTTGGCCTCCTAAAGTGCTGGGATTACTATGAGCCACCGTGCCCGACCTTTTATTGGTTTTACCCACCAATGTGGACTGGAACAGCCTAGATCAGCAGGTGGCATGCAGTAAGCAGTTGATAAATGTGTGTTGGATGAGTGAGCACTGTGGCTTCTGTCATTCATGTTGCTGAATAGCATTCATCTGGAAATAACCACAGTTTGTTTATCCATTTACCTGTTGATTGGCATTTCTGTTGATTCTTGTGTGGGCCATTATGAACAAAGCTGCTGTGAAATACTTGTACCTTTGCCCAATTCTTCACTTGGTGAATCCTTATAAATCCTTTTGGCCAGGTGTGGTAGCTCATGCTTGTAACCCCAACACTTTGGGAAGCTGAGGCAGGAGGATCGTTGGAGGCCAGGAGTTTAAAACCAGCCTGGGTAACATAGCAAGACCCATCTCTACCAAAAATAAAAATTTAGCTGGACATGGTGATGCATGCCTATAGTTCCAGCTACTTAGGAGGCTGAGGTGGGAAGATTGCCTGAGCCCAGGAGTTCAAGGCTGCAGTGAGTGAGTGGCACCCTGCAATCCAGCCTGGGTGACAGAGTGAGACCCTGTCTCTAAAAAATGACAGCAATGACAATAATAAAGCCTTTAGGTTTCCTCTTAAATGGTACATTGTCAGAGCCTTTCCTGACCCAGCAACTCACCCCAATTCTCAATTAGACTTCACCCCATTTCTTTCATAACATTTATCGCAATGACGTGTTTATTTTGTGGGGGCGGTTGGCATTCTGGCCAGAACTCTCAACTTCCAGAGTGAAAATACGGAAAAACCAAATAAAACACAACACACACATTTGCACAGCAACTCGAGGGAGGTGCTTAGTTCTCTGAGTTTCCAAGAACAGAGAGCTGAAGATTTGTCTGAGGAGGAAAAATCAGGGGCTGCTTCTTGGAGGAGGTGGACTGTTGGTGTCGCATCCACCCACACATTTGCAAATGTGCTGATGAAAAGATGACTATCACAAGGTGTCTGAGCCCAGCGGGCCCATGGCTGAGTGCAAAGATAGTGGGGCTGACAAATCATCATTGTATAACAAAAAAAAAAAAAGCCACCACAGTTGCACAACGGAAAGGCGGCTTCTATAGAACGTTCAGATCATATCTGAAGGCATGTCACACTGTGTTACCCAGTGGCCACTGTCAGAGCCAAAAGTGAGAGTGGATGAGAGTTTGGGCAGGAAACTACTGAACCAGGTACAACATCACCTCCATGAGGGGCTCAGCTTTATCTATTTTGTCTTCTGTTGCATCCCCAGCCCTTAGAACGCTGCCTGGTCCATCTTTGCTGTGTGAATAATAATAAAGAACGATCGCTGTGTTGAGAGTTTGGGCTGTGAATTCAGACTGAGTGTGGTTGCTGTGCAGCCACTACTGGCTGCATACCTGATTGTGAGTCTCGATTTTCCTCCTCCGTAAAATGGGCAGAAGAGAGTCCGTGCCTCACAGAGCTGTGCGTTTGTTGAGCAAACACTGAAGAAGTATACACGGTGGCCAAGGCACTCTTGAAGACACAGGAAGTAGACGAAAGTCCCTGCCCTCTGGGAGCTTACATGCTCATTGGGAGAGACGTATGATAAGAAACAAAAATAATAGGTAAATTGCATAGTACTTTAGAAGATTATAAGGGTAATGGGAAAAGAGCAGCAGAGAAAGGGCTGAGGAGGCCAGTTGCTCTATTAGATAGAGCTTTATTGAGGTGGTGTCTTTGGAGCCAAGACTTGAGGAAGCTGTGAGGATGTCTGGAGAAAGAAGAAACAGCTAGTGCAAAGGCCCTGAGATAGGGGCGTGTATGACATGTGTGACAGTGAGGAGGCGGGTGTGGCTGAAGGCAGTGAGCAAGAGGGAGAGAGGGAAGGTGCAAGGGTGAAGACAGAGAGGTGATGGGACAGATTGTGGAGGGTCTTATGGGCTGTGGGGAGGACTTTGGCTTTTGCTCTGAGGGAGGTGGGAGCCATGGAGGGCTTTTGAGCAGAGGAGGGGCAAGACCTGACTCAGATATTCATAGGCTCCTCTGGCTGCTGTGAAAAGAACAGACTTTGAAGGTTGGAGGCTGGGGGGAGGGGAGGGTGGGGGCGGCAGCTGGGGAATTAGGGAGGAGGCGACAGTATTGATCCAGGCAGGTAATAGTGGGGGTGGGACCAGGTTGTTGGCTATGGAGATAATAATGAGTGGCTGGATTCTGGCTATAATTTTTAGATTTTTTTATTGTGATAAAATGAAATTTACCATTGTGAGGTGTGCAATTTCACGGCACTTACTACAGTCACCATATTGTACGACAGTCACCTCTGTTTAGTCTCAGAACATCTCATCCCCACTAAAGGAAACCCTGCACCCATTAGTAGTTACTTCCAGTTTCTCCCTTCCCCTAGCTTCTGGAAACTACTAATTCTGGATATAAGTTGAAAGTTGACCAGTAAGATTTCTAGGCGGACAGGTGGTGAGGGCTCAATGCATTCATGCATGGAAAGCACTCAGGTGGCATATAATAGGTGCTCAAAACTGAAATGGTGATGATGAGTTGGCAGCGATGGTGAGTCCTTCCAGAATCCCTGCTCTAGTGCTAAACTGACCTATCTGGCTGTGTAGAATTCCCACCTGCTGGCCAGGAGGGTGGCAGAACCAGGATCTGTTCTTACTTCCAGTCTGGCCTGGGTTAGGGATGGGGGAGGAATGATCAGAAGGACCAAGCCAGCACCATCCGTTCTGGAACATCATCCAACTCTTGTCCATATTTCCCAGAACTGAGCAGGAAAATGTTCAGGGAGGGACAGTGCAGCTGATGGAAGTCCTGGCAAGCCCTTGCCCCAGCTTCCTGGGCTGCTGTTGCACCAACTAGCGTTTGTTGAACCTTCAGTCTGAGCCAAGATGGCAGCTTCAGAGGAAGAACAAGAAGTGCACAAGTTTCTTTCATGGTTGTGTCCCCACCTCCTAATATAGCCTCATATAAATCCCTGCACTATCCCATTACTGTTTGCCTCTCCCTGAAAAGAGTGTAAAACTACCCCAGTTTTTCCCTGTTGTTCACAGTGTGTTTTGGTTTCTAAAGATGAAACTCCTTTGATTATGTTCTGGTTGTAATTTTCTGGCTCCTTTTATTTCTCCCTTACTTGACATATTATTTTCCCGTGTTCCTTCTGCCCCCTGCCTCTGTTGATATTTCTCTTCACTGATATCTAGGTTTTATTCTCAACTTCTACCAAGTTCAGGGTGGTAGAGCTAAAAAGACATGGACCATTTAGTCTTGAATTCAGGTCCCACTTCTGACACCTTGAAAGCTGCTTTACTTTGGGCAAGTCGTATGATCTTTCTGAGGGGGTATCCTTTACCTTGTTCAGCTAGTATTTCTTGTTTTTCTCTGGGCACAGAGTAGAGTGTCACTTTCCCCACCTCCCTGAAGTTAGGTATGGCTGCATGATTTGGTTTCATCAATGAGATGTGAGGAGAAGTGACATGAGTCATTCTGGACAGAAGCCTTAAGGGTGAGCATAGGATTCACCATGTTTCCTTTCTCCTGCCTCCACTGTCATGGATGCACAAAGATGGACCCTCTCTCAAAGTAAATGCTGGAGAGAGGATGACATAGATCAGTCCCCATCCCACTTCATAGCATGAGTGGAAAAATAGATCTGGGGTGTGTTCATCCACTGAGATCTGGGGATTGTTTGTTACTGCAGCAGGATGTAGATTAGGCTGACTGTATACCTCATTATCTGCCTTTTGGGGCTAATATCTAATCACAGTGTCTCCAGGAGGATTATGTAGATGTATATTTTAGGGCTGGATATTCATATTTTCTTATAAGGGCTCAATAGGTTCAGAAATGTCACATGCATATCAACTTCTGATTAACAAATATTTCTTCCCTTCCACTTTCTTCCTATAGTGCTTCTAATTTTCCTGTTTTTCAATCTTGAATGAAATGTGAAAAAGAATTGTTTGACTTTTCCTTCGAGGAGATTAATAGTTTCTAAAGCTTGGGCATTGATTTAGTCATTCTCAACCTCCTTGTTTCTAGGACCTTTTTTTCTCCTTCTCTGGTCACTTAGTGTCTCCTAAGGCATGAAGGAATCTCTGTTTTAACTCATAGCATTGTTTTTTTGAGATGGAGTCTTGCTCTGTTGCCCAGGCTGGAGTGCAGTGGCATGATCTCGGCTCACTGCAACCTCCACCTCCCAGGTGTAAGTGATTCTCCTGCCTCAGCGTCCCAACTAGCTGGGACTACAGGCGCCTGCCACCACTCCCAGCTAGTTTTTGTATTTTTAGTAGAGACGGGGTTTCACTGTATTGGCCAGGCTGGTCTTGAACTCCTGACCTTGTGATCTGCCCGCCTTGGCCTCCCAAAGTGCTGGGATTACAGGCATGAGCCACCACACCTGGCCAACTTATTGCATTTTTAACTCTTGACATCTTCATCTTCTTTTTGCCACCTGCCCTTTGCCTGTTCCTCCCCTGCCCACCCCACCAGGGAGTTTATAATCAGGTTCTAGAACCTGCAATGTTTTTCTGTTGTTGTCTTCCATCTTCCTTGAGTCTTACGGGAATTGGCCATAGTAGCAAATTAACAAATAGCTCTGAAGCGCCTCAAGCTTGGAGGCATTTCCTTTTGCTCACCTAAGCAAGATCCTGGAGCTGTTGCAAATATCCTGCCCCCTACAGTAAATCTATCTTCATAGTTGTGAGAGATTCAGTCGGGGTCAGTGAAGACCCGAGCAGGAGATCTTGGCCGAGGCTCCTTGATGTTCTGGCTGCTCTGGGTGTTGTCATATTGATTAAGCTCCTGGGACTGCTGCCAGCAGCCTCTAGAATTAAATCAATAGAGTTTGCAAAAGTAAAAGGTTCTTTTGGAGACACAGAATATGTGGGTTTATTTTTTAATGATAAAGCTTCAAGGAGAATCTTCATGGATGGCAGAGCCAGTGATGGAAAAGGCGAGGCAGACCCAAATATTTGGGGAAGCGCGGTGGGGAGCAAGTGAGGGAGGTTTCATTGGGAGGCTGGGGCTTTCCAGAAAATCTGTTTAACTGGAGTTGCTAGTGCAGTGGCTCAGAGTTAGAAGTGAAGGTGGAAGATGCAAGAAGGACTGCTGCTGAGATGTAAAGAGAAATGAAGGAGAGGTGGATCCATTTGCTCATTCAATAAACGTTTTGACAGGGGGGCCTGCTATGTGCCTGGCACTGGGATGTACATGATGGGGACGTGACAGTGGGCAGGACAGATGTGGTTCCTCCTGGCCCTCCTGGAACTTGTAATAGGAAAAGAAGGCATAAAATACGAAATAAGCAAATACGGACATAGTTACTAATTGTGGTAAGTGTTAGGGAGAAAACCAGCAGGGTGCTGTGTTTGTTTCCTCGGGCTGCCAGGACAAATTGCCATGAACTACATGGCTTCAAACAACAGAAATATATTGTCACCCAGTTCTGAAGGCTGGAAAACCAAAATCAAGGCATCAGCAGGGCTGAGCTCCCTTGGACGGTCTAGAGAAGAATGCTTCCTTGATTCTTCCAGTTTCTGGTAGTTGTTGGCATACACTGGCCTGATCGGCTTGTGGCTGCATCACTCCAATCTCTGCCTTTGTCTTCACGTGGCCTTCTCCTCCATGTCTGTGTCTTCTCTTCCTCTTCTCTCTCTCTCTCTCTCTTTTTTTTTTTTTTTTTTTGAGACAGGGCCTCACTCTGTCACCCAGGCTGGAGTATAGCAGTGCAATCATAGCTCACTGCAACTTCTGCCTCCCAGCATCAAACAATCCTCCCACCTCAGTCTCCTGAGCACCTGGGACTTACAGGCATGCACCACCATACTCAGCTAGTTTTTAAATTTTTGGTAGAGATGGGATCTCACTATGTTGCCCAGACTGATCTTGAACTTCTGGGCTCAAGTGATCCTCCCCCCTCAGCCTCCCGAAGTGCTGGGATTACAGGTGTGAGCCACTGCACCTGGCCTCTTCTGTCTCTTATAAGGATCTTTGTCACTAGATTTTGAGCCCATCAGATAATCCAGGACAATCTCATCTTGAGATCTCTAATTTGATTATACTTTCAGAGGCCGTTTTACTAAATAAGGTCATGGCCACAGGCTCTAGAGGCTAAAGCATGGGTTTGATTGCACCACTGCACTTTAAGCTGGGTGACAGAGCAAGGCCCCATCTCTGAAAAATAAAATAAAATAAGAAACCTACTACAGGTCCTCTGGGTAGAGGATAATTAGAAGTACAGAGGTACCATGTAAGTGAAGACCTGAAGGTCGTTAAGCACAGAGCAGAGTGTGAAAAGAATGAGAGAGAGGGAGGAAGAGAATCCCAGGCAAAGGGAACAGCATGTGCAAAGGCCCTGGGGAAGGAACAAGTTCATCATGTTAAAAAACAGCCAGTGTAGCTAGAGCCCAATGAGCAAAGGGACTCACAGGTAGGAAGACACCCAAGAAGTTGGCAGAGACAGGTCACACAAGACCTTCTAGGACAAGTTTTGAAATTGAACTTTATTCTACATGCAATGGGAAGTCTTCAGAGAAGTTTAAGTGAGATGGGACAGAACTGCTTTACTTTAAATATATATACATATATACATACATATAATATTACATATATAAAGCATATATATGTATACATATATACATATCCATCTATCCATCTATATATTTTTTAGCTGGGCATGGTGGCTCACACCTGTGATCCTAGCACTTTGGGAGGCTGAGGTGGGAGGATCACTTGAGCCCAGGAGTTCAAGACCAGCCTGGGCAACATAGGGAGACCCCCATCTCCACAAATAAAAATTAAAATTAAAAATTAGCTGGGTGTGGTAGTGTGCACCTGTAGTCCCAGCTACTCAGGAGGCTGAGGTGGGAAGATTGCTGGAGCCCCAAAGGTCAAGGCTCCAGTAAGCCGTTATTGTGCCCATGCACTCTAGCCTGGGCAACAGAGTGAGATGCTGTCTCAATAAAATAATTTTTGTATTGAGGTGAAATTCATGCAACATAAGTTAACCATTTTAAAATGAGCAATTCAGTGGCATTCAGCACATTCACAATATTGTACAACCTCCACCTCTTTCTGGTGCCAAAATATTTTCATCACCACCCCTCCGGAAAACCCTGTATCCATGAGGCAGTTGCTCCTCATCCTCCCCTCCCCGTATCCCCCCGACCCCCACCACTCCTGGTAACTACAAATTTGTTTTCTGTTTCTATGGATTTACCTATACTGGCTCTTTCATATAAATGAATTCAGGTACTATGTGACCTTTTGTGTCTGGCTTCTTTCACTTAGCATAATGCCCTGGCTTCTGTCTGGAGAATGAAATGGAGGTTGGAAAGACAGGCAATAGACCACTTTGGAGTCTACTGAGATTGTAGATGTTTCTGTGGGAAGGGACGGTGGCTTGACCTTGGGTGGTGCTGAAGAGGCAATGCTGAGCAGGAGGATTCGAAGTCTAATTTTGGAAGTAGAATTGGTGGGGTCTGATGATACATCAGCTGTAGGGGGAGGAAGATGTAGGAATCAGGAAGGTCTCTTAGGGTAACCTTATCTGACTGAGCTCCTTACTAGGCAGCTGGTGGTACAATTCATGACAAAGGTTAATAGAGGAAGAGACATGGGATTAGGGAGGGAATGGAAGAGTTTGGACCTTGGACACTGTGGTGGTTTGAATCCTGTCCACCAAAAATTCAGATGTATTTGGAACCTCAGAACCTGAGATCTCATTTGAAAGTAGGATCTTTGCAGATGTCATTGAGTCAGGGATTGAGATGAGGTCATCCTGGATTACAGTGGACTCGAGAGTGCATGGTAAGTGCCTTTATATGAGAAGGTACAGGGGAGAAAGTCATGTGGCAATAGAAGCAGAGAATGGAGTGCTGCAGCCACAAGCCAAAAGACACGTAGAGCCACCAAAAGCGGGAAGAGGCAAGGAAGGATCCTCCCCTAGAGCCTTTGAAGGGAAAGCCCCTAATTTCAGAACCTTGCCTCCAGGATGATGAGAGAATAAATTTCTGTTGTTTTAAGCCACCCAATCTGTGACAGTTTGTCATGACTGCCCTAGGAGACTAATATAGACACTCCTATGAGATGCTCTAAGAAGACACAGAATGATATAGCTATCGCTAAGACCACAGTCTGTAGCAGGGAGGAAATCAAATGGAGAAATGCTCCAACTCCCCCTCCTCTCTGATCTCTTGCTGGTGCCTCCCATTGGCCAAGCCAACCCGGAAGGCAGAAGATGTGGTGGAGGGCAGAGTTGTGGGGCTTGGATGATGCAGTCACAGAAGTCAGCCCTGCCTCTCTACCAGGACACCAAACAGGGCAATGAGTGGATATTTTAGGGAGACAGGGCAACAAGAGAATGGCAAAATACATCGAAATGCATGCAAGCTCTAGAAAGAGGGTAGAGATAGAGAAAGGGTGATTACCTAGGATTAAGCCCCAGCGAAGACCAGCGTTTAGAGATTGGATAGAAAAAGAGGAGCAAAAAGGGAAGATTGAGAAGTAGAGACCAGGAGGATAGGAGAAAAACGAGAACAACATTAAGAAGGGCGTGGTCAAGTAATCTGGGCACAGAAAAATGGCCATATGATTTGGCAGCCTGGGGATCTTTGGCCATCCTCTTTGGAAGAGTTTTGGTTGAGTAATGGGGGCTGGAAACCAGCCTGGGAAGGGTAGGAGAAGAATGTGCAGTGAGGAAGTGGCGGGAACACGTGAAGGCAACTCTTTATGAAGAGGAGTAGAGAAATTGGTTGGTGGCTGAAGGGAAATTTGGAGTCAAGGGTGGAAGTTTTAATGATGGAAAAATATTGATTTCTGTAAATTGGGTCATTCCTATCCATTATACCAATATGCACGGGTGTCTGCTCCTATATAGGATTTTGGGATTCTCAAATGCCCATTTGAGGTTTAGCATCATGAATTTAATGTCACCTGCCCAGATAGTTGATCTCATTCAGGAATGCCCCACCCCCCAGGTATGGGGAAGGCAACTAGTTGACTTCATGCAGGGATGGATTTTTTCCAGGAGGGAAACAGGCAAGAAAGTGCGATGTAATCAACCTATGTAAGGTTGACAAGGCAGGAGAGGGTTCTAAGAAATGGCGGGGTCAGTGGGTTGCAGGACTCGATGGGATGGACGTTGGTTTGCATTTAAGGGAGTTAGTGAGCTGGAAGGTGGTTGAAGAGGAGGTGGTTCAGCCGGGCGCTGTGGCTCATGCCTGTAATCCCAGCATTTTGGGAGGCTGAGGCAGGCAGATCACAAGGTCAGGAGATTGAGACCATCCTGGCTAACACAGTGAAACCCTATCTCTACTAGAAATACAAACAAAAAAAAAAAGAAAAAAAATTAGCCGGGAGTGGTGGCGGGCACCTGTAGTCCCAGCTATTTTGGAGGCTGAGGCAGGAGAATGGCGTGAACCCGGGAGGCAGAGCTTGCAGTGAGCCAAGATCGCGCCACTGCACTCCAGCCTGGGTGACAAAGCAAGACTCTGTCTCAAAAAAAAAAAAAAAAAAAAAAAAGAAGGTGGTTCAAGACAAGGATGCTGGAAACGGGTGTTTTGGAGGTGGCTGGTGTAGCTTCTGAGCATGCATAGCTGGAGTGGCTTGGAGGAGACATTGGTTATTAATGAAGAGGTAGGGACATCCTCCAGTGATCAAGGAAGCAGGGGACAAGCATGGACCATGGTCTCTCCACAGGGAAATTGGAGGTCATCAAATGTTAACAGGTTCCATCGGAGTCTTAGCTCCCACCTTCTGTTTTCCTGTGGATCTCAGGATCTTGGCTGCTGGTGCTACTTCTGACTTTGGACTTCCCATTGAGCCCAGCAGCACTGGGAGGGACCTTCATGGCATTGGCTGGTTTAAGGAAGACCTTCTTGGCTTTGCTGACTTTCTTGGGAGCCTTCTTGGCTACAGCTGCTTTTGAGGGAGCCCTCCTCACCTCACCTGACTTCTTGGGGGCACCTTTTCCACCTTATCTGGGTTGGGAAGGTCTTTGATTCTGTTGCTTTCTTGGGTCCCTTCTCACTGGTTTTTCTGGGGACCATGATGGTGGACATCTTCCAGAGCTGGGTTTTCCTTTTATACTTGGGAACAAATTTGAGGCTGCCAGTGGCCTCACCTTGGTCTTAGAGTTGATGGTCTGCAGGGAATTTCCAGGTTAAAGGGTTTTTTTTGTTTGTTTTGTTTAATTTTGAGACACAGTCTCGCTCTGTCACCCAGACTGGAGTGCAGTGGCACGATCTCGGCTCACTGCAGCCTCCACCTCCTGGGTTCAAGCAATTTTCCTGCCTCAGCCTCCTAAGTAGCTGGGATGACAAGCACACACCACCATGCCCAGCTAACTTTTGTATTTTTAGTAGAGACAGGGTTTCACCATGTTGGCCAGGCTGGTCTCAAACTCCTGATGTGAAGTGATCCGGCCACCTTGGCCTCCCAAAGAGCTGGGATTACAGGTGTGAGCCACCGCAGCTGACCTCCAGGTTTAAGTTTAAACCATGAAGTAGATGAACTGTGTAGAGAGAGGCCAGGGAACTGGAGGATTTTACTGACCACTGAACAGGGATGTCACTATGGCAGAGAGGAAAAGGACTCCCCTTGGTAGAGTGAACATATAAAGGAAAGTGGTTGAAAATTGAATCAGGAGACAGAGACCTCACACCACTCAGAGGTCCCTAGAGAACTTTACTGACCTGGAAAAAAAGAGAAACAGGGAGAAAGTCTTCAGTTCTTGTTTGGAATCTGACTCCAAAGCATCCTTACTCCTCCCTGTCTTCCCAGAACCCGGGAGTTTGAAAATTGATGAATACTTTTTGTTTAAAACTTGGCTTGTTGTTGCTGGTTTTTTTTTTTTTTTTTTTAATTTTGGTTTGTTGTTGCTGGTTTTTTTTTTTTTTTTTCTTCTTTCTGTTTTCATCAAGAGATCTTTATTTTACTTTTGTGTATTTGTGTTTTCCAGGAGTCATGTTAATTCTTCCATGTTTAAACTTTTTGGCCCAGAGGAATTTATACATTTAAATTATGGATTTAATTTCAGAAGGTACACACACAGACGCGCACACACACACTCATCTCACTTTTTAAAAACTGGAAAATGTAGCCCTGTAAATCTCCAGAAAATATCTAATGTGGGCCATGTACGGTGGCTCACGCCTGTATTCTCAGCACTTTGGGAGGCCGAGGTGGGTGGATCACCTGAGGTCAGGAGTTCGAGACCAGCCTGGCCAACGTGGTAAAAGCCTATCCTCACTAAAAATAAAAAAATTATCAGGGTGTGGTGGCAGGTGCCTGTAATCCCAACTAATCGGGAGGCTGAGACAGGAGAATCACTTGAACCCAGGAGGCAGAGGCTGCAGTAAGCCGAGATCACCCCACTGCACTCCAGCCTGGGCGACAGAGTGAGACTCTGTCTCCAAAAAAAAAAAAAAAAAAAAAAGTCAGTGTGCATCCCCTCTGACACCCAGCAACTTCACATCTTGGAATTTATGCTGCAGGAAAATTATCACAAGTGCACAAGGATGTATGGTGAGATTATTATTATCAAAGATAAGGTCTCACCGTGTCACCCAGGCTGGAGTGCAGTGAAGTGATCACAGCTCACTGCAGCCTCGACCTCCTGGACTTGAGTGATCCTTGTGCCTCAGCCTCCCTAGTAGCTGGGATTACGGGTGTGAGCCACCATTCCTGGCATCCCCCTTTAAAAAAAAAGTTTTAATTATGAAAAGAATATGGGCTCATTGTTTTGTGTGGCTTTTAAAACGTTTTAAAAATGTGTAGTGTGTCATTTAGAAGGTGAAAAGCTCTTACCCCATCCCACCTCCCGGAGATAACCTCTGCTAGCAATTTCGTGTTTGTCTTTCAGATTTTTTTCCACACACATTCTTTGTACTGGCTGCTTCCCCTCCTGGGTTACTCTTCTCCCAGATAGAAACAGGGTTCATTCCCTTGCCTCCTTCAGCTTTTATTAAAACATTATCTTCTCTCTAGCTGGACACAGTGGCTCACGCCCGTAATCCCAGTGTTTTGGGAGGTGGGGAGGCAGGAGGATCGCTTGAGCCCAGGAGTTTGAGACTAGCCTGGGCAACATAGCAAGACCCCATCTCTATAAATAAATAAATAAATAAATAATATAAAATGGAAATTTAAAAGAGAGAGGGAGGGACTCTTGAAAACCATCCGTATCATGCTTCTCTAAGTGGTTGAGGGCTCAGAGGAAAAAAATCAGCAATTTCATATCATGGAATTTGTTCTGCAGAAAAATTCTCACAAGTGCACAAGGATGTGTGGTCAGATGGTGATGATGATGATGATGATGATTAGTATTATTATTATTGATGAAAGTAGTCGTAGTAGTAGCAGCAGCAGCAGTATTTTAAAAGACAGTCTCGGCTGGGCGCGGTGGCTCACACCTGTAATCCCAGCACTTTGGGAGGTTGAGGTGGGCAGATCACTTGAGGTCAGGAGTTCGAGACCAGTCTGGCCAACATGGTGAAACCCCAACTCCACTAAAAATGCAAAAGTTAGCCAGGTGTGGTCTTTGGTGACTGTAATCCCAGCTACTAGGGAGGCTGAGGCACGAGAATAGCTTGAACCCAGGAAATGGAGGCTGCAGTGAGCCAAGATTGTGCCACTGCACTCCATGTACTCCAGCCTGGGTGCTGACCCAGGTTGGGTGCAAGACTCCTTAAAAAAAAAAAAAAAAAAAAAATCAGAGCCTCACTCTGTCGCCCAGGGTAGAGTGCAATGAGTAAAGGCCCACGATGGGAACCCTGAGGAGAGAGTCAAAGGGAAAGAAAAAAAAAAGCAAAACCAAAATGGGATTTTTAAAAAAATCAGGAGCAATTCACATAACATAAAATTAACCATTTTAAAGTGAACAGCTCAGTGGCGTTTAGTGCACTCCAGCTGTTATGTAACCACCACCTCTGTCTAGCTCCAAACATTTTCACCACCCCTAAAGGAGACCTTGTACCCATTAAGCAGTCTCTCCCCTTCTCCCCTCCCCGCCACCTTTCTCCAGCCTCTGGCAACCACCCATCTGCATTCTGTCTCTATGGATTTACCTATTCTAGGTAGTCAACGGGATAAGATAGCCCAAAAGTCCATCCATGGATGAACAGATAAGCAAAGCGTGATATATCTTCCTCAGATATTAGTCTGCCTTAAAAAGGAATGAAATACCAATCCTTTCTACAACACAGATGAACCTCAAAAATAGGATGTGGCCGGGCACAGTGGCTTACGCCTGTAATCCCAGCACTTCGGGAGGCTGGGGTGGGCGGATCGCTTGAGTCCAGGTATTCGGGACCACCCTGGCTAACATAGCAAAACCCCATCTCTACAAAAAAATTTGCAAAAAACTAGCCAGGTGTGATGACATGTCCCTGTAGTCCCAGCTATTCAGAAGACTGAAGCAAGAGGACCGATTGAGCCCAGGAGGCCGAGGCTACAGTGAGCCAATATCATGCCACTGCACTCCAGCCTAGGCAACAGAGTGAGACCCTATCTCAAAAAACAAAGCAAAACAAAACAAAATAGTTGATGCTGAGTGAAAGAAGCCAGACACAAAAGGCAACATCGTGTGTAATTCCATTTACATGAAATGTCCAATGAAGATTTTTTTTGGCAACATGTATTTCGAGTCTAATATTCAGTGAGTGGACCACACACATCCACTGCAGTATATTCTTGGAAACATTTCAGATTTGAGAGAAGGTCTATTCAGTTATGATGATGGTAGGTGTTGTCCCTTCCCTCCCTCCTTGAAGAAAAGGAACTAAGCCTGGGCGCAGTGGCTCACACCTGTAATCCCAGCACTTTGGGAGGCCGAGGTGGATGGATCACTTGAGGTCAGGAGTTCAAGACTAGCCTGGCCAACATGGTGAAACCCTGTCTCTACCAAAAAACACAAAAATTTAGCCAGATATGGTGCTGCACACCCGTAATCCCAGCTACTCAGGAGACTGAGGCAGGAGAATTGCTTGCACCCAGGAGGTGGAGCCTGCAGTCAACCGAGATCGCACCATTGCACTCTAGCCTGGACGGCAGAGCAAGACTCCATCTCGAAAAGAAAAAAAAGAAAAGAAAAGTAAAGAAACCAAAAGAAAAGGAAAGAAAAGAAAAGGAACCAAGACCTAGAAAGGCAAAAATAGGAAAAGTTATTTACTATTAGCAGCAATTGTCATAAAATAATGGACATTTATTGCATGATTACAATGAGATGAATTGTATCCTATTTTTATAAGCACATTAAGTTTTCTTTTTTAAAAAAAATGTATTTATTTATTTATTTTAAGAGATAGGGTCTTGCTCTGTTGCCCAGACTGGAGTGTCATGGTCTGATCATAGCTCAATGCAGCTTCCAACTCCTGGGTTCAAGCAGTCTTCCTGCCTCAGTCTCTCGAGTAGCTAGGACTACAGGCATGTGCCAACATGCCTAGCTAGTTTTAGTATTTTTGTAGAGACAGGATCTTGCTGTGTTGCCCAGGCTGGCCTCAAACTCCTGACCCCAAGCGATCCTCTGCCTTGACCTCCCAAAGGGCTGAGATGATAGGCATCAGCCACTGCGTTTGGCCCACATTAAATTTTCTAGTCATCACAGGAACTAAAGTAAACAATATGAAACACTCATTTATTGAGCACTTACTATATGCAGGGCCCTGTAATAGATTACGGTGTATATCAACTCATTCCATTCTCACACAACCTATGAGGTTGGTGCTATTTCCTACCTTTTACATATGAGGAAACTGAGGCTTAGAGAAGGAAACTGCCTTGCTCAAGGTCAAAGCCACGTCTGATCCCCAAATCCTTTCAACTCCTCTACGCTACTATTTTTTAATGCAGATATTGCCAGTGTTCTAAGCAGAAGCATGACTTAGCAGCCCTGAGTAGACTTCTCATTTCAGAACCAAAGTGTTGGACATTCTTGGATAATATGAAAAAACAAATGACACACAAACCCTATTTGATACTCAGTTTTTAATTTTCTCTTCATTTGATTCTCCTGATGACATGATTAATCTTTTTCGCCTATACCCTGTAAGTGAAATGTAGGTCTTTGCAGATGTCTCAGAGAGTGTTAATACTTGCTGCTGGGTTTGTTTTCTCTCCCTGGGGCTTCCCATCCCTGGGTGCAAGTGAAATTAAACTTGTGCCTCTTTGCCGCTGGCCGTGGTGCTGAAAACATCCCGGGCGGCGCTAGGATTGCCCTTGTTTGCACGCCATCCCTGCTAAGAGGCTTGGGCTGATCAACGAGAGGAGAGATCTTTTCCAGGCTTCGTTTTGGTTAGAACTGTGTGTCGAAGAGTTTGAAGCCCATGTCTGGGAACTGGAGACTGTTTGGATTATTGGAAGTTGAAATAGTCATTAATAATTCCTACTTGAGTTGGGCTTATGAGGGTGTGGACTAGCATGCAATGGTTGGCCTTTACTAAGTTGTGGCAGTTGGTTGGGACTTGGGCGAGGTGTAACCCATTTGGTCTAATCCGTATGGTTAGGGCCCCAGGTGTACTTGTATTTTATTTTTTTAAATAAAGGCAAAATCATTCATCTTTTAACCAGGGTAGCTCCTGAGTGGTCTTTGGGGACCACCAGCTTAAAAGTGTAGACTGTGGGCTCATACCTGTAATCCCAGCACTTTGAAAGGCCAAGGTGAGAGGATTGCTTGAGCCCAGGAGTTCAAGACCGGCCTGGGCAACATGGTGAGACCCTCATCTCTACAAAAATGTTAAAAATTAGCTAGGTGTGTTGGCATGCACCTGTAGTCCCAGCTACTCAGGAGGCTGAAGTGGGTGGATCGCTTGAGCCTGGGAGATCAAGGCTACAATGAGTTGTGATCATGCCACTGCATTTCAACCTGGGCAATAGAGCAATACCCTGACCAAAAAAAAAAAAAACGAAAACAAAAAGGCATAGACTGTGGAGTTGGGCAGACCTGGGTGTGAGCCCGAACTCTGCCAGTACCTCCTATGTGACCTTGAGCAACTTGTTTAATCTCTCTGAGCCTGGATTTTCTTATGTGGAAAATGGGGCTTACCACAGAACCCACCTTGTTGCAAGGAATTAACTGAAACAAGATGCTTACCATGGTATCTGCCCAAAGAAGCACTTGGAAACAAGGCAGCTGTAATCATGGTTGCTGTGCTTGTTAATGGCCCCATAATAGTTGATCATATTGCAGAGTGAAATTGGGGCATGTGTTTAGTGGACCAAGGAATATGTCTTAAACCCATATATCTAGAGTCCCGGTACCCCCTGCTCTTTTCCTGGTGATTGTGATGAGCATGGAACTAACATGAAAATAAGGTCTGTTTGGATTCTTCCTACAAGCTCAATGACCTGGTTGACTGCTACAAGTATCTGTTTTCTTACAACCCACCCATCAGCAGCCCCCATAGTGGAAACAAGGTCACAAAGAGTTGACAAACCTGATTTGATTTTCACACCAACCACAGGAGGTTTGAAATGAGATGAGGGTGAAGAGCATCACAGAGGGCTGCAAGGATTACTTGGACACTGCAATGTCTTGCTAAGGGATGGGAGCCATCAGCCATGCCCACTTTGAGAATTTTCCTTGATGTCCTGAATCCCAAGAGCAAGGTCCTGTTCACAGATGCAAGCCCTCCTTCTTCCCTACGCAGAATCGCTTGGTCTTTTCCAGGGTCACATACAGCCTCTCTCCCGGGCCTCTGCAGGTCCTGATCAATTTCGTTGTGTATTGAGCTCTGTATCTCCTCACCTGCCTGCAGGGCTGTCTGCTATCCTGACTTCCGAGAGCCATTTCGGGAGCCAGCTTTTCCTTCCATTAGGGATGCTTCTCTTCTTTCAGCCCCTGCCCCCCTTTGGCCTCCTAGGATAGCTGATTTTTCTGGATCCCGCTGACACAGGTGCTTTCTCTCTGAGCCAATCAGGAAGCAGAAAGGCTCAGCTCAGCTAACAGAGGCATTGCTCACCGCAGCTGTGAGTTAGAACTCAGGCTTTCTAAATCGGGAGGATCAGGCATGACTTGAGGTCGGGCTGAGAAAGCCTCGCCACCCCCCAGCTCGACTACCCAGTGCAACCTTTGACTTCTGCCTAGGGCGAGGCATCTCTTACCACACCAAGAACTCAGCAGCCCATCTTTCTTTCATCTGGGCACCAAGTACATCATTGCATATTTCAGGGGGTTTCACTGTGTCCTTAACATGCTCATGGAGACTTGGCTTGAGATGAGGTCAGGGTTTATAGGCAGGAGGACCCATACCCCCTTCCTTCATTTCCTCCACCGGTGATTTTTGTTTTGTTTTGCTTTGTTTTTGAGACGGAGTCTCGTTCTGTTATCCAGGCTGGAGTGCAGTGGCGTGATCTCGGCTCACTGCAAACTCCGCTTCCCGGGTTCAGGTGATTCTCCTGGCTCAGCCTCCCGAGTAGCTGAGATTACAGGCATCTCCCACTATGCCCAGCTAATTTTTGTATTTTTAGTAGAGATGGGGTTTCACCATGTTGACCACGCTGGTCTCAAACTCCTGACCTCTGGCTGATCCGCCTGCCTCGTCCTCCCAAAGTACTGGGATTACAGGTGTGAGCCATCACGCCAGACCCTTCCACCGGTGTTTTTTTGAACATCTACTATATAGTGAATGCTCTCCTGGGCACAGAGGATGAAGCAATGAACAAAGTAGACAAAAAGTCCCCACGTGCATAGAGCGTGCAGTCTCGTGGGAGAGACAGGGAACAAGATAAAGAAGGAAAAAAATAGCAGATGCTTGTCTGGGGAGGGGAAATAAAGAAAAAAAGAAGCAGGCAAAGGGGGTTGATGGATATGACCTTTGAGTAAAGGCCTAAAGGAAGTGAGGGAGGGAGTCATGTGGATGTCTGAGGAAAGAGTATTCCAGGAGAATGAACAGCAGGTGCAAAGGTCCCTGGGTAGAAATGTGCCTGGGGAGTTTGGGGAATAAAGGGGAGGCCGATGTTGCCGGAGCTGAGTGACTAAGGGAGAGAAGAGAGGAGATGAGGGGAGGGAGGTAATGGGAGCAGGTCATGCACCTTGCTGGTGCTGGGAGGACTTTGGTTTTGCTTTTGAGTGAGATGGGATCCATGGGAAGGCTTTGAATACTTCCACATGCGTTAGGCTGAAATTTTCTTTTCTGCTTTTGTCTCATTCCAACATTGCTCTTATATCTTCAAAATCTTGGGTTTCTTCTCAGGCTCTTTACCCAAGTGGGAGCAGAAGGCTGGTACCCAGGGCTCTTCAGTTCTCCCCCTGGGGTCAGAATGTGGAGGAGAAAGCTTGGAGGAGAAAGAGGAACCCCCACCTCTTTCTGGATGACTCAAAACCGCAATTACCTGAGCTCCTCCTTCTACCCCTGAAATAGAGGCACTTAGCACTTCCTAAACTTCCCGGTGCACACAAATCCCCTGGCGATCTTTTTAAATGCAGATTCTGACTCAGCAGGTGGATGCGGGGCCTGAGGCTACATTCCTAACAGGTGCTGGTTCTGGGACCACACTTTGAGTAGCAAGGGTCTAAGGTCTTTGTTGCAGATGTCCATCTGGGGCATGTCTGTGGACACTTGCTGGTGTGTGGGTGAGCAGAGGGAGAGAGGATGATGTTGGAGAAGCAGTGTGAGTATCTGTGTTTTACAAGAAGTAAGAAAATGAAGCAAGGTGGGAGATAAGAACCTCTTTCTTTTTGCCTATGTGCTAAGGTTTCATTGCCATACCCGGAGCGCCCTGGGTCTGAAATCCAGGCGACACTGACTGGTTGAAACCCTGATATTGCAGCCCAGGAAAGTGCTGCATGCTGCATGGTGGCCTTCTGGGACTCTTCCTGGAACCTTCAGTGCCGGAGCCGATCCAAAGGAAGTCACATCCCTGCCATTGAGGGGCAGGAGGCCAGGGAACCGGAGGAGTGGGATGGTAGAAGCGCGTGTAAGGAGACTGAGTTGGCAGGGAGAGGAAGCGAAGTCAGCTTCAAATCATAGTGAGAGGAGACCAGGGAAGGGCTTGGCGTTGCTGCTCTGTGTACAAATATTGTCTCTTATTTTCCGGGCTGCAGGGTGAGGCAGAGTGGAGTATTTGTGCAACACGGCCCAGCTTTGTTCTCTGGGCTCCTAATGCCTGTCAGCTCGGAGGCAGAAAGCCAATCAGAGATGATCGTCGGCAAGGCCAGCTTTTGTTGGCTCCCCAAATTGCCCTGAGTCTCAGATTTTGCTTTTCAGAGTGTGCGTGGAGCTCGCCTTCAGCTGCTTTCAGCTGGAGGCAGAAGCTGAAGCTGGTGACAAAAGGAGGCCTGGTTTTCCTGGCTTTCCGAGAGTTTACGGAGGGGGTTTCTGTTTCACACTCCGTTTTCCCACCTGGAAAGCGGGTTCCACTCTCCCTCCGGCCTGGAAGGGATGGTTGTATGGTGCTTCCAAAATGCCAAACCTAACTCCAGGGCAGAAGAGGAGACTGAAACCAATTAATTTTCCAAAGGATAGAGCTAGGAGGAGGGGAGAGGTTTAGCATGGTCAAGTTCCCCAAGATGCACTAATTGATCTCCCTACGGAACATGGGATTTCAGTGCCCCCAGGGGACACTCAGCAATGTTTAGAGACCACTTGAGGTTGTCATCACTGGACAGGAGGGGATGCTACTGGCATCTAGCCCAGGGATACTGTTGAACGTACTGCAGTGCCCAGACAGCCCCACCAAGGAGAAGGATCCACCCCTAAACCTAGTGCTGAGGTTGGGAAAACCTGCTCCAGAGTAACCAACACCGTATGGCGTTTTCACTCAAGCAGCCCCTTCTCCAGTGCCTACACCTCCTTCTCAGAGATCGCCAGATCCATACGCCTGTTGGAGTGGCACACTTCTGAGGGGTGTGGCAGGGGGACAGTGGATATTCCCATTCACCGGCTGATCAGCAGGTCAGGAGCTAATATGAAATGAACAGGATAGACCCTCCCTACCTGCCCTGCAGATCCTCTGGTGGGACACTAGGGAGGGAGGCCTCCTCGACCCAGATGACAGTTCCCAGGATGCAGGGAGGAGTTTACCTGTGCAAACTGGAGAGAATGCAAATGGGGCACATAGAGATATGGACGTGGATGACCCTTCCCCTGCCTCGGGTCTTGGAAGAGCAGATTCTCAGAGGTCTGCCCTGATTACTGTAATTTTTTTTTAATTGAGGTAAAATTAATATAATACAATTAACCATTTTAAAGTGGCATTTAGAGCTGGGCACAGTGATTCATGCCTGTAATCCCAGCACTTGGGAAGGCTGAGGAAGGAAGGTTGCCCAGGAGTTCAAGACCACCCTGGGCAGCAAAGTAAGACTCCGTCTCTTAAAAAAAAAAAAAAAAAATTAGGTACACGCGGTGGCGTGCACCTATAGTCCCAGCTACTCAGGAGGCTGAGGCAGGAGGATTGTTTGAGCCTAGGAATTCAAGGCTGCAGCGAGCTGTGATCATGCTACTGCACCCCAGCCTGGGTGACGGAGCAAAATCATGTTTCTTTAAAAAAATAAAAATAAACAAAAAAAGAAAGGAGAGGGGAGGGAGAGGCATTTAGTACATTCACAATGTTGTGTAGCTATCACCTTCATCTCGTTCAAAAACATTACGCAGTCACTCCCATTTCCCTTCCCATTCCCCAGGAACAACAAATCTGCTGTCTACCTCTGGATGTGCCTATTTGGGACATTTTATATACATGGAATCATACAATATGGGGTATTTTATGTCTGCTTCTTTCACTTGGCGTAATGCTTTCGAGGTTCATTCCTCCTTTTTTTTTCTTTCTTTCTTTCTTTTTTTTTTTCTTTGAGACAGAGCTTTGCTTTTGTTGTCCAGGCTGGAATGCAATGGCACAATCTCGGCTCACCACAACCTCCACCTCCCGAGTTCAAGCGATCCTCCTGCCTCAGCCTGCTGAGTAGCTGGGATTACAGGCATGCACCACCACGCTCAGCTAATTTTGTATTTTTTTTAGTAGACACAGGGTTTCCCCATGTTGGTCAGGCTGGTCTTGAACTCCCAACCTCAGGTGATCTGCCTGCCTTGGCCTCCCAAAGTACTGGGATTACAGGCATGAGCCACCATGCCCGGCCTACTTCATTCCTTTTTCTGGCTGAATACTATTCACTTCTATGGGTAGACCACATTTGTTTATCCATTCATCCATTGATGAAATTTAGGTTGTTTCCATCTTTCGGCTATTGTGAATAGTGCTGCTGTGAACATTTGTGTATGAGTGTTTGTTGGAGTACCTGTCTTACCATCCTTCCCTGTTTATACCTTGGAATGGAGTTACTGTGTCACATGGTAACTTTGTGTTTAACGTTTTGAGGAATCAACAAATGGTTTTCTATGGCAGTTGCACTGATGTTGTTTTGTTGTTGTTGTTGTTTTTGTTGTTGTCGTTTTGAGACAGGAACTCACTCCCATTGCCCAGGCTGGAGTGCAGTGGTGCAGTCACGGTTCACTGTAGCCTCAACCTCCTGGGGCTCAAGCAATCGTCTCTCCTCAGCCTCCCAAGTAGCTGGCACTATAGGCCTGCGCCACCATGCCCGGCTAATGTTTTATATTTTTTGTAGAGATAGAGTCTCACTTTATTGCCTAGGCTGATCTCAGACTCCTGTGCTCAAGTAATCCTCCTACCTCAGCCTCCCAAAGTGCTGGGATTACAGGCGTGAGCCACCGCACCTGGCCAGCTACACCATTTTATATTCCCACCAGCACGAGGGTTTCAATTTCGTCACATCTTCACCAACACTTGTTTTCTGTTTGTTTTTAATTTTAGCTATCCTTGTGGGTGTGAAGCTGTATCCCATTGGGGTTTGATTTGCACTTCCCAGATCACTAATACCTTCATGTACTTATTGGCCATTTGACTGTCTTCTTTGGAGAAATATCTATTCCAGCCTCCTGTCCATTTTTCAGTTGGGTTATCTTGTTGTTGTTGTAAATGTTCTTTATATATTCCTGGTACTAGACCCTTATCAGATACATGATTTGCAAATAGCTTCTCCCATTCTGTTACTTGTCTTTTAACTTTCTTGATAGTGTCCTCTGATGCACAAAAGGTTTAAATTTTGATGAAGCCCAGTGTATCTGTTTTTTCTTCTGTGGCTCATGCGTTAGGTGTCAAATCTGATCACAATGTTTTATTTATTTATTTATTTATTTATTTACTTACTTATTTATTATTTTATTTATTTTTGAGATGGAGTCTCTTGCTCTGTTGCCCAGGCTGGACTGCAGTGACTTGATCTCGGCTCACTGCAACCTCCACCTCCCATGTTCAAGCGATTCTCCTGCCCCGGCCTCCCAAGTAGCTGGGACTACAGGTGTGTGCCACCACGCCTGGCTAATTTTTGTATTTTTGGTAGAGACAGGGTTTCACCATATTGGCCAGGCTGGTCTTGAAGTCCTGATCTCAAGTGATCCACCCACCTCGGCCTATATTTGTCTATTTTTAATTTATCTTTTTTTTTTTTTTTTTTTTTTGAGACAGAGCCTCCCTCTGCCACCCAGGCTGGTGTGCAGCAGTACAGTCATTGCTCGCTGCAGCCTCCACCTCCTCGGCTGAAGCGATTCTCTCGCTTCAGCCTCCCAAGTAGCTGGGACCACAGGTGCCGGCCATCATGCTGGGCTCTGCCACTATATTTGAAATTGCAGCCCTGACCCTTTCCACTGTCTATAGCCTTCACCATCTTACTACATAACATAGAATATATGATGTACTATATAACATGGTACATGCAGTGTACTGTATAACGTAGTATACATGATGTAGTTATCTCAATTATTTGCTCCTCCTCTAGGAAGCAGGAGGAAGCTTCTCTTGTCTGCTTTGCTCTCAGCTGTGTCCCTAGCCCAGAACAGAGTCTGGCACGCAGCAGGTACTGAATGAATATGTGTTCCATGAATATTGCTGGTGAGATAGAAGGTGAATATCCGCATTTCCCTTTAGAACTCACCTGCTCTGGGTTTGAGATCTGCAGGGATCTACTCCGGAGACGAGAAAGAATAATTCCACCTGTACTGATGAGTTGGGAGGATCTGGAGGGCTTGAGATCTTTCTATTGGGGTCACTGGGCGTGGGTGCCCCTCCAAACACCCTTCTTTTCTTTAAACAAGATTTTTCCTTAATTCCCCAATACTCCCTTTGAATATATGATTTTAGCCACCATCATAGCGAATTGCATCGTCCTTGCACTGGAGCAGCATCTGCCTGATGATGACAAGACCCCGATGTCTGAACGGCTGGTGAGTGGTGTCTTTTCTCGGGGGCTTCTCCTTGGCTTTAGCAGGACTTTGATTTTTGGGGGAGTGGAGCAGGGCACACAGGAGGCTCACAGTCCTGGAGCCCAGAGCCAGATCATGGGAAACCTAAATTTCTTTTTTATTTTTTTCTTGAAACAGAATCTCGCTCTGTCACCCAGGCTGGAGTGCAGTGGTTTAATCATAGCTCACTGCAGCCTCCACCTCCTGGGCTCAAGCCATCCTCCCACTGCAGCCTTCTGAGTAGCAGGGACTACAGGTGCCACCATGCCCAGCTAATTTTCTTATTTTTGTCTTTTTTGTAGAGATGAGGGTCTCACTAGGTTGCTTAGGCTGGTCTCAAACTGCCTATTTTGGCATATGGCATAATTTCAGGCAGTATACTCAAATGAACATTGTTAATGTTAATAATTATGTCTTGACCAGGCACGGTAGCTCACGCCTGTAATCCCAGTCCTTTGGGAGGCCAAGACAGGTAGATCACTTGAGGTCAGGAGTTCGAGACCAGCCTGACCAACATGGTAAGAGCCTGTCTCTACTAAAAAAAAAAAATACAAAATTAGCTGGATATGGTGGCACACACCTGTCATCCCAGCTACTTGGGAGGCTGAGGCAGGAGAATCGCTTGAACGTGGGAGGCGGAGGTTACAGTGAGCCAAGATCACATCATTGCACTCCAGTCTGGGCAACAGGAGTGAAACTGTGTCTCGGGGGGGGGAAAAAAAAAAAAGGAAAGAAAGAAAAAAGAATATTGCAAAGGATACAGATGAAGCGATGCATAGGCTGAGATACGGGAGAAGGGTGTGGCTGGCAGTTTCCAGGTAGCTTCAGGAGGGGGACTGGTCACCAGAAAGACCAAGGCATGATTCGAGGGTTAGGACTTTCAGCCCCACCCCCCAACCTCTGGAAGGGCAGAGGAGCTGAAAATCAAGTTGATCACCAATGAATGATTTAAATCCAACCCTCTAATCATGCCTTGGTTTTCCCGGTGACCAGCCCCCATCCTGAAGCTACCTAGAAGCTGCCAGCCGTCAGTCAGTCCTTAGCCTACAAAAAGACATCCCTTTGGAGATCCCAAGGATTTTAGGAGTTGTACACCAGGAAACAATGTCAAAGGCCCAACATACATTTCACAAGGTCACAGTCTTCTAAAAACTATAACTAGTCTAGCAAACCTATGATGTCTAGACCTTTGCATTTTCACTTAAAATAATGCTAAATAAAAAGAGTCCGTTGGGCCGGGCGCGGTGGCTCAAGCCTGTAATCCCAGCACTTTGGGAGGCCGAGACGGGCGGATCACGAGGTCAGGAGATCGAGACCATCCTGGCTAACACGGTGAAACCCCGTCTCTACTAAAAATACAAGAAAATTAGCCGGGCGAGGTGGCGGGCGCCTGTAGTCCCAGCTACTCAGGAGGCTGAGGCAGGAGAATGGCGTGAACCCGGGGGGGCGGAGCTTGCAGTGAGCTGAGATCAGGCCACTGCACTTCAGCCTGTGGCACAGAGCAAGACTCTGTCTCAAAAAAAAAAAAAAAGAGTCCGTTGAAAGACTGGTAAGCAAATAGACGTACCAGTGGCAAGCTGATATGGAAAAAAAATCATTCAGGCAGAATGAAATGATTGAAGCTTGAGAAACGTTGTAACAGATGGGAAGACGTTCACGTAGGGGCTCTGATGGAGAAGAGCTTATAGCTTAATTTCAAATATGATAGATTATCAGCTGGAAGCCAGAAGCAGCTGGAGGTTCTGCAGAGGAACTGGAGGTGAGGATACTGGCCACTTATCAGCCAGTACAGAACTCCTATTCCAAACCTTTAACAATCTACCAGCTGAGAACCATCCTAAGGGGTCAGATTTAGGAGTGAGGTCAACGCACAAGCTCCAGCCTCAAATGCCTTGAACGCTGCGTGTGACAAGTAAATCCTCTAAACCAATGCTTTCCATTAGAACTTTCTGCAGTCACAGAAATGATCTCCATCTGCCCTGTCCAGTAGGATCGTCACTTGAAATGTAGCCAGTGTGACTGCAGAACTGCGTTTTTAAATTTTACTGCATTTAAATTAATTTTAATTGAAATAGCCACATGTGGCCTGTGACTGTCGTATTGAATAAAGCAGGTGCAAACAAGCAATTCTGTTTGGCCAAGTGATATGTGACGTTGGCCCAAAAGGAATGAAGGAGGAAGTTGCCTTCTCTGAGCATTGGCTTTGCTTGCAAAAGGCTTTGGACAAGAGAACTCTGCAAGAGGCAGTGAGGGGTGGTGAGTGCAGGAGGGTCAAGGGAAGTGAGACGGTGGTGGATACTGATTTCTAGATGGGCTGGTTCCCTGGTCTTGCCAACATCTGCCCAGCCCAAGACGCTGACCTTGCGTTCTCTCCCTTCCAGGATGACACAGAACCATACTTCATTGGAATTTTTTGTTTCGAGGCTGGAATTAAAATCATTGCCCTTGGGTTTGCCTTCCACAAAGGCTCCTACTTGAGGAATGGCTGGAACGTCATGGACTTTGTGGTGGTGCTAACGGGGTAAGTGGCACGTGCTGTACTCTTTGGATTTAACTAGCTGAAGGATTACGAGGCTTTTGGTTGGTGTGGTTTGCGCCGGGCTCAGGAAGGCTGAGCCCTTGTGTTCTCCCTCCCCTCATTATGCACCTGCCTCCTTTCTGCCAACACCCCACATCCATATCTCAGCTGTATATTACAGCAGATGCTTTCTGTTACAATTAAAATAATAGCTCATTATCGTTGGCTGCTTCCAGAGTGCTTTATGCGCATTCTCTAATTTAATCCTTGCAACAACCCACTGAATTGGGAAATATTAATATTCCCATCTGACCACTGAGGAATCGGAAACTCAGAGCGTAACTTGCTTAAGGCCACCAAGCAAGTAAGTGATGAAACTGGGATATGAACAGAAGATTATGCATTCCAGAACTCAAGGTTTTAAGTGTTGTACGTGCATGGGTCTCTTGATTTGCTTGAGGATATCTTGCTTTTATTTCAACTTGGTGAATGTGTTTTGAGAATGTTTGGGTGCAAGGGATTGTGATTATGACAAAGGAGAAAAGCAAGCTAAATAAGGTACAGTCACTGTCTTCAAGGAGTTTTCAGATCCATATATGATGAACCGTGGTTGAAATGTGTGTATGCTTTCCTTGAAGCACCCTGTATGAGGTAGCACTTGCTGGTGTAACAAAAGATTATGACTTAAACACAGCAGAAGTTTATTTGTCACTCATAGAAAATTCAAAAGTGAGCTGGGTGTGGTGGTGCATGCCTGTAATCTCAGCACTTTGGGAGGCTGAGATGGGAGGATCACTTGAGCTCAGGAGTTCAAGACCAGCCTGGGCAACATAGTGAGACCCCCCCCACCATCACTAAAACATAAAATAAAATAAAAATTAGCCAGGCATGGTGGTACATGCCTGGGAGAATTGCTTGAGCCCAGGAGTTGGAGGGAGCAGTGAGCTATGATCATACCACCACACTCTAGCCTGGGCAACAGAGCAAGACCCCATCTCAAAAAAAAAGTCCAAAATAATTGTTCCTAGTTGGCAAGTTCATCTGCTCCAATGACTGACGGACCCTAACCCTTGCCGTATTGTGGATCTTCATTGTCAGCCCACAGCATCCAATAACTCCATGCTTGTCTGTATCAAACCAGGAAGGAGAAATGAGCATAGAAGGTGATACTTGGGAAGGTTTATGAGTTTGGAAGGGGTGTGACCCATACCTGTTTCATTAATATCCTGTTGGCTAGAACTGGGTCACATGACCACACATCACTGCAAGGGAAGCTGGGAAGTATCAGACTGTGCTTAGAAGAAAAGGGAAATGGATTTGGAGAATGACCCACTAGTCTGTCAGGGACCTTAAAGACTTTTATTAGATTCCAGTAGGGACATTACTATCTGTTACCAGTGGCTGGTTCCTCCTCTTCCCACTCTCTGCTCTCCTCTGAGCTAAGTCTGGGCTCTTCTATTCTAAGATCCTTCTTCACTGGGACACCTTTTTCATAGTAATCGTTTACAGGATCGTAGCTCTCCATGTTTTGTTGCTGCTCCATGTTCTGTCTCTCTTGGTGGATGTGATGGGTTGCAGCACCCATGCTGTGCTGGCTGGACTCTCAGAATGCAGATTTGTTTCAGAGCAATGTTGCCTCTCACAGAAGGAACTGTGGCCTATTGGGCTGTTTCTGTAGAGGCCTTCAGATGGCAGTGGTCTGTTGTAAGGACTCTGGGCTAGCTCTCATGGGCTTGGTGGTCACAGAGGGATCTTTGTTGGTTGTGCTCACAGTTCAGTGACTTGGGACCTTGATGGGTTCCAAGGACATATTATGGTGCTGGGCACTTTTCTCTTACCCTACCAGGAAGCTCACCTGGAAACAGCCTAGTGGCTAACTTTTTTATTGTTTACAAAATGTAAAGCTGGGCAGGGTGGCTCATGCCTGTATCCCAGCACATTGGGAGGCCAAGGTGGCAGGATTGCTTGAGCCCAGGAGTTTGAGACCAGCCTGGGCAACATAGCAAGACCGCATCTCCACAAAATAAAAATTAAAAATGTGTAAAGCTGGGTACAATGGCACATACCTGTAACCCCAATTACTCAGGAGGCTGAAGAGGGAAGATGGCTTGAGCCTAACTAGTTTGAGACCAGCTTGAGCAAGCTAGCAAGATCCCATGCAAAAAGAAGTAGAGAATAATAGAACAAACACCTGTGTATACATTCATTTATTCAATGACTATTTATTGAACACTTCTATGTGCCAGGTCCTGTTCTAGGCTCTGGGACACAGCAGTAAACGAAATAGAAAAATCCCCTGTTCTCATGGAGCTGCGAGTCTACTGATGGGGATGGACACAATTGATGGATGAATCAAGTGTGTCAGATGGCGGTGAGGGGTACAGAGGAAAAATAAAGCAGGGGAGGGATGGGATGTGTGGCAGGCAGGGGTGAGGGGTGCTGGAAGCCAGGGAAGGCTTCACTGGGAATGTGACATCTGAATGAAAACCTAAGGGGAGGTGAGTGAGTGAGCCATGAGGAGAGCTGGAACAGAGTGTCAGGCAAAGGGAACAGCCAGTGCAAAGGCTCTGAGGCTGGACTGTATCTGATGTGTTTGGTCAACAGTAAGAAGGCTCATGTGGCTAGAGAAGGTGACCAGAAGAATAGGGAGAACTGAGGATAGAGAAGTAATGGAGTAACCTGCCATCAAAACAAAACCTTTCTCTCTCTTTTTTTTTTTTTTTTTTTTTTTGACAGAGTCTCCCTCTGTCTCCCAGGCTGGAGTGCAGTGGTGCGATCTCGGCTCACTGCAGCCTCTGCCTCCCAAGTTCAAGTGATTCTCCTGCCTCAGCCTCCCAAGTAGCTTGAATTACAGGCGTGTACCACAACACCTAGCTAATTTTTGTATTTTTAGTAGAGACGGGTTTACACCATGTTGGCCAGGCTGGTCTCGAACTCCTGACCTCAAGTGGTCCACCTGGCTCAGCCTCCCAAAATGCTGGCATTGCAGGCATAAGCCACTGTACCCAGCAATACAAAACCTTTCTAACCTTTCTAATCCCTGTTTTCTCCCTCCCTAGACCCATTCCTTTCTCTCCCCCATCTGGGGCACTTTCCTGAATTTTATGTTTATTATTTCCATTTATGTATTTACACTTTGGCTGCCTAAGTATATAAGAAATAGATGCTACCTATTTTTACACTTAAAAATGTTTTTTAAATAGCATCAGAGTGAGAACAGTTTACACTTTGACTACATACGTAGATAAGAAATATGTGGGCTGGGAATGGTGGCTCACACCTGTAATCCTAGCAATTTTGGAGGCAAAGATGGAAGGATTACTTGAGGCCAGAAGTTTGAGACCAGCCTGGCCAATGTAGTGAAACCCCGTCTCTACAAAATGAAATAAAATGTAATAAGATAATCAGCTGGGCATGGTGGTGTGCTCCTGTAGTCCCAGCTACTCAGGAGGCCAAGCCGGGAGGATCACTTGAGCCCAGAAGGTTGTCATTGTAGTGAATGACTGCACTCCAGCTTAGGCAACAGAGCAAGACCCTGTCCCTAACAAATAATGTTTTGTTTTTGTTTTTGTTTTTGTTTGAAATAAAGGTCAGGTGTGGTGGCTCACACTTGCAATCCTAGCACTTTGAGAGGCCAAGGCAGGAAGACTGCTTGAGTCCAGGAGTTTAAGACCAGCCTGGGCAACATGGTGAAACCCCATGTATACAAAAAATGCAAAAACAAGCATGCATGATGACGCATGCCTGTAGTCCCAGCTACTCAAAAGGCTGAGGTGGGAGGATCACCTGAGCCCAGCAGGTCAAGGCTGCAGTGAGCTGTGATTGCACCACTACACTCCAGCCTGGGTGACAGAGTGAGACCTTGTCTCAAAAAATAAAGAAATAAAAATTTAAAAAAGAAAAGAAAGAAAAAAAAGAAATACATGGTACTGTTTTTCAAACTTCACATTTCTCTAACCTGACTTTTGTGTTCGACATGAGATAAATCTGATTAACGAGAATAGTTTTCATGCATCCATTTTCACGACCGTGTAGTATTCTGTGGTAGGAGTATGCTGCCGTTGTATTTATTTATTTGGATTGTTTCCAGCTTTGGGCAATTTTGGAGCAAAGTGTCCCTGCTTTCTCCCGAGTGAGTTTCTCTAGGGTACACACCCAGGAGTGGAACTGCTGAGTTGTATACTGTGTGCATCCTCAGCCCCAGTAGGTATTGCCAAATTACTCTGCAAAGTGGTTGCGCCAATTCAGGCTCCCTGGGGGCTGGCTTCTGCTGGCTGGGGCTGGCTTGACCTTGCTGACAGGAAGGAGCCTTAAAAAAATCCCTTAAAAATCCCTGTGTGGTGTTTTTTTTGGTTTTACTTTTATTTTAAGTTTAGGGGTACAAGTGCAGATCTGTTACATGGATAAACTTGTATCATGGGGGTTTGTTGTACAGGTTATTTCATCACCCAGGTATTAAGCCTAGTACCCATTAGTTATTTTTCTTGATCCTATCTCTCCTCCCACCCTCCAAAAGGCCCCAGTGCGTGTTGTTCGCCTCTGTGTGTCCATGTGTTATCATCATTTAGCTCCCACTTAGAACACGCAATATTTGGTTTTCTGTTCCTGCATTAGTTTGCTAAGGATAATGACCTCCAGCTCCATCCATGTCCCTGCAAAGGGCATGATCTTGTTCTTTTTTATGGCTGCATAGTATTCCACGGTGTATATGTACCATATTTTCTTTATCCAGTCTATCATTGATGGGTTTTTGCAACCCTGTTTTTTGTTTTTCATAATAACATGGTTATGGAAATACTTAGGGAAACTCATATACTACTGAGTGGTGTGATGGTTAATATTGAGTGTCAACTTGATCAGCTCGAAGGATGCAAAGTATTGTTCCTGGATGTGTCTGTGAGGGTGTTGCCCAAGGAGATTAACATTTGAGTCAGTGGACTGGGAGAGGCAGACCCACCCTCAATCTGTGTGGGCACCATCTAATCAGCTGCCAGTGCAGCCAGAATAAAAGCAGGCAGAAGAAGTTGGAAAGAGCAGACTTGCTGAGTCTTCTGGCCTTCATCTTTGTCCTGTGCTGGATGCTTCCTGCCCTCTAAAATCAGACTCCAAGTTCTTCAGCTTTTGGACTCATGGACTTACACCAGTGGTTAGCCAGGAGCTCTCGGGCCTTTGGCCACAGCCTGAAGGCTGCACTGTCAGCTTCCTACTTTTGAGATTTGAAGACTCGGACGGATTCACCACTGGCTTCCTTGCTCTTCAGCCTGCAGATGGGCTATTGTGGGACTTTACCTTGTGATTGTGTGAGTCAGTTCTCCTTAATAAACTCCCTTTCGTATATACATCTATCCTATTAGTTTTGTCCCACTAAAGAACCCTGACTAATACAGGTACCTAGTGGGTCCGAATAAGTGATCATTAAACTGAAGGCAGTCATTCAATAGGTCACTTTGTCACTTGTAAGTGTTCGTATCCACCTGCTTACAACAAGGTGGCCTTTCTTCAACTTTCCTGTCATCTGATGAAGGAGATTCTAGATTCATTCCTCTAGAGGAGAAATTCTTCATCTAGAACAAATAGATCCTAAGGGTGAGAGCTCATTGTTGGGATGAATGAATCTGCTGAAATTTTATGCAAGAAAAAAGTTGTATATATGTATATTTTTTTCTGGTCTGTAGTTTTTTTTTTTTTTTTTTTTTTTTGAGATGGAGTCTCGCTCTGTCGCCCAGGCTGGAATGCAGTGGCCGGATCTCAGCTCACTGCAAGCTCTGCCTCCCGGGTTTATGCCGTTCTCCTGCCTCAGCCTCCCGAGTAGCTGGGACTACAGACACCCGCCACTTCACCCGGCTAGTTTTTTGTATTTTTTAGTAGAGACGGGGTTTCACTGTGTTAGCCAGGATGGTCTTGATCTCCTGACCTCATGATCCGCCCATCTCGGCCTCCCAAAGTGTTGGGATTACAGGCTTGAGCCACCGCGCCCAGCCAATCTGGTCTGTAATTTTAATTAGATTCTCAGGGAATCCTGACCCTATCATGAAGAGCTTCTCTTCTAGGTTGGGTTCCTTTCGCATCCCCTTCTCCGTTCTTTTTGCATTCATCATGCATTTCTTTCACTTGCTTTTCTTGCTCTTATTTCTCTGGTAGTCAATTATCCTTCTTGTCTGGTGGTTCTATCTCATTCAAATCAGGCACATTGCTTAAATTTTATTACTCCAAATTCCAAGGTGCTGTTTAGTGTCCTGTTGTGTTGTAAGCTAGGAACAGGGAGGGGAAAGTAAAACGTTCTGCATGAGCTGGGTGCAGTGGCAAGCACCTGGAATTCCAGCTTTTGGAAGCTGAGGTGGGAGGATTCCCTGAGCCTAGGGGTTTAAGGCCAGTCTGGGCAACAAAGTGAGATTTTGTCTAAAAGAAAAAAAAAAATTTAGGCTGGGCGCTGTGGCTCATGCCTGTAATCCCAGCACTTTGGGAGGCAGAGGCAGGCAGATTGCTTGAGGTCAGGAGTTCGAGACAAGCCTGGCCAACATGGTGAAACCCCATCTCTACTAAAAATACAAAAAAAAAAAAAAAATTAGCCTGGCATGGTGGTGTGGTGTGCGCTGGTAATTCTAGTTATTCGGGAGGCTGAGGCAGCAGAATCACTTGAATCCAGGAGGCAGAGGTTGCAGTGAGCTGAGATGGTGACACTGTACTCCATCCTGGACGACAGAGTGAGACTCTTTCAAAAAAGAAAAAAGGAAAAAGAAATAAAAAATACACACACACACACACAAACATCCTGCAGACCTAGCCTTCTGCCAATGTCAATGGTGAAGGAACACAGTAGACACTTAATTCTGTGTTTCAGAGAAAAGGGGACTCAAATATACTAATCTGACATTGAGACAGTGATGACTTTAATGAGCACAATGAGTAATTTCTTTTTCTTTTTTTTTTTTTTTGTTTGAGACAGAGTGTAGTGGTGGTATCTCGGTTCACTGCAGCCCCTGCCTCCTGGGTTCCAGCAGTTCTCTTGCCTCAGCCTCCCGAGAGCTGGGATTACAGGCACATGCTGCCATGCCCGGCTAATTTTTGTATTTTTAGTAGAGATGGGGTTTCACTATATTGGCCAGACTGGTCTCGAACTCTGGACCTCAGGTGATCTGCCCACCTTAGCCTCCCAGAGCGCTGGGATTACAGGTGTGAGCCACCGTGCCCAGCCTAATGAGTACTTTCTGATTAACCTGTTGTCCTCTCAGATTCCTGAAGCAAACCACAGCGTTAAAACATCATTCATTTTTTGTGAACTACCAAGGTGTTTGCCTTCTTCTTGGGTGAAGTTTGGTGGAAAAGATCTTACTCCAGATATCTGTTTGTTCTTTGTAGCTCAGAGCCTCAGAGAAATCCTAACTTTGTAATTTTGTCAAACCTTTGTAAGGCATCTTTTTATTGTATTTGTGTTCTGATCATGAAACTGAAAATGTGTAAGAGGAAGATTTCAGAAGCTTGGCTGTATGTCTGAGATGATAGTTCTTTTACTGTCATTCTCAAATATATGTAAATATTGAAGAGCTCAAATAACACAAATTATGCATGTTAAGAAAAGAGACTGTGAACCTCACCAGAGAAGGGGTGAGCACAATTTTTTTTCTTTTTTTTTATTCACAGGGTTAGCACTGTACCTGGCACATAATAAATTCTCAGTAAAATAAATGGTTGTTAAGCTGGAAAAGGGTAACACTTCTGATGAGTGTCCTGGGAAATTTACTAAGCTGTTTAGAAGATGGGACCAACACACTGATAGAGATAGTCAGATAGTCCAGAATTCTGTGGCAGATGCCCTGAACATCAGATGAGATATAAGACAGAGAAGCTCGGGTCTTTGCCAGCTCTGACATTTTGTGACTCTGTGAAAACGAAGGTTCCTTTTTAGAAGGGACTATATACTGCCTCAGGCTTTGGGCCATTTTGTTGAAGATCAGAGGCAAGGAAAAGATGGAACTACACAGGGACCAGCAGGGAAAGATGTTTTTGGTCTTGTAGCATCATTGAAATTTTTTTTTTTTTTTTGAGTTGGAGTTTTGCTCTTATTGTCCAGGCTGGAGTGCAATGGCATGATCTTGGCTCGCTGCAACCTCCGCCTCCCAGGTTCAAGCGATTCTCCTGCCTCAGCCTTCCGAGCAGCTGGGATTACAGGCATGCACCACCAAGCCCGGCTAATTTTTTGTATTTTTAGTAGAGACGGGGTTTCTGCATGTTGATCAGGCTGGTCTCAAACTCCTGATTTCAGGTGGTCCGCCCACCTGTCTCCTAAAGTGCTGGGATTGCAAGCATGAGCCACCGCACCCGGCCACATCATTGAATTTTAAGGCTCCGTGGACTCTGGCAGGTCCATCCCTTCTATTTTACTCACAAAGAAGTGAAGTAGTTTGTCCAAAGTCACACAGAGATGGTGGCAAGAGATCTTCTAGAATAAGAAGGTATCTTCATGTCACGGAGCCAGGAACCCTGACTTTGTGGGCAATGGGAGTAGTATAAATGTTTAATATCACCCCTCAGGTTCTGCCAGTAGAGCCCAGCTCTCTCTTCCTTCCTCTTGCCTCCTGACTAGCCTGTGGCCTCTTTTCAGAGAATAAGAAAGGGATTCCCAGAGAATAATCCTAGTTCCCTTGCTTTTCATTATATAGTTGAGGAAACCAAGTCTCTCAGAGAGGTCAGTGTCTTGACCATACACCTCTCACGCCCTCTCTCCTTTTTGATTAATTGAATAAATACATGTAGTTGCTGCTTACCTCCTTTCTTTCTTCACCCCTACCCCATGCAGCTGCTCTGAGTTGCCATCACATGTAAACAGCATTCCAACAACAACAACAAAACACAACCAGCATTCTAACTCATGAGACCAACAACAGTTCCTATAAATACCAGCAGCGTTTTATTTTAATGTCTCTCTGCAGTAATTTCTCCCCTCCATGGATCAGTCATCCTTGGTACCAAAAGGATTCCCCACTGTGACACAAATGCTTTTTGTCATTCTCAGTGAGTTATACCATTGAGAGAGCATCGATCTTTTTATTGTTCAAAGCATTTGGTTGTCATGATATTTGCTGGACCATGTTTCACCGGGAACCACATCACTTCCTAGCAGCAGGAGCTATTTTCTTCCATCTTCTAACAACACCAGCAGTGACAGTGATAATAACGATGTTAGCTGCCATGGTTATTATTCTTATCATTTATTGAGTACTTACTATGTGCCAGGGACTACATTAAGAGTTTTATGTGCGTTATCACAGTTAGCCTCACTAGCCTTTGTACAGATGAATCTGAGGCTCAGAGAGGTTAAGCTGCTCGCAAGGGAGTCACACAGCTGGTAAGGGGTGGATCAGGATCTCAGCCTATCTCTAGGACACGTCTCTAAACCTAGAATAACACTGGGTCTGTGTTAAGTTCAGCAAAGAGCTATATTCAACCCAGTGTCCTTAGGAATGTAATGCCTGTTATTAACAACAGTGACAACACTGATAAGCTGAAACTTACAAGGTGCTTACAATATGACATACTATATTTTATATACATACATAGGCACCCGCCTATAATCTCAGCACTTTAGGAGGCCAAGTCAGGAGGATCACTTGAGCCCAGGAGTTTGAGACCAGTCTGGGCAGCATAGCAAGATCCTGTCTTTGTAAAAAGTTTATTTTTTAAGTTGGCCAGGTATGTTGGTACATGCCTATAGTCCCAGCTAATGAGGAGGCTGAGGCAGGAAGATTGCTTGAGCCCAGGAATTTGAGGCTGCAGTGAAGTATGATCGCACCACTGCACTCCAGCCTGGGTGACAGAGCAAGACTGTCTCTAAAAATAAAAATAGAAATAAAATTATTTCAACTCTCAAAGTTAAATAAATACTATTATTATCCCCATTTACAGATGGAGCACCTGAGGCTCAAAGACATTAAATGCTTACTGTCTTAGTCTGTTTTCTGTTGCTTATAACAGAATACCTGAAACTGAGTAATTTATAAAGAAAAAGCAATTTATTTCTTACAGTTATGGAGACCGGAAAGTTTAAGGTCAAGGCTGCTTGAGCTATAATGCACACACACTACTGCATTCCAGGCTGGGTGACAGATAAATTAAACAAATTTCAACATGAGTTTTGGAAGGTTTGAAATATTCAGAGCAGAGCATCTGTCTCATACATGGTGAACCCAAGATTTGAACTAAGGCAGTTCTGGATCTAGAACCCATTTTCTTGAATCCTACGCTATTTCCCTAAGGTCAAGTTTGCCAAGGAAAATAAACTTGAGAATTCGAATAGAGCTCTCTGGCATGGAAAGTCAGGGTGATCCTTCCTTCCCCTCCCTGATCTTGGGTTCCACTATGGCTGGGGGAAAACAGGAGCAGAAGAGATTTCAAAAATGAGAGATTGGCCTAGCACCATGGTTAAGACCTGGATTTCAGAGTCAGAGGACGCTCTTCCCTCTATGACAGTGAGAATGTTGGTTGAACTCACTGAACCTCAGTTTTCTCTCCTGGAAAAAGGGAGTAAAACTAGTGTCTGCCTCCTAGGGTTTGCATCACACAGCTTACCTCTAAGTTCACTTGCAGCTTCCTCTTGGTACACTCCCATCTCTCTACATCTCTGTTGGAGGGCAATCTGTGGCATCACACAGTTTGCTGAGCCCCTATGCCAGATGCTTAATAACCTCGGTAGCATCCCTCAACCAGTGAGCTAGGGAGTCGGTGTGTAAATACCCTGGCTTCCCCACTGCTCAGTGGGAAAACTTTGAAATATGTTATACAGCATCATAGAGGCTCCTCAGTAAAATTGAATCCTAGTTGTTCACCATAAAACCCATTCACTAGTGTACCCTTTACCAATCTCTCTCTTCCTCATTCCTCACTTGTAATTCCTTGGATCACCTCCCAAATTAACCACTAGACCCTAGTACTTGCCTTGGGGTCTACTCGGCACTAACTCAAGGAGCGAAAGTTGGAAGCTTAGTGGGTTACAGGTTTCAGCACCCTGGACAGCTCCCAGCACACCGTATTGTGCTACAATGTTCTCTTCCCTCCCTCTGCCTCCAGCTGGGGTGGAGAGGGACTGAGTGAAGGCCAGATGGCCAGGTGACCTTGTTCCATACTGAGCTTCTTGGCCATTTTCCCTGTGGGACTGGAGAAGACCTTGCCATCCATCTCTCTGCGGGTTTGGGGGCCGACTGAGGTCTTGTTCTCTCGAATTGCTATGACAAATACCAGCCTGCCTCCAAGGGGCATCTGTCCCACTGCCTCTACAGTTTGCATGCCTAATGACTCCTCTCCTCTCACCAGGGCAGGGAGATGGCTGCGTGGTGGGCCGCTTGAAGCTGGGAGGCCAAGATCGTGCCACTGGACTCGCAACAAACCAAGACTCTTGTTTTTTTTCCTTGAGACAGGGTCTCGCTCTGTCACCCAGGCTGGAGTGCAATGGTGCGATCTTGGCTCACTGCAGCATCCACCTCCCAGGTTCAAGCACTCCCACCTCAACCTCCTAAGTAGCTGGGATTACAGGCGCACGCCACCATGCCTGGCTAATTTTTGCATTTTTAGTAGAGAGGGGGTTTCACCATGTTGGCCAGGCTGATGAACTCCTGACCTCAAGTGATCCACTTGCCTTGGCCTCTCAAAGTGCTGGGATTACAGCTGTGAGCCACCACACCTGGCCAACAGAATGGCACTGTGTCTCAAAAAATAAAATTTTTTTAACGTTGCTTTGCAGCCCAGCTGCTTCTTGTGCAGGCATCTCTAAATGAGGGCAGCCAGTCTACACAGACATGTAAGGAAGCATAGTGGTTAAGACCTGGTCTTTGGGGTTAGAGTAGATTCCCAACTTGACTCCACTGTTTCCAAGCTGTGTGACCTTGGGCAAGTTACTGTACCTCCCTGAATCTCCATTTCTTAATCTGGAAAATGAGAGTAGTAACATTCCCTGACTTGATGGGGCATGGTGGCTCACGCTTGTAATCCAAACACTTTGGGAAGGCGAGATGGGTGGATCGCTTAAACTTGTGAGTTCAAGGCCATTCTGGGCAACATGGTGAAACTCCATCTCTACAAAAACAAAACAAAGCAAAAATTGTCTGGGTGTGATAGTGTATGCCTGTAATCCCAGCTACTCAGGAGGCTGAGGTGGGAGAATCACTTGAACCCAGGAGGTTGAGGCTGCCGTGAGCTCTGCTTGCACCACTGCAGTCCAACAGAGTGAGACCCTGTCTCAAACAAACAAACAAATAAAACAAAACAAAACAACAACAAAATAACAACAAAATACTCCCACCTTATGGAGTTGTTTTCAAGGTTCAATGAGTTAATATCTGACACATGCTGGGCTGGGTTTATGGATGTTATTTGCCCATGGACAGTCTGAAGAAAGAGAAAATGATATAGTCCATTGGGCCTCAGCTTCCTCGTCTGTGGAATGGGAATAATAACTGCACTTACCTCAAAAGGTAAAAGTCAGTGAGATACATATAAGGCATTTAGAACAAAAACTGGCACAGAGTAAGTGCTCAATTATATTAGCTATTGTAAGACTAATAACTATCATTATAATGATGATAATAATTATTACTACTTCTCCAGGCCTAGTTCCATAGACCAGTTAGTTAACCGTAGAGAACATTTGCTATTATTAGCTGGGTTCCCAATATCTGACCTCCCTTTCCAATCCCACGCTCACTTATAAGTTGAAGGTGAAAGGGATTCATTCTCTCCCCACCACCTGTTAGTCAGAGCATGTGATTTAAACAGCCAGGGCCATGCGCAGTGGCTCATGCCTATGATCCCAGCACTTTGGGATGCCAAGGCAGGAGGATAGCTTGAGCCAAGCCCAGGAGTTTGAGACCAGACTGGGCAACATAGTGAGACCCCTATCTCTTAAAAAATTTTTTTAATTAGCTGGGTGTGGTAGCACAGACTTGTAGTCCCAGCTACTCAGGAGGCTGAGGCAGGAGGATTGCCTGAGCCCAGGAGATCAAGGCTGTAGTGAGCTGTGATAGTGCCACTACACTCCAGCCCAGCTTGGGTAACAGGGTAAGACCCTGTCTCAAAAAACAAACCAACAAAAAACTCAACCAGTCACATGTTTTCCTACCCAGGAATTTGAAAATGGACCAAGTGATCCAAACATGATGATTCAGATTCTTTCATGGCCGCCTGCTGCAGGAGGAGGTCAGGCTGGCTACGTTGTTCCTGCTCACTTCCCAGATCCCCTCTTCTGGCCCCCTGTTGATTATCTGAGTTTCCTAAAAATTCGTTTTATGCCTAAGATAGCCGGTCAGTGTTTGGTTTTGCAATCAAGAACCCAGACTGGGCTGGGCGCGGTGGCTCATGCCTGTAATCCCAGCACTTTAGGAGGCTGAGGCGGGCGGATCACAAGGTCAGGAGATCGAGACCATCCTGGCTAACATGGTGAAACCCCATCTCTACTAAAAATACACACACAAAAAAAAATTAGCTGGGTATGATGGCAGTCGCCTGTAGTCCCAGCTATTCGGGAGGCTGAGGCAGGAGAATGGCGTGAACCCGGCAGGCAGAGCTTGCAGTGAGCTGAAATAGCATCACTGCACTCCAGCCTGGGCGACAGAGCGAGACTCTGTCTCAAAAAAAAAAAAAAAAAAAAAAAAAGAACCCAGACTGATCCTGAGACAAAGATTTGAGGGCAACGGATCACGAGGTCAGGAGATCGAGACCATCCTGGCTAACACGGTGAAACCCCATCTCTATTGAAAATACAAAAAATTAGCTGGGCATGGTGGCGGGCGCCTGTAGTCCCAGCTACTCGGGAGGCTAAGACAGGAGAATGGCGTGAACCTGGGAGGCAAAGCTTGCAGTGAGCCGAGATTGCACCACTGCACTCCAGCCTGAGCAACAGAGCAAGACTCCATCTCAAAAAAAAAAAAAAAAATTGAGGGCAAGTGGTTTGTTTGGCAATACCAGGAAACGGGAACAGGATAGTAAGAAAGAAAAGAGAAAGCCAGGCACGGTGGCTCACTCCTATAATCTCAGCACTTTGTGAGGCCAAGGCAGGTGGATCACCTGAGGTCAGGAGTTCAAGACCAGCCTGGCCAACATGGTGAAACCCCATCTCTACTAAAAATATAAAAATTAGTCGGACGTGGTGGCGTGCACCTGTAATCAAAATAAAACAAAATCAGGACCTTTTATTTTAAAACTGTCTTAGTGTACCTTATATTTACCTCTTCTGTATGCTCCTTTGCATCAGTTATATATTGCCACAACACTGCTGTGTAACAAACAATCCCCAAGACCCAGTGGCTTATAATGATAAGCATTTATTTGGCTCATGGTTCTGAAGGGTGGCAGTTCAGGCTGGGCCCAGTTGGGTGCTTTATCTAGTCTCAGTTGAGCTCATTCATGCGTCTTTGATCAGCTGCAGGTCAGCTAGGTGGCTCTTCTGTTTGGCTGTTGACTGGCTGCAGACTGGTCCAGGATGCCCTCGGCTGGAATGACTGTGCTCCACTCCCTGTGGTCTTTCACCCTCCAGCAGACTAGCCTGAGCTAGTTCGCATGGAAGCTTTTCATCCTCCGGCAGGTTACCCTGAGCTAGTTCACATGGCAGCAGTGGGACTCTAAGAGAAAGAGGAAGTGTTCAGCCTTCTTAAGGGCCAGTCCCAGGAATGACCCAACATCATGTTGGCCACTGTTGTCCAAAGCAAGCAACGAGGCTGGTCCAGATTCAAGGAATGGGGCAACAGACCCCATCTGGTATTTACCTGGGGCCACTGGGGCCCCATTCCTGTACCCTGAAGCCTTCTGCCCTGACTTCTGTGGGCCATCAGAGCACATTTTCCTCTTCCTTTCCATCCCTCACCCATCAATGTAGACGACGTGTCATTACTGTGTCACTTGCACAGTGAAAAGGAGGAAAAAATGTCAGCAAAAACTCCGCCGAGAGCATAGGGCCCATCATACAGCAAGCTGGAATGAAAAGTGGGAATGATCACATAGCCTTCTCAGCTTTTATCAGATCTCACTGTGATATCTGTGTTCTGAACCCTCACAGGTGGTTGGAGTGCAAGGGAAGAGATTTCTTAGGGAAGAAATTTCTTGTCTGCCATGCTGACATGCACAGCCACGCAGCCTGGCTCCCTCTGTCCACTGGGGCTTTGGATTTTGTTTGTTGAAATGTCACCCACTCCTGATCAGAGCTGGATGGAAAGCTGGCTCTGATTCCATTGGCTCAGGTAGGGGCAGAGGCCAGATTTGTGGGTATCTATGTGGAGACCTTAACTTAACTCTTCTCCCTCCCGCCCCAACTCTTGTTTCTTTTTCTTTCTTTTTTTTTTTCTTTTAGGTGGTGTTTCGCTCTTGTCGCCCAGGCTGCAGTGCAATGGCGTGATCTCAGCTCACTGCAACCTCTGCCTCCTAGGTTCAAGCAATTCTCCCGCCTCAGCCTCCTGAGTAGCTGGGATTACAGGAGTATGCCACCATGCCTGGCTAATTTTTGTATTTTTAGTAGAGTCAGAGTTTTGCCATGTTGGCCAGGCTGGTCTCAAACTCCTGACCTCAGGTGATCCACCTGCCTCAGCCTCCCAAAATGCTGGGATTAGAGGCGTGACCCACCACACCCGGCCCTTTTCTTTTGTTAGCTGCCTCCACCTCTCTTCCCTTCTGCAGTGCCAGGTTTATGGAAACCGAGGTCAGTGTGGAGATCAACTTCAGAGAGCATGAACTGAGCATCTGCTGGGTCTTAGATCCTTTACATAGCTTATCATATTCAAACCTCCCCACCGTTCCGTGTAGCTAGAACCAGGATTTGGACACAGCTCTGTCCCCACTGCAGAACCAAGCTTCCTTCTGCCCACTGTCAAATTTTAGAGGGAGAAAATAGGGAAAGGGACACCAGCCTTCTCCACCAGCAGCTTCTGCCCGCTCACCCCAGGGACTTTGCACATGCTGTGTGCCTGTGTCTGAAATATGCTCCCTCCTCTGTATCTGCTTAAATCTTACTCAGACATGATACTTAAAGTATTTAACATCCGGGCGGCAGGGGCACCAGCCAACCTGAAAGGAGGTTCCCCTGTTGTGCCACGTGTGTATTCATTGTTTGCTGCATTGTGGGGGCAGTCCAGGGGCCTTGAAGAGGGACCAAGGTGCCAAAGGGGCACTCTCAGGCCTCAAGGAAGTACGTGTTTACTGATATGATACTGTCTCTTCCTCCAGGAAGGAAGCCTTCCCTGATCTCCCCACTGCATGCCCACTGTGATACCAGTTTAGGTCCCCTTTTTATGGCCATCTGTGGCATCAGTGTGAATCCTCTTAATGTTGTCTCTTTGGTTAATCATGTGTCTCCTTCCTCTGGGGGGTAAAGACGGATCCACAGAGCCTCATACAGAACTTGAGAATGGGGTTCAGTAAAAATCTGTTGAATGCATAAATGGGTGAGTGAGTGAATGAATGAATGAGTGAGTGAATGAGTGAATGAGTGAGTGAATGAGTGAATGAATGAATGAGTGAATGAGTGAGTGAGTGAATGAGTGAGTGAGTGAATGAGTGAATGAGTGAATGAATGAGTGAGTGAATGAATGAGTGAGTGAGTGAATGAGTGAGTGAGTGAATGAATGAGTGAGTGAGTGAATGACTGAGTGAATGAATAACTGAATTCATAGCTGATGGTACAGGCTTCATGGCTTTTGTTAGGCTTGCCCAGACATTGCTAGGGGACGGACAGAAGGAAGAAGAGCTATGCTTAATTCCAGTCCTGTTATTCTGTAGCAGGAGGAGAAAAGCAGGAACTGCCCAGCCTGATCTGGGTGGATTCAGGAGCAGCTGAGGTTCCGTTCTCATTTGCAAACGGAATTCAAAAAGCCCCAACCTCAGAATCACACTCACCCCAGCAGCTGTGCCAGCCAAGGGGACAATGTGGGAAGCCTTGGGCACCAGGAATGCTGAGTGCCTCGAAAAAGCAGAAGGCTCAGGGAACAATCCCTGATTTTCCATTCCCTTGTCCCTTCTGAAGAAACAGGCAAAGGCAGGCCGGGCGCGGTGGCTCACGCCTGTAATCCCAACACTTTAGGAGGCTCAGGCGGGCAGACCACTTGAGGTCAGGAGTTCGAGACCAGCCTCGGCCAACATGATGAAACCCCATGTCTACTAAAAATACAAAAATTAGCTGGGTGTGGTGGTGCATCCTTGTAATCTCAGCTACTCAGGAGGCTGAGGCACGAGAATCACTTGAACTGGGTAGGTAGAGGTTTTAGTGAGCTGAGACCACGCCACTGCACTCCAGCCTGGATGACAGAGTGAGGCTCCATCTTAAAACAAAACAAAACACAATAAAAACAGGCAAAACCTTGTATGTTTTTAAATTGTTGGTTCAACAGCAAAGCTCTGTAATAAGGAACTGGACCCTGCAGTCAGGCAATCTTGGGCTTCCCCAGTGCCCAGCTGCGTGACCGGAGGGAGTTAAGATAAACACCAACATTCACCCACAATTTGTACGTAGTGCTGTTCTCAACATCTTGAGTAAATTATCTCATTTAATCCTCTAGGCACATCTTTCTTGGTAGGTGCTCTCACTGTCCCCAATGTACATCTGGGAGAACGAGGGCAGGCTGGCAGAGCACCCTTCCTGCTCACCTCTGTTGCTCTGCTGACCTCTGGCAAGCCTGTCGTCTCTCTGAGCCTCAGTTTCCCCATCTGAAAATTGGGGCTTGTATTAGTCTGTTCTCACATTGCTATAAAGAAATGTCTGGCTGGGGCTGGGCGTGATGGCTCATGCTTGTAATCCCAGCACTTTGGGAGGTTGAGATGGGCAGATCACTTGAGGTCAGGAGTGTGAGACAAGCTTGGGCAATATAGCGAGACCCCATCTCTTCTAAAAATACAAAACAAACAAACAAAAAAAATTAGCCAGGCCTGGTGATATGCACCTGTAATTCCAGCTACTTGGGAGGCTGAGGCAGGAGAATCACTTGAACTAGGGAGGCGGAGGTTACAGTGAGCCAAGACTGAGCCACTGCACTCCAGCCTGGGATACAGAGTGAGACTCCATCTCAAAAAATAATAATAATAATTTAAAAGACAAATTTTTTAAAAGAAATGCCTGCCTGGGCACAGTGGCTCACACCCATAATCCCAGCACTTTGGGAGGCCACGATGGGAGGATTGCTTGAACCCAGGAGTTCCAGACCAACCTGGGCAACACAGTGAAATCCTGGCTCTACTGAAAGTACAAAAATTAGCCAGGTGTGCTAGCATGCGTCTGTGGTCGTGGCTACTCAGGAAGGTGAGGTGGGAGGATCGCTTGAGCCCGAGAGGCTAATGCTGCAGTGAGCTGTGATTGTGCCACTGTACTCCAGCCTGGGCAACAGAGTGAGACCTTGTAGGCCGGGCGTGGTGGCTCACGAGGCCTGTAATCCCAGCACTTTGGGAGGCCAAGGCGGGTGGATCACGAGGTCAGGAGATCGGGACCATCCTGGCTAACACAGTGAAACCCTATCTCTACTAAAAATACAAAAAATTAGCCGGGCCTGGTGGGGGGCACCTGTAGTCCCAGCTACTCGGGAGGCTGAGGCAGGAGAATGGCGTGAACCCAGGAGGCGGAGCTTGCAGTGAGCCAAGATGGCGCCACTGCACTCCAGCCTGGGCGACAGAGCAAGACTCCGTCTCAAAAAAGAAAACAAAAAAAACCCCAAAAAACAGAGTGAGATCTTGTCAAAAAAAAAAAAACCTGAGACTGGGGTAATTTACAAAGAAAAGAGGTTTAATTGACTCATGATTCTGCAGGCTCTACAGAAAGCATGGCAGCATCTGCTTAGCTTCTGGGGCGGCCTCAGGAAACTTACAATCATGGCAGAAGGTAAAGCTGGAGCAGGCGTCCTCACATGGCCAGAACAGGAGGAAGAGAGTGAGGAGATGCTACACACCTTTAAATGGCCGGATCTCACAAGAACTCACTCACTATCTCGAAAATAGCACCAAGGCGGAAATAATGCCCTCATGATCCAATCACCTTCCACCAGGCCCCACCTCCAACATTGGAGATTACAATTCACCATAAGATTTGGGTGGGGACAGGCACAGATCCAAAATACATTAAAAGTAATGGCAAAAACCACAATTACTTTTGCACCAGCCTAATATCTCAGGGCTCACTGTACCTATTTCACAGGGCAAATAAAGGTATCAGTAATAACAGTAGCCTGTAGTCCCAGCTATTCAGGAGGCTGAGACAGGAGGATCACTTGAATCCAGGAGGTCGAGGCTGCAGTGAGCTATGATCATGCTACTGCACTGCACCCTGGGTGACAGGGCGAAACCTTATCTCTAAAAATAATAACAATAACAACAATAGTGAACACAGATATAACATGTGTGTGGCCAGGCTGTGCCCTAACGGCTTTGCAGGGATTATTTCATTCAGTCCCAGTCTCCCCATGTTACAGATGAGAAAATTGACATTCAGAAAAGCTAGAGCACTTTCCCCAAGCCACACGGCTGGGAAGTGGTAGAATTGGGGTTTAAATGAAGAAGCTTGCGTTCAGTGTTGAAGCTCTTAACTGCCACGCTCAATACATGGAGTACAGGTGGCTGATTCTGTGATTATCTGATTCAGGAGAGTAAAAACCCTGTTTCAGGCTGTTTGCTGCTTGACTTGGTTCCCAGGGGATGGCCACTGGAGGGTGCAGTGTTGCCCAGGAGAGGTTAGCTAGACACACTGCAACTATTCCATTGCTAATACTTATACTCGCTCTTGTTCTGGTGGGTAGTATGCAGCGAAGGGCTGTCTGAGCCCTTTGCAAGAATTCTCCCATTGGTGCCTCCCAGTGATTCTGAGGTTGGGGGCTGGGGCCTTTTGCATCCCTTATTTGCAGATGAGACACCAAAGCCCAGGTCAATAAACTGACCTGCATTCCCCGCCCACCGGCCAGACCAAGGTCACTTCCCCACAACGCAGGCCCTGATCCAAGGCTCTGGGTACAAAGCAGTTTCCATGCCTCTGGGGGTCCATCTTCTTCAGCTGACTTTTTTTTTTCTTTTTTTCTTTTTTTTTTTTGAGACAAGGTCTTGCTCTGTTGCCCAGGCTGGAGTGCAGTGGTGTGATCATAGCCTATTGCAGCCTTGACCTCCCAGGCTCAAGCGATCCCCCAACATCAGCCTCTTGAGTAGCTAGGACTACAGGCACACGCCATGATGCCTGGCTAATTTTTTTTTTTTTTTTTTTTTTGAGACGGAATCTCACTCTGTTGCCCAGGCCGGAGTGCAGTGGCGTGATCTTGGCTCACTGCAAGCTCCGCTTCCTGGGTTCACGCCATTCTCCTACCTCAGCCTCCCGAGTAGCTCGGACTAATAGGTGCCCGCCACCACGCCCGGCTAATTTTTTGTATTTTTAGTAGAGACAGGGTTTCACTGTGTTAGCCAGATGCCTGGCTAATTTTTAAATTTTTTTGTAGAGGTGAGGTCTTGCTATGTTGCCCAAGCTGGTCTCAAACTCCTGGCCTCAAGCAATCTTCCTGCCTCAGCCTCCCAAAGTACTGGGATTACAGACATGAGCCACTGCACCCAGCCTAACTTTTTTTCTAACTGAGAAAGTAATTGTATATATTCATGGGGTACAATGTGATGTTTTGCTGTATATGTTTACATTTTTGAATGATTAAATCAAGCCAATTAATATATCCACTACATCACATACTTATTTTTTGTGGTGAGAACACTTAAAATCTCTTTTAGCAGTTTTGAAATATACAATACCATATGTTGTATATTACATTATGTTGAAACATACACTACAATATGTTATCATTAATTGTGGTCACCATGCTGTGCAAAAGATCTCTAAAACTTATTCCTCCTATCTCACTGAAACTTTGTATCCTTTACCTAATATCTCCCCGATCCCTCCACCACCAACCCCTGGTAACCACCATTCTCTCTGCTTCCATGGGTTCAAATTTTTTATTTTTTTTAATTTTTATTTTTTATTTTATTTATTTATTTTTGAGATAGAGTCTCGCTCTGTCACCCAGTCTGGAGTGCAGTGGTGCCATCTCGGCTCACTGCAACCTCCGCCTCCTGGGTTCAAGCGATTCTCCAGCCTCAGCCTCCTGAGTAGCTGGGATTATAGGTGCTCGCCACCAGGCCTAATTTTTGTATTTTTAATGGAGACGGGGTTTCACCATGTTGGCCAGGCTGGTCTCGAACTCCTGACCTCAAGTGATCCACCCACCTCGGCCTCTCAAAGTGCTGAGATTACAAGCCTTGAGCCACTGCACCCAGCCTAATTTTTTTTTTTTTTTTTTTTTTTTTGAGACAGAGTCTCACTCTGTTGCTAGTCTAGAGTGCAGTGGCATGATCTTGGCTCACTGCAACCTCTGCCTCCTGGGTTCAAGCGATTCTCCTGCCTCAGCCTCCCAAGTAGCTGGGACTAGAGGTGTGCACCACCGCGCGCAGCTAATTTTTGTATTTTTAGTAGAGACGGGGTTTCACCATGTTGGCCAGGATGGTGTCGATCTCTTGACCTCGTGACCCGCACGCATCAGCCTCCCAAAGTGCTGGGATTATGGGCCACCGCGCCTGGCCTCAAATTTTTTAGATCTCACATATAAGCAAGATTGTGCACTATTTGTGTTTCTGTGTCTGGCTTGTTTCAACTTAGTATAATGTCCTCCAGGTTCATGCACATTGTCGCAAAAGATGGAATTTCCTCCTTTTTCAGGACTGAATAGTATTTCATTGTGTAAATATACACCACATTTTCTTTGTCCATTCCTTTACTGATGGACATTTAGGTTGTACCCATATTGTGGCTGTTGTGAAGAGTGCTGTCATGAACACGGGTATGCAGCTGACTCTGAGGTGTTAGATAGATCACAGTTTCTCCAAAAGACCACCATCACCCAAACCTGCTCATCCTGCTGTATTTTCTATTTAGATAAAGGTGACTTCAACCCCCTGCAGTGCTCTGGCCTCAGACCTCCAGATCTTCCTCTGTGCCTCTATGCCTCTTTTTCTCCACCCCCTGCATCCAGTCTGTTAACACATCTTATTGGCTCTACCTTCAGAATCTACCCAGAATCCACCACCCACCTCTCACCACCTTCACAGCCCCATCCCAGTCCAGCCCCCATCATTCCTGGCCTGGACTAAACCAGTTGCCCGCCACCTCCACCCCCATCTGGTCTCTTAACTTCTGCCCTTGCCCCACCCCCAGGACTGTTCCCTACACAGCAGCCAGAGGGCGCCTGTGAGCAACTGAGTCAGGACCTGGTTCCTTTTTGCTCACCACCTCACTTGGAGAAAAAGCCCAAATTCTCCTCACAGGGACCCACAAAGCCTCCCCCCCGTCCCCCTCTATTCCCACTCTCCTTTCCACTCACTCGGCTTCAGCGACACAGATTCCCTGCTGTCCCTTACACACCAAGCACTCCCCAGCCTCAGGGCCTTTGCACAGGCTGTTCCCTCTGCCTGGAACAGTCTTCCCCCAGATATCTGCTTGGCTCCCATGTCTCACTTCCTTTGGGTCTTTGCTCAAGTGTCCTTCTAACATGTAACTGCCCCACCTGCACCGTGCCACCCTACTCCCCACCGCTAGGCTTAGTTTCCTTCTATACACCTGAAGAGCATCTACCAAGCTATATTTACTTGTTTATTGGTTATTGCCAATCCCCCGCCCCCACTAGAATGCCAGTTCCATGAGGGCAGGGACTTCTGTCTGTTTTGTTCACTGCTATTCCCCCAGAGCCTAGAACACAGCCTGGCACATAGTAGATGTTCACTAAACAATTTGTAGTATGAATTGTCCCAGTAAAATCTTCCAGGGGAATCAAGTCCCTGCCGTGACTAGGAGGTAACATCCCCACCCCCTGTCCACGTGCTTTCTCCTCCTGACGTGTTCGTCTCATTGTTCTAACAGTGGCTCACGCCTGTAATCCCAGCACTTTGGGAGGCCAAGCGGGCAGATCACCCGAGGTCAGGAGTTCGAGACCAGCCTGCCCAACATGATGAAACCCTGTCTCTACTAAAAATACAAACATTAGCTGGGCATGATGCTGCGTGCCTGTAGTCCCAGCTACTCGGGAGGCTGAGGCAGGAGAATCGCTTGAACCCAGGAGGCAGAGGTTGCAGTGAGCTGAGATCATGCCACCAGGCCCGGCTAATTTTTGTATTTTTAGTGGAGACGAGGTTTCACCATGTTGGCCAGGCTGGTCTGGAACTCCTGACCTCAAGTGATCCACTCACCTCAGCCTCCCAAAGTGCTGAGATTACAGGCATTGAACCACTGCACCCGGCCTAAGAGAGGGATCAAAGCATAGAGGAAGTAACTTCCCCAAGATCCTGCAGCTGAAGACTCTGGGGTTGCAAATATGTATTTATACATATGTATTTGTGGTTACATATGCGTAACATAAAATATGCCGTTTTTAAGTGTATAGTTCAGCGGCGTTAAGTACACTCACACTGTTGTACAACGAGTGCTGCCATCCATCTCCAGAACTTTTGCATCTTGCAAAACTGAAACTCTGCACCCAGGAAACTCAATACCCACTCCCCACTCCCCCTCCCCCCCCCCCCACTCCATACTCCCCCTCCCCCTCCCCACTCTGTACCCCCCCCCCCCACCCCCCCCACCCCCTCCCCACTCCCCACTTCCCACTCCCCCCTCCCCCTCCCCACTCTCTACTCCCCCCTCCCCACTCCCCCAGCCCCTGGCACCCGCCATTTTACTTTCTGTCTCTGTGAATTTGGCTACTTTGGGCCTCCCCTGTGAGTGGAATCATACAGTATTTGTCTTTTTGTGACTGGTTTGTTTCACGGAGCATAATGTCCTCCAGTTTCATCCATGTTGTAGCGTGAGTCAGAATTTCCTTCTTTTCCAGGCCGAATCGTATTCCATTGTGTGGATGGACCACACTTTGTTTATCCGTTCATCCATCGATGGGCACTTGGTTTCCACCTTTTGGCTATTGTAAATAATGCTGCTGTGAACCTGTGTGTACAAATAGCTGAGTCCCTGCTTTCAATTCTTTTAGATATAGACCCAGAAGTGGAATTTTTTTCAAATCAAGATTTGACCCACTGGGGCCCTTGGAGGTCTCATTGGTTCTGAACCTTTTTTTTTTTTTTCCGAACACTTTGAAACTAAAAATAGGAGTGAGGGGCACAGTGGGGGGGGGGGGGCACACATCTCTTGTGTCAGCGTTTTTAAAAAACGCCCCAGGAGGAAGATGTGTGAAATCCCTCCCTTCCCCCCGCTCCCACCCCCTCCAGGATCTCAAAATACCCCTTGTTTTAGGAAGCGGCTGTGACATCAGGCAGGCAGCGTGTGGCATCTGAGACACAATATCGCAAGTGGCTGGGAGCCCAGAGAAACCAGGACAGGCGTGCTGGGGATGTGGACTAGAGATGGAGCTAATTTTAGTGGCTGAAGAGGCTGCAAGAAGAGAGAGAAAGGGGTGTGTGTGTGTGTGTGTGTGTGTGTGTGTGTATACGCACAGTGATAGAGGCTGGGGGGGGAGAAATGACGGATAAATCAGCTTGGGCAAAGGAAAGCTAAGGGGCAGAGGAGTGAGACTCAGCCCAGAAGGTGGTCAGCAAATCTAAAGATGTGTGCCCGAGGGTCAGGGTGGTGGGGAGAATTCGCAGGCAAGTCGTAGAGAGGCTATTCCATTTACGGAGGCTCGCTCTGCGTGAGGCACGATCCACCTGTGCCGCCCTCGAGGCCATTCTGAGAACACCACTGTTGTTGTCCTCCTTTTATGAGTAGGGAAACTGAGGCATTGAGCTGCGTCCATTCTTCAGTGAGAAGCAGGGAGAACATACGGTAGAAGCAAAGAAATACAAACATGAAGGCTCTCAGGGTCTATGTGGTTGGCTGTGACATCCATGAGAGCGGATCTCAGGTTGAAGGAAAGACTCAGGTGGCAGAAAGTAGTTGAACATTTGGATTCGGGAATCCTGGTGGACGTGGCAAAAATTCCGGCTTTTCCCTTCACGGGCTGTGGGACCACTCTGACCTGCAGTTTCCTGATCTGTGAAATGGAACGATGCCACCTGTCTCAGCGTTGCTGTGAGGATGCGAGGAGATGATCCATGTAAAATGGCCACTAGGGGGCTCGCTCCAGGGTAGATTCTCAGCAAATGGTAGTCATGGTTTTTGTTACATTTGGGGATATTGGCAGGTAAAAAGGAAATATTTCATTCATTCCAAAATTGCTCACTGAGTTTCTACTGTGTGCTAGGCCCTGGTGACACAGTGGTAACAAGACAGGCCTGCTTTCTGCCCTTGTAAAACTTCAGTTCAACTACATTGTACTCATCAGCCTGATAATCCAGGTAAATTGTGATGACAATAACAACTAGCATTTACTATGAGCCCTTTACAAATATTAACCCATGGAATCTTCTAAAGAGCCTATAAAATAAGAGCTGTTGCCAGGCGCAGTGGCTTATTCCTGTAGTCCCAGCACTTTGGGAGGCCAAGGCAGGTGGATCGCCTGAGGTCAGGAGTTCAAGACCAGCCTGACCAATATGGTGAAACCCTCTCTCTACTAAAAATACAAAAATTAACCAGGCGTGGTGGCAGGTGCCTGTAATCCCAGCTACTTGGCTGAGGTAGGAGAATCACTTGAACCCAGGAGGCGGAGGTTGCAGTGAGCCAAGATCGCTCCGCTGCACTCCAACCTGGAGGACAAGAGTGAAATTCCATCTCAAAAAATATAAATAAAAAAAGAGCTGTTATTATCCACATTTTACCTATGAGGAAACCGATGCCCAGAGAGGTTAAGTAACTTTCCGAAGGTCACACAGCTACTGAGTGGTAGAGCTGGGATTCAGATCCAGGAGTGTGGTCCCAGAGTGTGTGTGTGTGTGTGGTTTTTTGTTTGTTTGTTGGTTTGTTTTTTGTTTTGTTTTTTTTTTTTACCGCTGTGCTTTCCTGCCTCTCCAATAGAAGTAATCACCAGTCACATTGAGCAGTTGTTACGTGCCAGGCCCTTAACACACATCTCCTTGGATCTTTGCAAAGAATCCTAAAAGCGTGGTTGTTCACGATCTACATTTTATGGAGAGAGAGATCAAAGCATAGTGAGAGGAAGTAACTTGCCCAGGATCCTGCAGCTGAAGGCTCTGGGGTTGCAAATTTGGGACGGCCCTGGACCCTGCATTCCAGCATCTAGCAGCTAACAGGGGCAATGCTTTTTTTTTTTTTTTTTTTTTCCTTGAGACAAGAGTTTCACTCTTCTTGCCCGGACTGGAGTGCAATGGCACGATCTCGACTCACTGCAACCTCTGCCTCCCGGGTTCAAGCGATTCTCCTGCCTCAGCCTCCTGAGTAGCTGAGATCACAGGCATGCGTCACCACGCCCGGCTAATTTTGTATTTTTTAGTAGAGATGGGGTTTCTCCATGTTGGTCAGGCTGGTCTCTAAATCCTGACCTTAGGTGATCCGCCCACCTCGGCCTCCCAAAGCGTTAGGAATACAGGCGTGAGCCACCGTGCGTGGCCTGGTGGGGGACCACTTTTATTGGTGCATTTCTTCCATTTTCTCTGTGTCTGTGTAAAGATACACACCCCAAGCCCCTTGGCTATGAACCGTGGGCCATAATTAGTTAATGGAAGGTAAATGTTTTAGAGATGGAAATTGCTGTGCTTTTTTTTCCCCCCTAGGCATTGTTGCCCGCATGCTAATGCAGCACAGCGTGCCTTTCTTCTCTCAGGCGTTTTTAGACAAATTCTATTTCCCCTAAAATATTTTGCCAAAGAAAATAGCAAGTGGGAAAGACGTTCAGAGACTCAGGCAGAGAGAGGAAACATTCCCTTGGGTTTAAACAGAATGGCAGAGTGGTTAACAGCACAGATCTTGAGTTAGGTGGATGCCAATTTGTGATTTATTTCCCAGCAAGCAAGACGCTGGCTCTCTGTGTACCTCAGTTTACTTGTTTGTCAAATGAGGAGAATAATGGTGCCTATCTCTCACCAGCTTACCGGTTGCCTCTCTAGCTATGTCTGATCTGCTGTTAACCACGCCCACTATGTTTTTAATTCCAAGTATTAGAATTGTTTTTTTCCTACAGGCTCTGTCTGATCTTTTTTTTTTTTTTTTTTTTTTTTTTGAGACGGAGTCTCGCTCTGTCGCCCAGGCTGGAGTGCAGTGGCCAGATCTCAGCTCACTGCAAGCTCCGCCTCCCGGGTTCACGCCATTCTCCGGCCTCAGCCTCCCGAGTAGCTGGGACTACAGGCGCCCGCCACCTCGCCCGGCTAGTTTTTTTGTATTTTTTAGTAGAGACGGGGTTTCACCGTGTTAGCCAGGATGGTCTCGATCTCCTGACCTCGTGATCCGCCCGTCTCGGCCTCCCAAAGTGCTGGGATTACAGGTTTGAGCCACCGCGCCCGGCCTGTCTGATCTTTTTAAATCCTGCTTCATCTTTTGTAGTATTGTTTCCCTGCAGCAGGATTTCTCAACCGTGGCATAATTGACATTTTGGGCTAGATAATCCTCGGACGTGAGCCCCCCACCCTGTGCACTCTAAGACACTTTGAACATCCCTGGCCTCTCACCCCACTCAATGCCAGTAGCAGCCCCTCCCCAGCTGTGATAGCCAAAAATGGCTCAGATATTGCCAAATGAAATGTCCCATGGAGGGTAGAGTTGCCCCCACTTGAGAATTGTTCTGTAGGTATTTTCAAGCATGTCTTACATTTCCTTGAGTATAATATGCAAAAGAAAAGGCTAAATCTACAGAAACCCACAATGTGCAAAGAATTTTTATAATCAGTGTCCAGTAACTTAAGTATCTATAAGTGTTATGGCGTTTTTTCTGCTGTCTCTTGTTTCCCATGATTCCTCATTCCGGTGTCTTGTTTCCTTGAATGTCTTGTTATCTTTGGTTGTGTGAAGCTCATTTTCCATGGGATGCTATTTTTGTTTTGTTTTGTTTTGTTTTGAGACAGTTACACTCGGTCACCCAGGTTGGAGTGCAGTGGTGCAATCTCAGCTCACTGCAACCTCAGCCTCCCAGGCCCAAATGATTCTCCTGCCTCAGCCTCCTGAGTAGCTGGGATTACAGGCATGTGCCACCACACCCAGCTAATTTTTTTGTATTTTTAGTAGAGACAGGGTTTCACCACGTTGGCCAGGCTGGTTTTGAACTCCTGACCTCAAGTGATCAACCCGCCTTGGCCTCCCAAAGTGCTAGGATTACAGGTGTGAGCCACCGTGCCTGGCCTCCATGGGACACTGTTGAAGGGAGTTCATTGAGGCCTACAATGAAAGTGTACCCTCCATGGACAATTTGCATTTACTTTTTCCAGGTACCTGGGACACTCCCAGTCTAGGACTGTTGTAGACTTTTAGACCAACAATGTGTTGAGAATTTAGGTCACCAGTGTCTGCAAAAGCCAGCTGTGGTTATAATTTCTCAAAGACTTTTCTTTGTCGCCTTTTCTGCAAAGTGCCAAAGTAACTTCCTCAAACATTTCTGGGGATGGAAAGACGGAAGTACATTAACTTCAGGTTTCTTACCTGAAAGTGATAGCCTGTTGGGGCCCCATCCTACTTGGGGAGTGGTGTGTCTCCTTGGAGACTTTCTAACGCGTGTGTACCCTGGAGTTTGCCCCACCCCTGCTCCCCAGAAGGCCATAAAACTTGAAGTGCGGTTCGGTGGGTTAGACAGATGCCCTCGGGGCAAAAGTGATTTTAATGCTCCGGCAGATGCTCAGGTTACCTCCAGGAAATTCTTTACTTCACTAATTTATTTGGGGCTGATAATTACTAATTGTCAGGTCTTTCTTGTTTCAACAACATGGCCTTCAGATTTTATGCAGGATTTGTCAATGTTTTCAGCAAGAGTGTCAGCCTTATTACCCAGCTTACTGTATTAGAAATAGATGTCTGGGTCAGGCGCAGTGGCTCACACCTGTAATGCCAGCACTTTGGGAAGCTAAGATGCATGGAACATGAGGTCAGGAGTTCGAGACCAGCCTGGCCAACATGGTGAAACCCCATTGATACTAAAGATGAAAAAAATTAGCTGGGTGTGCTGGTGCGCGCCTGTAATCCCAGCTACTCGGGAGGCTGAGGCAAGAGAATTGCTTGAACCTGGGAGGCGGAGGTTGTAATGAGCCAAGATTGCACCACTGCACTCCAGCCTGGGTGGTGGGGCGAGACTCTGTCTCAAAAAAAGAAATGAATGCCTGTTGTATGGATTATTTAAAACAGCAGATGGCCAAGAACTATGACTCATGCCTGTAATCCCAGCACTTTGAGTGGCTAAGGTGGGGGGATCACTTGAGGCCAGGAGTTAGAGACCAGCATGGGAAACATAGCAAGACCCCCATCTCTGCAAAAATAAAGTAAAATAAGTTAGTGTGCATGGTGGTGCAGACATGCTTCTAGTCCTAGCTACTCAGGAGGCTGAGGCAGGAGGATCACTTGAACCTAGGAATTTGAGGCTACAGTGATCTATCATCATGCCATTGCACTCCAGCCTGGGTGACAGATCAAGACCCTGCCTCTAAAACATAAAAATAAATACAAATTAAGTTTAAAAAAATAAATAATAGAACATCCAACACAGTTCTTGGCATGCATTGGCTATTTTTTGTTTGTTTATTTTGTTTTGTTTTGTTTTGTTTTTTGAGACGGAGTCTCACTCTTGTTGCCCAGGCTGGAGTACAATGGCATGATCTCGGCTCACTGCAACCTCCACCTCCTGAGTTCAAGTGGTTCTCCTACTTCAGCCTCCCGAGTAGCTGGGATTACAGGCATGCGCCACCACTCCCAGCTGTTTTTTTGTATTTTTAGTAGAGATGGGGTTTCTCCATGTTGGTCAGGCTGGTCTCAAACTCCCGACCTCAGGTGATCCGCCCACCTCGGCCTCCCAAAGTGCTGGAATTACAGGCGTGAGCCACTGCACCCGGCTGGCTGTTTTGATTGTTAAATGAAGATGGTATGAAAGGGAAAGAAGAACAGTGACATTTGCAAGGGACACTCCCTGGAGGGCAGGGCAAGGGGGCTGTGGAGGGGAAAGGTCAGAGAGTATGATACAGGTTGCCTTGGGTGATGTTTTAGATTTTAGCCAACATTGGCAAAGAGCCTCATTTATTTCTCAGAGTAGCTTTGGCTACTGGAAATGCTGCACAACTTAAGGTGGACTTTCTAGAAGAAAATTCTTGACCAGGTGCGGTGGCTCACACCTGTAAATCACTTTGGGAGGCTGAGGCAGGTGGAACACTTGAGCTGAAGAGTTTGAGACCAGACTGGGCAACGTGGCAAAACCTCATCTCTACAAAAAAATATACAAAAATTAGCCAGGCGTGGTGGTGCATGCCTGTATCCCAGCTACTCGGGAGGCTGAGGTGGGAGGATTGCTTGAACCTGGAGAGGCAGAGGTGGTAGTGAGCCAAGATTGCACCACTGCACTCCCATTTGAGTGACAGAGCAAGACCCTGCCTCAAAAAAAAAGAAAAGAAAATTATCTCTGGGATTCAATCCTGGCCCACACAGCATTGGCTTCACTTCACCTCCTTCTCCCCTGAGATACACAGCACCACTCCCCCAAGCTTCATCAACTTTATCTCTGATCTGGGTGCTGTGACTTGTCCCCATTCCTGGCCAGAATTTGAGGTACGGATGAACCCACTAGCCCTCCATCACGCACTCTGCCATAAAAGCACACTGCGTGCTGATTGCTATCTTTGATCTCCTTTCTGCCTTGCCCTCTAGACTCTGAGCTGCTTGGAGACAGAGACCAGTTTTGTCCATCTCCAAATCCTCTAAAGTCCTGTGGCCAGCAAGCAGGTAGGACATCTGAAAGTTCATCAGAGAGGGAATTGCTTTTCTCTTGAGATGCAACTGGAACAGGAATCTTATTGACCTGGAGTAGCTTCAAGGTTGGAAGAGTATGTGTCAGGGTTCTTCAAGACCTCTCTCAAGTTTGAAGTTTGCTAAAAGGGCTCACAGGACCCAGAAAAGCTGTGAAATTCAGTTATGGTTATTTCAGTGAAATTACAGTGGACGGATAGAGATTAAAATCTGCAAAGCAAAAGATGCACAAGGCAACGTCCAGGGAAGATCAGGCATGATCTTCCAGCTGTCCACTCCCAATGCAGTTATGCAAACAGTGTTCAATTCTCCCAGCAATGGTGTGTGACAATGTACAGTGTACTGCCAAGCAGAGAAGCTCACTTGAGCCTTGGTGTCCAGGGTTTTTACTGGGGCTCAGTTACATTGACATGGAGCACCCATGTGACTGACTTGAACTGCTGGGTCTCTGGCACACTCCAAGATCAAACTGATATAGTGTGACCCAGAGCCCCAGCTGAACACAAACGGGCAGTTACCATAGATCCCATTGTGAGCATAAACTATGAGGCATGGCCCAAGGCCCTAGATATACAGATATTCCTTCCAGGAGCCAGCCACGGGCCAGTCCTTCCTTTGGAATATGTGGAGTTTGAACTCCCCAACCGCAAGGAGTTAACTCTTTTTTTTTTTTTTTTTTTTTGAGATGGAGTTTCGCTTTGTCTCCCAGGCTGGAGTACAGTGACGTGATCTTGGCTCACTGCAAACTCCACCTCCCAGGTTCACACCATTCTCCTGCCACAGCCTCGCCAGCAGCTGGGACTACAGGTGCCCACCACCGTGCCTGGCTAATTTTTTTGTATTTTTAGTAAAGATGGGGTTTCACCATGTTAGCCAGGATGGTCTCGATCTCCTGACCTCGTGATCCGCCTGCCTTGGCCTCCCAAAGTGCTGGGATTACAGGAGTTAACTTTTTACTACACAGAATATAAATATCACCAAGTCTTTGTTCTTGTCAAGTCCTTTCAAGGTGACCCATTGCTCTTAGCAGTGTCTTTGAGACCCTGTATCTTCTGGCCTTGACCCACATCACCTGTGTTATCTCTCCACTCTAGCTGCATTGAACTCTGCTTTTTTGAGACGCAGTCCCACTCCATCACCCAGGCTGAAGTGCAGTAGTACAGTCACAGCTCACTGCAGCCTCAAACTCCTGGGCTCAAGTGATCCTCCCACCTCAGCCTCCTGAGTAGCTGGGACCACAGGCACATGCCATTACACCCAGCTAATATTTTTATTTTTAGTAAAGATGGAGTCTCACTATGTTTCCCAGGGTGGTCTCAAATTCCTGGGCTCAAGCAGTCCTCCCATCTTGGCCTCCCAAAGTGTTGGCATTACAGGAGTGAGCCACCACATCCAGCCCATTGAACTTTTTAACGATCCCCTACCATCCTATACTTTCTGTCACTGGATAGCCTTGGAATTATTTTTCCTTCTTGTTGAAATACTCTTCTTCTTTCCTCCCTTTGCTGTCAAGTCTCAGAATAGGCATTATTTCCTCCAGAAACCCTCTCCTGACCCTCCAAGTCTGGATGAGGACACTTCCTTTGCCCAGAGAGTGCCTCTTTTAGTCCTCTCAGGTGGCTATAGTAAAATACCTTGAACTGGGTGTCTTATATACCTCAGAAATTTATTTTCCACAGTTCTGGAGGCTGGGAAGATCAAGGCACTGACAGATTTGGTGTCTGATGAGGGGCCATTTCTTGTTTCATAGAAGGTGTCTTCCTACTGCATCCTCACATGGTGAAAAGAGTCAAGGCAGCTCTCTGAAACCTCTTTTATGAAAGCATAAATCCCTCTGTCTTCATGATCTAATCACCTCCCAAAGGCCCCACTTCCTAATATCTTCACATTGGTGACTAGGTTTCAACATATGAATTTTTTTTTTTAATCCCACTGTATTATAATTGAGGTTTAAATAATCTGCTTTCCTTCCCTTAGATTGTAAGCTCCATGAGAGCAGGGCCCTACCCATCCAATCATTGTCCTATCCCCGGTGACTACAACTTCCTGGGTACATAATTAATATTTATTATATTATGTAGCAAAGATATGCTGCCATACTAAGAGACCCAAAAGGCCATGGGATTAAAACCTTAAAGAAAAAATAATAATTTCTCTCCTATAATAGCTACAAGGTTAGCCATGCAGGTTGGCAGGGAAGCTCACTTCCACAAAGTCACTCAGGGATTCAGGCTCCTGCTGCCCTCTTCTTCTACCACCAAATGATCTTCAGCATCATTTGCACAATCAAAACTTAACTGGTCTTGAATAGGCAGAAGAGGGGTGTCTCTTCCAATTTCTTAAGTCTCAGACCCAAAAGTGGCAGCTGTCACTTCCACTGACATATCATTGAAGGAAACTTAATCATGTGATCATACCAAACTGCTAGGGATGCTGGGAAATGTAGTTTTCTTGGGAAGTCCAGGACTTGGCTAAATTTCCATTCCTGTAGAAGATGGTGGGGGATGGAGAAGTGGTGGACATCCCGTGGTTGCTACCATATTTATTGAATCAAATTATCAAACAGGACTTATCTGATAAGGGGTTCTTTTCCAGAATTAATTGAATGATTAAATCAGGGGCAAAGGTGTGTCACCTTATCTTTCTCTGCCTATATTGGCTTTCTAGGGCTGCTATAACAGAGTACCATGAACTTCGTGGCTTAAAACAACAGAAATTTATTTTCTCACAGTTCTGGAGGCTAGAAGCCTAAAATCAAGGTGTCAGCAAAGCCACCTGGACAACTGCTCTAGGGAAGAATTCTTCCTTGCCTCTTCTGGTGGCTCCTGGCAACCCTTGGTATTCTTTGTCTGGCATCCACTTCAATCTCTGCCTCCATCTTCATTTGCCTTTTTTCTCTGTGTGTCTATGTCCTTTCCTCTTCTTAGAAGGATACCAGTCATTGAATTTAGGGCTTACTCTAAATCCAGGATGATCTCACCTCAAGAGCCTTAATTAATTACATCTGCAAAGAGCTTATTTCAAAACAAGATTGCGTTCTGAGGTTTCAGTAGACACAAATTTGGGGGAGACAGTATTCAACTCAGTTCACTGCTTTACTTAAGAAAACAGACTATGAAGTGAGCCTTCTTCTGCTTGAGAGAGAGAGAGCCTTTCTGTGCAACAGGTCAATGAATGGGTGCAGCTGTATTCCACATAACTTTATAAAAATAGATGGCCAGCCTATGGGGTTTGCTGACCCCTGCCCAGAAATCCCAAAGTCAACAGCAGTCCTTTTTTTTATCTTTTTTTTTCTATTTTTTAAATTTATTTTTATTTTTATGTTGAGACAGAATCCCGCTCTGTTGCCCAGGCTGGAGTGCAGTGGTCGCAGCTCACTGCAACCTCTGCCTTCCAGATACAAGCGATTCTCCTGCCTCAGCCTCCTGAGTGGCTGGGACTACAGGTGTTCGCCACCATGCCCAGCTAATTTTTGTATTTTTAGTAGAGACAGGGTTTCACCATGTTGGCCAGGCTGGTCTTGAACTGCTGACCTCAAGTGATCCACCCGCCTCGGCCTCCCAGAGTGCTGGGATTACAGGCAGGAGCCACCATGTCCAGCTAGGATTCTCTTCATTTTAACAGCATTCTTACTTGTCCCACATCCACTCCACCCTGGGTCTAGTTAGATAAAAGAATCTACAGATCTTGTTTAGCTGACATTGTCCTGGGGGATATTTTTTAATCTTTTGAGACAAAGTCTCACTCTGTTGCCCAGGCTGGACTGCAGTGGCCTGATAACAGCTTACTGCAGCCTCGACCTCCTGGGCTCAAGCGATCCTCCCACCTCAGCCTCCAGAGTAGCTGGTACCACAGATGAATGCTACCACACCCGGCTAATTTATAAATTTCTTGTAGAGGTGTGGTCTCCCTATGTTACCAAAGGCTGGTCTCAAACTCCTGGGCTCAAAAGAGCCTCCCACCTTGACCTCCCAAAGTGCTGGGATTACAGGTATGAGCCACTGTTTCCAGCCCTGGGAATATAGTCTAAGAACTGAGTCATTAGGCGATTTTGTCATTGTGTGGACATCATGTAGTGAACTTACACAAACCTAGATGGTATAAACTACTGCACACCTCAGTTATGGGGTATACCCTATTGCTCCTAAGCTGCAAACCGCACAGCAGGTTACTGTCCTGAATACTGTAGGCAGTTGTAACACAATGGTAAGCATTTGTGTATCTAAGCATATCTAGGCCGGGCACGGTGGCTCATGCCTGTAATTCCAGATCACCTGAGGTCAGGAGTTCGAGACCAGCCTGGCCAACATGGCAAAACTCCATCTTTCCTAAAAAATGCCAAAATTAGCCAGGTGTGGTGGCAGGCACCTGTAATCCCAGCTATTCGGGAGGCTGAGGCAGGAGAATCACTGGAACCTGGGAGGCGGAGGTTGCAGTGAGCTGAGATCATACCACTGCACTCCAGCCTGGGTGACAGAACGAGACTCCATCTCAAAATAAATAAATAAATAAATAAATAAATAAATAAATAAATAAATAACATATCTAAACAAAAAAGGTACAGTAAAAATACAGTATTATAACCATATGAGACCACCATTGTATAGGCAGTCCGTTGTTAAGCAAAACATCATTATGTAGTGTATGACTGTGCCATAAACTGCACGGCTTCAAACAAGGGAAATATATTCTCTCACTGTTTTGGAGGACATAGGTCTGAAATCAGGGTGTCACCAGGGTCCCTCGAAAGGCTCCAGCGGAGGATCCTTCCGTTGGGTTTGGAGTTGCTTCACTCCAGTCTCTGCCTCTGTGGTCACAGGGCCTTCTCCTCTTCCCTCTCAAAGTTCCCTCTTCCCCTCTGTCATAAGGATACGTATGACTGCATTTAGGCCCCACTCAGAAAATCCGGGCATAAACTCTTGCCCTCATATTCTTTTTTTTTTTTTTTTCTTTTTTCTTTTTTTCTTTTTGAGATGGAGTCTCGCTCATTACCCAGGCTGGAGTGCAGTGGCGCGATCTCAGCTCACTGCAAGCTCCACCTCCCGGGTTCACGCCATTCTCCTGCCTCAGCCTTCCGAGTAGCCGGGACTACAGGCACCCGCCACCATGCCTGGCTAATTTTTTGTATTTTTAGTAGAGATGGGGTTTCACTGTGTTAGCCAGGATGGTCTCGATCTCTTGACCTTGTGATCTGCCCGTCTCAGCCTCCCAAAGTGCTGGGATTACAGGCGTGAGCCACCATGCCCGGTCTGCCCTCATGTTCTTAGCTAAATCATACCTGCAAATCGTACCTGCATACCTTATTTTTTCTAAATAAGGTAACATTCCAGGGATTAGGACTTCAACATAACTTCTGGAGGGTTCACTGTTCAGCCCACTACACCCAGAATGCGCTTTGGAATTCAGGTTCTGACATCTGGGACTGCCTCCCACATACACGCACCACTACCTTGTCCTGAATACCTGAAGGGTCCTGCCCCCTCCTCCACTCCCCCAAATATTTGCAGTGGACCTGAGAAAGCTGACTTCATGGACGCTTCATTCCACTGTTCTGAGGACTTTTCATACATTAACAAATGTCTTCTCTCTACGGGGAAATCCACAGAGAAATCAAGACAGAGCAGGGTTAAATAACTCATCTGAGGAGGAACAGTAAGTGGCAGAGCCAGGATTCAAACCAACATGGTTTTGCACGGTTTTGACATCATTTGCAACACAAATATTGTCACAGATACCTTTTTGAGCATCTACTGTGCTAAAACCGCCAGGAAGGAAAAGAACATGGGGCTGGGAGAGCTCATGACAGGGGACAGGGCTGGCCATGGGGGTCTGCACCTTGGTGGAAGATGCTATGGTTCTCTTTTTCTTTTTCTTTTTCCTGAGACTCTGTCAGTGTCTGACTCAGCCACTCAGAGTCTCACTCTGTCACCCGGGCTGGAGTACAGAGACGAATGACTCACAGCAACCTCCGCCTCCCGGGTTCAAGCGATTCTCCTGCCTCAGCCTCCCAAATATCTGGGATTACAGGCACACGCCACCACAGCTAGTTTTTGTATTTTTAGTAGAGACGGGGTTTCACCCTGTAGGCCAGGCTGGTCTCAAACTCCTGACCTCGTGATCCGCCTGCCTCGGTCTCCCAAAGTGCTGGGATTACAGGCATGAGCCACCACACCCGGCAACTATGGTTCTCTTTCAACTCCTTGTGCTGAAATTATTGCAGAAGCCCAGGCCAGTTCATCCCCAGGAAGTGAGGCATTTACATGCAGAGCTGTACAGGAGCAGAGAGTCCATGACTGGTTGGATGGAGGCTGCCTCACTGCCTACAGAGTGGGCTCTGGGTGGATTGTTCTATTTGGGGAGCCAGGCCACCCACCAGTCTCAGCCCTTGGCGACTCTGTCCTGCTGTCACAGCAGCTGGACATTGAGCAACCGAGACATGACAGCCTTCCCTCCCTGTTCCTGCCCAGCGGAGTGGAAACCCCTCGGGACCCGCATTCCAAGCGTGCACGGCGGCACAGAGCTGCATGGTTAACGCAGTGCTTCTCCTCCAGCCCTCCGGATGCGAGCTGACAGATTGGCAGCTGGCTGACTTCCAAGGTCCAGTGAGTTCTTGGCAGTCGCTTCCTGACCTGGACAAGCGGCTGCCACCTCCTGGAACATCAGGCTGCCCCCTTGGGGAGAGGGTGATGGTCTCTTTGGAAAGACTGTGAGCTTTGAGGTGGTCATCAAGAGCCATTCTTGGAAACTTTCTTTGAGCTGTGCTGTGCAATTTGGTCACCAGCATATCCGTATGTGGATATTAAATTGGTCTTGGGTTTTGTTTTGTTTGGATTGTGGCAAAATATACACAATAATCCTCCTGCCTCAGCCTCCCAAGTAGCTGGGATTACAGGCATGCACACCACACCCGGCTAATTTTTGGATTTTTAAATTTGTTTGTTTTTGTTTCTTGAGATGGAGTGTAGCACTGTTGCCCGGGCTGGAGTGCAGTGGCGCCATCTCGGCTCACTGCAACCTCCGCCTCCCGGATTCAAGCAATTCTCTTGCCTCAGCCTCCTCAGTAGCTGGGATTACAGGCGCCCCCACCAAGCCCAGCTGTTTTTTTTATTTTTAGTAGAGACGGGGTTTTACCATGTTGGCCAGGCTTGTCTCGAACCCCTGACCTTGTGATTCACCTGCCTTGGCCTCCCAAAGTGCTGGGATTACAGGTGTGAGCCACCACGCCTGGCCAATTTTTGTATTTTTAGTAGAGACAGGGTTTCACCATGTTGGCCAGGCTGCTCTCAAACTCCTGATCTCAGGAGATCCACCACCTCAGCCTCCCAACGTGCTGGGATTACAGGCATGAGCCACCGCACACAGTCTAAATGCTGTGGCTCACATCTGTAATCCCAACACGTTGGGAAGCTGAGGCCAGAGGATTGCTTGAGCCCAGGAGTTTGAGACCAGCCTGGGCAACATAGGGAGACCTCAACTCTATAAAAAATAAAAATAAATTAGCCAGGCGTGGTGGTGCCGGCCAGTGGTCCCAGCTACTCGGGAGGCTGAGGCAGGAGGATCACTTGAGCCCAAGAGGTCAAGGCTGCAGTGAGCTGTGATTGTGCTACTGCACTCCAGCCTGGGTGACAGAGCAAGACCCTGTTTCAAAAAAATTAAATTAAGCGAAATTTAAAATTCTGTTTCTCACTCACACAGGCTGCACTTCAAGTGCTTAATCATCCCTTGTGGGTGGTGGCTATCATTTTGGACAGCACGGGTAGAGAATATTTTTATCAGTGTAGGAAGCTTCATCAGAGAAGACCGCTCAGAGGGCTGTGGGGACCAGCACAGTGCGGTAGAAAGACACAGCTCAGCTGGTGAGAGATTGGTCTTCTGATCCCAGGTCTGTCCCTCACTTGCTGGGTGACCTTGGACAGCTCCCTTGGTCCCTCTGGAATTTTCTCGTCATTGTAAAATCAGGAAATTGGCCTCAATGAATTCTGAGGCCCTGTTTTTGTGTTGTTTTGTTTTGTTGTTTTTTTTTTTTTTTTTTTTTTTTTTTTTTTTTTTTTTTTTTTTTTTAGACAGAGTCTCGCTCTGTCACCCAGGCTGGAGTGCAGTGGCGTGATCTTGGCTCACTGCAATCTCCGCCTCCCAGGTTCAAGCGATTCTCCGCCTCAGCCTCCCCAGTAGCTGGGACTACAGGCGTGCACCACCATGCCTGGCTAAGTTTTGTGTTTTTAGTAGAGACGAGGTTTTGCCATGTTGGCCAGCCCGGTCCCAAACTCCCAATCTTGAGTGATCCTCCCGCCTCGGCCTCCCAAAGTGCTGGGATTACAGGCCTGAGCCATTACGCCTGGCCCCATCTACTTCTAAGTGTTATGACCCACTCAGCTCTGAAGACAAGGGAGGAGCATCCTCTCAGTCCAGCTCTAACATGCAGGAACCTCTCACCCTATCCCCCAGGTCATAAAGGCAGGCGTGTTGTGAAGAGCACAGAATGGGCTGAGAGAAATATGCAGGGATTGCGTCTGTCTCCCTTCCTTCCACACGTTTCCTTGTCGGCACCACCTGCCTCTATTCCGCGCCACACACACACCCGCCTTCTCTCTGTCTCAGAGGAAGGCAGGATCTTCCATCCCCCAAATCCTGCCCTGATTCCTACTCTGAAGCCTCTGCCCTGACTCTCTTAAGCTCCCTGGGAATGCAACCCATCTCCTATGCCCTCCTCATCGCAGTAGTTCCCACATTCCCCAAAATCGCTTTGGGAAAAGTCCCCCAGTGAGTAACCAGCTGTCCTACATGGGCATCTCAGAACTTCTCTTTTGTTGTTGTTGTTGTTTGTTTTGCTGTTGTTTTGAGACAGGATCTCTCTTTTGTGCCCAGGCTCTAGTACGGTGGTGTGATCTCAGCTCACTGTACCCTGGACCTCCCAGGCTCAGGCGATCCCCCCACCTCAGCCTCTGGAGTAGCTGGGACTACATGTACACGCCACCACACCCTGCTACATTTTTTTTTTTAGGACTTTTGGTAGAAATGGGGTTTCGCCATGTTGCCCAGGCTGGTCTCTAACTCCTGGGCTCAAGCGATCCGCCCACTTTGGTCTCTCAAAGTGCTGGGACTACAGACATGAGCCACCGCACGCAGCAGAGCTTCTGTTTCTTGAGTGTGTTCTCAGCCATGCTGAGACATTTTCTCTTCTCAGCCTGATGATGCTTTTGGCTTGTGTTTCTTTGTTTTTAATTACGACTTCCCAGTCGCTGTCATGGGATCATGAGGGTCTTCTGTCCATCTAGATGATACCTTTCTTGTGCCACATATCTCTGACAGTCCCTGGTTTTTAAACCCTTATGGCTTTCAAAATACCATCCAAACGCCTTAATGTGGCATATTGTCCTTCACTGCTATCTGCCTGCTTTTTTTTTTTTTTTTTTTGAGACAGAGTCTTGCTCTGTTGCCCAGGCTGGAGTGCAGTGGCGCAATCACAGCTGACTACAGCCTCGACTTCTTGGGCTCAAGCAATCCTCCTGCCTCAGCTTCCCTAGTAGCTGGGACCACAGGCATGCACCATCATGCTTGGCTAATTTATTTTTATTTATTTTTACAGAGAAGGAGTCTCCCTTTGTTGCCCAGGCTGGTCTCAAACTCCCGGACTGAAAGCTCATTGCAGTTTCAACTTTTTCCCTGGCTCAAGGATCCTCTCACCTCAGCCTCCTGAGTACCTGGCACTACAGATGTGCACCACCACACCTGGCTAATTTTTATATTTTTTATAGAGATGGGGTCCCACTATGTTGCCCAGGCTTCTACCTGCTTTTATCTCACCTTCCATTCTTCCATCCTTCCTTTCTTTCCTTTTATTTCCCTTCCCTTCCCTTGCCTTCCTTTTCTTTCTTTCTTTCTTTCGAGACGGAGTCTCGCTGTGTCGCCCAGGCTGGAGTACAATGGCAAAATCTCAGCTCATTGCAACCTCTGCCTCCTGGGTTCAAGCAATTCTCCTGCCTCAGCCTCCTGAGCAGCTGAAATTACAGGTGGCTGCCACCATGTCCGGCTAATTTTGGTTTTGTTTTTTTTTCAGTAGAGACAGGGTTTCACCATGTTGGCCAGGCTGGTCTGGAACTCCTGACCTCCGGTGATCCTCCCACCTCAGCCTCCCACAGTGTTGGGATTACAGGCATGAGCCACCACGCTTAGCTTTTTTTTTTTTTTTTTAAAGACAGGACCTTGCTCTGTCACTCAGGCAGGAGTGCAGTAGCACCATAATCCCTTACTGCCGCCTTGACCTCCTGGGCTCAAGGGATCCTCTTGCCTTGACCTCCCTAGTAGCTGGGATTACAGGCATGCACCACTATGCTGGCTAATTTTTAAAACTTTTTGTAGAGATGGAGTCTTGCTAGGTTGCCCAGGCCGGTCTCAAGCTTCTAGGCTCAAGCAGTCCTCTTGCCTGTGCCTCCCAAAGCACTGGGATTACAGGCAAGAGCCCCCACACCTGGTCCTAACCCACTTTCTGAACTTGCAACCTCGCCATTTTCTCCTGACTAATATTTAAGTCACATCATGACGTGTCCCACTTCAGAAATGCCTAGCAAATCAGTGGACCCTTTCTACCAAACAAACGTTATTTTTAAAATATTTATTTTAGAGTAATTTAGACTTTTAGAAAGGTTATAGCTGGGCACAGTGGCTCACGCCTATAATCCCAGCACTTTGGGAGGCTGAGGCAGGTGGATCACCTGAGGTCAGGCGTTCGAGACCAGCCTGGGCAACACAGCGAAACCTTGTCTCTACTAAAAATACAAAATTAGCCAGGTATGGTAGCACACACGTGTAGCCCCACTACTCGGGAGGCTGAGGCAGGAGAATTGCTTGAACCCAGGAGGCGAAGGTTGCAGTGAGCTGAGTTTGCGCCACTGCACTCCAGCCTGGGTGACAGAGTGAGATTCCATCTCAAAACGAAAAAAAAGCAAAGCAAAGAAAAGAAAGGTTGTAACGATAGTACAAAGAGTTCCCATATACCCTTCACCCAGTTTTTCCTGTGGTTTGTAACTTATCTTATCACCATATACTTGTCAATGCTAAGGAATTGCTGGGTGCAGAGTGGCACATGGCTGCAGTCCCAGATACTCAGGAGACAGAGGCAAGAGGATATCGCTTGAGCCCAGGAATTCAAGTCTAGCCTGGGCAAAACAGTGAGACCCCTTTTCTGCAAAAGAAATAAAACAAATAAAACATTTAAAAAAGAATGCACTGGAGGCAGCGTGGAAACAAGGACCTCATTTGGGAGTCTGCAATGTTCTGAGCAAGCAGTGATGGAGGCCTCAAGTCAGGGCTGTGGTCATGGAGGTGGGGAGGGGCGGTTAGTTTCACTATCTGTGTTGACTTAATTTTAGATTTGCAGACTCAATTGAGTATGAACTTTAAGAGAAAGAGAGTGGCCAGGCACGGTGGGTCACACTTGTAATCCCAGCACTTTAGGAGGCCCAGGGGGGAGGGCCACTTGAGCCTAGGAGTTCGACACCAGCCTGGGCAACATAGCGAGACCCTTGTCTCTACTAAAACAATGTTTTAAATTAGCCAGGCATGGTGATGTGTGCCTGTAATCCCAGCTACTTGGGACAGTGAAGCAGGAGGATCACTTGAGCCCAGAAAGTTGAGGCTGTAGTGTGCTGTGGTTGCGCCATTGCCCTCCAGCCTTGGAGACAAAGTGAGACCCTGTCTCAAAAAGAGAGAGAGAGAAGTCAAGGAGGACCCCATATTTTTTGACATGGTGTATTAGTCTCTTCTCACACTGCTAATAAAGACATACCTGAGATTGGGTAATTTATAAAGGAAAGAGGTAGAGAGTAAATAAAGGAAAGAGGTAGAGAGTAAATAATAGTGGTGGATGCTTGTGGAAATTCTCTTCTAATGTTTTTCTATTTTTATGGTTTATCAAGGACAATTTATGTTTTTACGGTTTACCACAAACAAGTTCTAATTTATTCAATAATTATTTGTGGGTAGGCCGGGTGCAGTGGCACATGCCTGTAATCCTAGCACTTTGGGAAGCCAAGGTGGGAGGATCGCTTGAAGTCCTGATTCACTTCTGAGCTTGAATCAGGAGTTCAAGATCAGCCCGAGCAACATGCAAAACACTGTCTCTACACAAAGTACAAAACTAGCCAGGCATGGTGGCATGCACATAGTCCCAGCTATTCAGGAGGCCAAAGCAGGAGGATCATTTGAGCCTCAAAGATGGAGGCTGTAGTGAGCCAAGATGGAGCCACTGCACTCCAGCCTGGGTGATAGAATGAGACCCTGCCTCAAAAAAAAAAGTCTTATTCTTATGCTTATTATTTGAGGAGACATTTACTTTGTACCAGGTGCTATGCTAGATGCTGGAGATACAGACATCAACAATGACAAGGCTAAGTGCCTGCTGTGTTTGTATTTTGAGTTTAATAAAAGACATCACACAGACACACAACACACACACACAGAGGATTGTTAAAGGATCAACCATTTCACATGTCAAGATCAAGAATGATATTTGTCTACTGCCTTACCATGTCTCCTACCATGACCTCATCTTCCTCTTGCCGCATTTTAAATCTTTATACCTCAACTCCCAGAACTCTCCTCGCCTCACACCCTATCACAATGTCATCCCTACCCCACGGCCAGTACTCCATCATTTGGGAAAGCAAAGTTCCAAAGAGTCAAGATTGTATCAATGGACCTGTCTCTATGGCAACAGTCATGAATGAGCCAAGCAAGGTAACCCTGGAGATGGCGTGAATGAGAAAGTGGCCTGTTGCCACGGAGACGTGCTGAATGGGAAGGCCCCCACGAGCCGGGCTACGTCACGAAGCTGAAACAGTCAGCATGAAGTCGGTATGTCTATTTTCAACTCGGAATTACAAAAATACATTTTAATAGAGCTCATGACCCATCTCTTTCCTCGTGCCTGCCTCCCACCCCCCTCTTCAGCCTTCATCCTACAACACAATCGAGCCTCACCAGGAATCCTTCGAACCCCTCAAGGACACCTTGGGGACTGTTCCTTCAGTACACAGTCCCGTCCCTGGGCTGAAATGGTATTCCTTTGACCAACTACTGTCTCCCCTTTGGCACCAACAGTATTCTTAAAAGCCATGAGCTTATGGGAAGAACATTAACTACGTTCTTTGGGGACAGGAGCAGTTGCTCACCTGTGGACCAGCTCAGCTTGCACCTGTGAGAATGATCGCAATGAGTAGACCAGTTCTCCATCAAAGAATGGCCATAGCACCCCACACACAGTGGTATAATCTGATCATGCTGGTGTGTTGAACGTATAACGTTAGTGCCACATGGAAGGAATTTGTAAAAGGACTTAGTGCCTAGAAGGATACCTTTGAAGATCTTGGCATCTCTGAAATGTGCCCAGGTTCCTTACATCCTGCTCAAAGTATCCCTACATTTATTTCTTCATTTATTAGTTCTTTTGTTTCATCATATATATATTTTTGAAACAGGGTCTCACTCTGTTGCCCAGGCTAGAGTGCAGTGGCGCGATCGTGGCTCACTGCAGCTTCAACCTCCCCATCTCAAGCAATCCTCCCACCTCAGCTTCCTGAGTAGCTGGGACCACAGGCACAAGCCACCATGCCAGGCTAATTCTTGTAATTTTTGTAGAGGCAGAGTTTCGCTATGTTGCCCAGTGTGTTAGTTTGTTCTCACATTGCTATAAAGAACTATCTGAGACTGGGTAGTTTATAAATAAAAGAGGTTTAATTGACTCACAGCTCCACAGGCTGTGCGGAAGGCATGGCTGGGGAGGCCTCAGGAAACTTGCAGTCATGGCAGAAAATGAAGGGGAAACAAGCACATCTTCACATGGTGGCAGGAGAGAGAGAGTGAGGGGGAAAGTGTTACCAAACCGGGTCTCATGAGAACTCACTGACTGTCATGAGAACAGCAAGGGGGAAAGCCGCTGCCATGATCCAATCACCTCCCACCAGGTCCCTCCCCCAACACTGGGGATTACAATTCAACATGAGATCTGGGTGGGGACAAAAAGCCAAACCATATCATCCAGGCTGGTCTCTAACTCCTGAGCTCAAGCAATCTGCCGGCCTTGGCATCCCAAAGTGCTAGGATTACAAACGTGAACCATAGTTATTAAGCATTGTTACAGCAAAGAGAAGTGTCATTACCACATAGTAATTGGAAGTCTCCATTGACGGAAGTCTCCGTCAACAAGAACTGTTGGATAAACTATGGTACACCCATCCCCTGGTGTGTTGTGAAGACATTACAGAAGGAAGAAGCAGATCTCTGGGTGTCAATAAGAGCCAGTACTTATAGAGTGTCTACTGCAAAGTACTGTTAAAAAATGAGTATTATCTCGTTTAATTCTTGTAACAAGCCTGTGAGGTGGATTCTTTCATATCCCCATTTTACAGAAAAGGAAATAGGAATCTCTATATGCAAGATATGTTATCAGGTGACAAAAGCAATTTTTGAATGGTGCCACTATTTTCTTGTAAGAGCAAGTCTGGAAGATTCCATAAGAAATTAATAATTGTGTTTGCCTCTGTAACGGCACCCTGAAAGATTTGGAGGTAGGTGTGGAAAGGAAACTTACTTTCCTGTGTTTTTCTGAATTTTGTACTGTCTACGCATTTTGTCTTCCACAAAACCAAACAGAAAATGGCCACTTGGTGCATTTTGTGTGCCAGGCATTCTTCTAGTCGAGAGAAGCACAGGAGAGCAAAATACTTTACTGACAAGAAAAATGAGGCATGGAGAAGTTAAGTGACTTGCCTAGGTGGCAGAGCTGGGATTCCACATCATAGGGTTTATACAGGAAACAGGTAAACAGAGCTGTGAGTGTGCATGGGTATGTATGTACACATGCTTACATGTGTGCATGCATGTGTGTGCATATGTGTGTGTGTGTGCATGTGTGTGTGTTTGCGTGTGTGTGAATGTGCTTGTGTGTTGGGAGAGGGAAATGGCAAGAGAAAAACCTACAGAAGGTCAGCAGGAACCAACCCATGTTTTGAGGGGTTTGGACTTTATCCTGAAGGCACAAGGGAGCCATGGAAGGATTTAGACAAGGAGTGGTTGTGCTTAGATGTTTATTTGGAAGGATGACTCTGGCTGAAGGGTGGTGGCCCAGAATACAGGCGTATGTGAAGGACTCCTCCTGCCCTAGTAGGAGGATGCCCGCCCACCCTCTCTGCCCAGCACGGTATCAAAGGGCAGACTGGGTACAGAGGATTCTCACCAAGCCGTGTAGAACCCACTCCAACGCTGGAGAGTGGACATTGAGTGCACCAGCCTCTTCTACTGCTCAAACCCTGCATTGAAGCTGTTCCACTAATGTTAGGGATCAGATTCCCTTCTTTTTATATGTATATGTACATTTTACATATATATGTACATTTTACATATATATATATATATATATTTTTTTTTTTTTTTGAGACAGAGTCTCACTCTGTCACCCAGGCTGAAGTGCAGTGTCGCAATCTTGGCTCACTGCAACCTCCACCTCCCAGGTTCAAGCAACTCTTGTGTGTCAGCCTCCCGAGTAGCTGGGATTACAGGCACCCACCACCACGTCTGGCTCATTTCTGTATTTTTAGTAGAGATAGGGTTTAACCTATGTTGGCCAGGCTGGTCTTGAACTCCTGGGCTCAAGCAATCAGCCTGCCTCAGCCTCCCAAAGTGCTAGGATTACAGGCGTGAGCCATCATATCCAGCCTTTTTATTATTATTATTATTACTTATATAGAGATGGGATTTCACTGTGTTGCCCAGGCAGGTCTAAAACTTCTGGCCTCAAGCGATCCTCCCTCCTCAGCCTCCCAGAATGCTGGTATTGCAGGCATGAGCCACTGCATCTGTCCAGATTTCCTTCTCCATAAAGCTGGCATATGGAAAGAGGGAAGTCCATCCAGGCAATATCAAAGTCCCATTGGTGCTGATGTGGGTGCTGAGACCACATGAATGGATGCATTCTGACTCTGCCACCTCTCAGCTATGTGACCCTGGGCCAGTCAGCAAGTCCCTCTATAGCTCAGTTTCCTCATCTGTAAAATGGCACCAACAGTAGCCAACCCCAGCAAATACTGTGAAATACGCAGAACATCATTCGAATGGTGAGGATGATGAAGGTGCTATGTTACCAGAACACCTGGGCTTGAACCAGCTCCCCTTGTTGCAAGCTGTGTGACTTGGGGCTGATGCCCAAATCTTTCTGGGCCTCATTTGTTTCATCTGTTCAGTGGGGATAATAGCACTCTTACTTCATAGAGTTATGGAAGATTTATTGAAAGAATTGACATACAGCCCTTAGAACAGTACCTGACCCCTTGTAAGTGCTCACGCCTGTAATCCCAGCACTTTGCGAGGCCAAGGCGGGCAGATCACTTGAGGTCAGGAGTTTGAGACCAGCCTGGCCAACATGGTGAAACCCCATCTACTAAAAACACAAAAATCAGCCAGTTGTGGTGGCAGGGTGCCTGTAATCCCAGCTACTCAGGAGGCTGAGGCAGGAGAATCGCTTGAACCTGGGAGGCGGAAGTTGCAGTGAGCCGAGATCTTCCCACTGCACCCCAGCATGGGCAACAGAGTGAGACTCCGTCTCAAATAATAGTAATAATAATAACATCATTTTTATCATCATTCTTACTAACGGTCTCTCACTCCTTGCCCTGCAGTTTTGCCTGTTTTCTTGGAATAACACTCTTCCACACCTTTCCCCTCAGGGATGGTCACGTTGAGCATCGTGACCCATCCCTGGGGATGAGTTAGCTCATTTCTGGAAAGCACTTTGGAACTACAGGTGCATTGCAGGCTGGAGACATCACGGGACTTGTACCAAATTTAAGCAACGCCAGATTCTTCTGCCTGGCACGGGGAGGACACAGAGGATACGGCCCTGGTGTCTTTTCTCTCTGCCTACCTCAGCTTTGCTCTGAACCGTTTTCTGTCCTGTTCAGGGCAGCCTGGGCCATTTGCCACTTTCAGCTTTCTCGGGTGAGGACGTCCTCCCTATGGCACACCTCTTAACACACACCTGGTGCCGTTGTTGAAAAGGCAACAATTGACTCCAGCGCCAGCACTGAGAGGCTTGACCTTAAAATTAGCAGGTGCCACTGGAAGATCGCTGTTAGCTCTTTTGACTGGAACACACCGTTCCCCAGGTGGCATGCGGCTGAATACAGTGCAGGGATTGGCTCTGCTCTCAGGTGGCCTGCTCCCCGCTCCTGAGCTCCAGGTGGAAGCTGTGATCATTATTTCTTTAACAGACACATATATAGCAGCATTAACTATAAGCCTTATTACTGTGTGTGTGTCTGTGTGTGTGTGTGTGTATATATTTATATATATATATGCACATTTGTATGTGCACATATGTGCATACATGTGCCTATGAACCTGTTCTGAGCACTTTACAAATATCAGTGTATTTTATCCTCCCAACAACCCATTTTACAGATAAGACTGAGGCACAGAGAGGTTAAGTTACTGCCCCAAGATCACACAGCTGGAGAGTGGCAAGGCCAAGATTTGAACATATGTACCTTTGAACCATATGTACCAACTTTTTAATTTTCTTTTTGGGATACATTCTTGCTCTGTCATGCAGGCTGGAGTGCAGTGGCATGATCACGGCGCACTACAACCTCAGCCTCCAGGTTCAAGCTGTCCTCCCGCCTCAGCCTCCCAAGTAACCAGGACCACAGGTGCACACCACCATGCCCAGCTAATTTTTACTTTTTTTTTTTTTTTTTGCAGAGATGGGGTTTCCCTATGTTACCCAGGCTGGTCTAGAACTCCTAGGTTCAAGCAATTCCCCCACCTCAGCCTCCCAACATGCTGGGATTACAGGCATGAGCCACTGCACCCAGGTCCTCCATCCTTACAAAGGTCGCCAAGCACAATCTTGTGAGCCTGGCCTTATCCACACCCATACACAACATGGTGTGTATTTTTCAAACAAAAACTGAACAAACACCTCTGGTTTGGGTTCCCCTCACACTTGTTCCAGGTTTATTGACTCTCTGTTGTGGGCCTAGACAAAGCAACGTCTGGAGGTCCTAGACCCAGGGACCAGACAGACTGGGTTCAAATCCTGGCTCTTCCACTTCTGCCTGAGTGCTCTCTCTGAACCTGTCTTTCTTTATCTATAAAAGGGAGATAATTTTGTAAAACTCATCACTTGGTCAAACTGCTTTGAGCATGCAGATGAGTTCATATGTATAAACCTCTTAGAATGTCCCAGGCAAAAAACAAGCACTTCATTCAGATCAACATTTATTTAGCATCTACTGTGTACCCATGACTATTCGAGGTGATGAGGAGACCCTCTGGTTCTTATGAGGCAGTGAGGTGGGGGAGGGTGGGAACCTAAACGTTGACGATGGTGTGTTAGCAGGTGGGAAAAACAATAAAGTTGGGTAAAGGGAGTTTGGGAGTGCTGTGTTCAAGTCCTGGTCCTGTCACTTTCTGGGGTGCAAGATACAGCACTGAATAGGGTGGTCAGAATAGGCCTTATTGGGAAAGTGATATTTGAGCAGACGATCTAGATGTCAGCACATGTTGCTACTGTTTGATGGCACTAGTATGAGTTTGAGTTTCATTTACAAGTCTATCTATCTATCTATATATGAAATTTGGTCCATTTATTTATGCTGATAAATTAATTGATGTTGAAATTATAATTGAATGTTTTATTAATAAACGGATACCCACATACTATTTTTCCAGGAATTGTTAGGTTTGGGGGTTTTCTTTAGATTTTGATTATTTTTTATTTGCTTAATTTTTTCTTTTTTTTAATTTTATTTTTCCACAAGTTATTGGCGTACAGGTGGTATTTGGTTGCATGCATAAGTTCTTCAGTGGAGATTTGTGAGAACCTGGTGCACCCATCACCTGGGCAGTATACACTGCACCATATTTGTTGTCTGTTATCCCATGCTCCCCTCCTACTCTTCCCCCCAAGTCTCTGAAGTCCATTGTACCATTATTTTACTCACCCACATTCTTTGGCCTGAGATGCTGAGTGGTCATGACTCCCAGATCCCTTCTTGTTTCTCTATCAAAAATCTTTACTAACATCCTGGCCTAGGGAACCCATTCCCTTTCCCCATCCTCAGTGGGAGAAGGGGCTTCCTCCCCAGCTTATTTGCCAGCTCATAGGAAAGGTATGAAGGAGAGGATTGTAGTTGTCTTGAAGCTGGTCAGATGTTGAAGAGATGATAGTATTTGCTGATCAAGAGAGACAAAGCAATGCTGGAAGAAGAGGCTGTGTTAGTTAACACCAGCTGCAATAACCAATAAAACCAAAAATCTCTGGCTAAGAGTATACAAGAGTGAGAAATCAACTTCTAAAGTACAACTGGTGGCCGGATGTGGTGGTTCGTGCCTGTAATTCTAGCACTTTGGGAGGCTGTGGTGGGAGGGTCGCTTGAGCCCAGTAGTTCAACACCAACCTGGGCAACATAGTGAGACACCATCTCTACTAAAAATAGAAAATAATAAAGTACAACTGGTGAGGGCTGCAATGAGGTGGAGTGGTGGGTGACTCAAATATGGTTCGACTCCATGCAGTCACTCAGGGATCCAGGCTGTTGGAGGCTCTCCCTGCTTAAACACGTGGTTTCCAAGGTTGTTCTAAGAGCCTACGTTGAGACAGCAGTTGGGGGAAAGGGAAAGTGGAGTGGGAGGTACTTATAAGGGTTCCTGGAAGTAGTGAACAGAACTTCTGCCTGCATTCTATTGGGTGGAATTTAGTCATGTGGCCCAGGCTAGCTGTGTGGGAGGCTGGGAAATGTAGTCTCTGATTAGGCTGCCATTTCCCAGTCCCACTTGTGAATCTTTAGTGGGAAGCTCACCATGTTTGCACCAGGGATTCAGTCTACCTCCCACTCATGCCTCAACTATGTATCAGGCACTGTCCTAAGTACTTTACATATCAGTCTCCCTAACGCAAACAACTTTACTCAGTGGGTGCTTTATTAGTCACATTTATTAGTGAGAAAGTGGAAACCCAGAGCTGTTAAATATCTTGTCCAAGGTCACAGAGCTAGGAAGGAAGTGGCAGAGTTGGAATTTGAATCCAGGAAATCTGCCTGCAGAGCCCCACGCTTAGTATAAATTCATTGTAGTTTAGAAAGAGGCAGAAGGGCCCTAGAAGTTGACGTAATCCATTTTTTGGTCACTAAGGAACTGACTAAATTGACTACTTGTAAAAGTGAGTCCTGGACGGGCACAGTGGCTCAGGTCTGTAATTCCAGGACTTTGGGAGGCTGAGGCGGGCAGATCACCTGAGGTCAGGAGTTCAAGACCAGCCTAGCCAACATGGCAAAACCCCGTCTCTACAAAAATACAAAAATTAGCAGGGTGTGGTGGTGGGCACCTGTAATTCCAGCTACTCAGGAGGCTGAGGCAGGCGTATTGCTTGAACCTGGGAGGTGGAGGTTGCAGTGAGCCAAGATCACACCACTGCACTCCAACTTGAATGATAGAGCGAGACTCTGCTTCAGGACCAACATGGCCCCCTGGGTTCTAGGTCAGAGTTTCTCTGCCACAGCACTGATGGCTTTGGGGGCTGCATTATTCTTGGCTCCAAAATGGGAGCTGTCCTGCGCACTGCCTCAACTCACTTGATGCCAGTAGCGCCCGCGCCCCAGTTGTGAGAACCAAAAATGTCTCCACACATTGCCAAATGTCCCCTGGGAGGTGAAATCACCCCTGGTTGAAAGTCACTGTTCTAGATTGTTAAATATTATCTTACACTATAGCACAAGTCCAAGGCAAACTGACTTAGAAATTACCAACCTTGCAAAAAATAGAAGATTTCATAAAGTCAGTGAGCATGATGGTGGCAAGCTGCTGAAATCACACCCCCAGACACTAACAGATGGGATCTGGACAGTATTCATCTAGTTAAAAATTGACAAGGACTGCAACGCTGCAGGCTCTTCAAAAGAGAATCATCTGAATAACAAGGGGTCAAGACAGGGGTAACTGGTGAAAGCCCTTGCTCATAATTTGAAAGTATAAATAGGCATCTTGAAAATTCATCCTGCAGAGGTCAAAAGTCAAATGTGCAGTGTTATGCATGACCAGTCAATTTGGGAGGGGAAATTGCATGTACACACGAGAGCTTGCACACACACACACACACACACACACACAAACACACCTGGTCAAGTTCGTGTGCGCCAGTGCTCAGTGAGGACCATTTCCCCAACCTGTCTGTTCATCTTGCTTTGGGGTGACCCTATGGGTGAGGCAGAAATTCTTGGATCATACTTTTCTAATGAATATTATAATTGCTAACTTCTGATGGGTGCTGACTTTTTCACCTTTGCAACACTGTGCATAGATTTTTTTTTCACTCTCCCCGTTTTACAGATGAGAAAACTGAGGCTCAGAAAGATTGATTAGCTCTCCACGAAGCCAGGATTCAGGCTCAGCCTGGCTCCAGGAATCATGTTTTGAGTTACGTAGCTTCCCTGATTCTGAGGGACCCCCCACTTCTGAAATCTTCTAATCTCACTCCCTATGGCCCTTTCCTATTGACCGGAGGCACCCCAGCTCTTCACTCGTCCATTATCTTATGAAACATGACCATGATGTGTGAATTCACAGGAGAGACTGAGCTTTGTGGGGAAAACGAAGCAGAAAAAGAAAGGTGGAGATTGGTGGTTGTTTTTGGCATGGTGAGGAGCCTGTCATTGCTTGAAGAAAGCAAGAAAGGAGATTGCTGGGGCTTGGATCCATCTCTGGGTGCCTGTGGGTCTGTCTGTAAAAATGAGAAATGGTCGTGTTCATTAGAGGATTATGACCGTTAGGCCCTGGGATAGCAATTTCGGGACTTTTTTCTGCTAAGACAAAGAATAATATGGTTCAGGTTCATTTTGCTCCTGCTTTCCCAAGCCCTACATCTCCTCTGAGCTTTTTTTTCTTCTTCTTCTTCTCCTTCTCCTTCTTCTTCTCCTTTCTTCTTCTTGGATCTGGACTTCTGCTGACTCATCTCTCTGAGCAAGGAAGGAGGGAGGAAGTCAGAATTGCTCATTGACCGTTTTCTTTCTTTAGTGACTCAGCTGTGATTCACATTTTAATTAATGGAGGAGAAAAAACCTGATCAGTCCTAAGGCATCTGCCCAATCACGCATAACTCCAGGCTGGTGATAATAATACCTGAGAAAAGTGGGGTGTCCTGAATTAAACTATGGCTCATTTCCCACATTAGTCTTGAGGACTCCACCAGGCCCTCTAAGTTCCAGGTCTCCAGTGGGTCTCCCTGAACCAGAACAGCTAGTCCAAGCCCCAAACAGCATTTCTGCAGAGTTAGTCTGAGGTCAGGACAAGAAACAGAGGCTCAAGCCCTCTTGGGATCGCAGGAGGATCATGGGAATGTAATATCGTTTCCTGAGTTGGTCTTTGGCTATAATCCCAGGCTCAAGCCTGGCCTCCCTCCCCTCGGGGCCTGAAATTTGTCAGAGCCGATTGCAGGGGCAGCTTCTGTGCTTTTTGTTTGCCCAGAGAATGAGAAAAGTCCACATCATCATGACCGCTACTTCCTGGGCACTTACTATGCATCAGGTGGTGTGCTCAGCACTTTTCATGAATGATCACATTGAATCCTCACTCTGTCCACAAAAAGAAAAAGCTTTTATATAATTCTCCATCCTCCCTATGAGGAAACCGAGGCTTGGCAATTACCCAATGTAGACAATTAGTAAAGAATCGGGCAGGATATAAACCCAACCCTTTCCCACCTGTGAACCAGAGCTTGCATCCACTATACTTCTCTGCTTTCCAGTCAACTGCAAAGAAAAATCGGAAGCTGATAACTCATTCAACAAACACTTATTGAGCCTTTCCATCTGCTCAGCCCTGTTCTAGGCACCAGAGATCCAACGGTGAACCAGAGACCAATCCATGGTCTCATGAAACTGACATTTTAGCTGCCCAAGGGTATTAGTTACTGTTTATAAGTTCCTATTAAGTGTATTAGATATGCTTGCAGCAGTAACAAAGAATCCCAACATGCATAAGGGCTCAAAACAATAAAAATTGAGTTCTTGCACGGATAAAGTTCAAACGGTGTACTCTTTTTTTTTTTCTCTTTTGTGACGGAGTTTTGCTCTTGTCCTCCAGGCTGGAACGCAGTGCTGCAATCTTGGCTCACTGCAACCTCCACCTCCTGGGTTCAAGCAATTCTCCTGCCTCAGCCTCCCTAGTAGCTGGGATTACAGGTGCCCGCCACCACATCTGGCTAATTTTTTGTATTTTTAGTAGAGATGAGGTTTCACCATGTTGGTCAGGCTGGTCTTAAACTCCTGACCTCAGGTTACCCACCTGTCTTGGCCTCCCAAAATGCTGAGATTACAGGCGTGAGCCACCGTGCCTGGCCAAAAGGTGTATTCTTAAATAGCAGGCACCTCTCCTCTAAGCAGTAAGTCAGGGACCCAGGCTTGTTCCATACAGTGGCTCCTCATCTTCAACCCATGGCTTCCAAAGTCTCCATGCTTCTTGATATCAAGCCACAGAAGGGAAAAAAGCATGAGGAGGGCACAGGAGAAATGTTTGTGGGACAGAACCAGAAGTAATCCATATGACTTCCATCTACCTCCCACTGGCTAGAGCTTACATGGTGGCACCCACTTGCATCCAGGAGGGGAGACAGACATCAGTCTCTGTGTGGGTCCTCACTGAGAATCAAGCTCCACATTTTGATCTATGTCACCTCCTTGCAAGTCCTACCTTAGGACAATTTTAAGGGACAGTCCTATCTTCTTCCACCCTTAGGACAGTTTTAAGGGACACTCCTGTGTTCTTCCACCCACCTCCTCTGTTTCTTGGGCTTCCTGCTCTCAGCATTTGCCTTTGCCTTACAATGGGGTGAAGCAAGAATCTGAAATGTCCCTCCCTACAATTTGAAGTCTTATTTGAAAAAAAGCAGTAGAGCATCCCTGCCCCTTGGGGTGGGAAAGCCTAGAATCAAATCCTGCTTCTCCACACTTTGACCTCAGAAACTGGGGGGACTTCAAGGTCTTCAGATGGGCAGCTTTCATGGACCATTCATTCCTCCCACCTCGTACCAATCAGGGTCCTAACAGGAAAAAGAATAACTTGTAGATGGTTCACATGAAGACCATGTCATGAAGAGACGCCTTAAAGAGATGGGAGCAGGTGAGAGAAATAGATAACGGCTGTTTGAAGTCCTCAGAGAGAAGCCATCGTGAGCCCTACATTCCTGGAACCCAGTGGAGGCAGAGCTGTGCAGAAGGGACTACTGTCAGAACCAGAGAGGGAACAGGGAAGCAATATTCCAACCTCTTTCCCTCCCCTCATCTTCTGCCAGCGCTTCCCCTCAGCCAAACCCAACCGGAAACCGGAACAAAGCATTGTGGGAGTTGTAGTCTTCAAGGGTCCGCCTCGAGGGCACAGAGCCCGCTGGAGCATTGACCTAGAGGGCACACAGGGAATAACTAGTTTGCACCAGCATGTGACGGACTGCACGCCCTCGATTATGTAATCCACTCTATAATTCAACTGCAGAGCTGCATGGTACAGCAGGATAGCCACTAGCCACACGAGGCTATTTAAATATAAATGTACATCCATTAAAATTTAACCAAATGAAAATTTTAGGCGCTCAGCTCCATTTCAAATGCTCATTAGCCACACGTGGCTCTTGGCTACCATACTGGACAGATCAGAATAGAACATTTCCATCATCCCAGAAAGTTCTAGGGGCCAGCGCAGCTGTGGTGTAACCTGAGCCCATGCAGGTTACGGACTGGAGGAGAGAGAAAACAGCACAAGAGGCAGTTTTGAAGGGAGACAGAGAGCTGTGGATCAGTAGGGAGGAGACTCTCTAGGTGAAGGAGCAGTTGAGAGCAAGAAAGTTGAGTGAGCTGCTTTGCTGGGATGGAGGCTTCCCTCACAGGGAAGAGTAGAGTCAGAAAGCTTCAGTGGCTGCTTCGGAGAACTTCATTTTGGGGTATTGTTTTCTGAGCCCCAACAGTGTGCTCATCAGTGAAGTGGGTGTAGGCGCCCACCTCCCACAGTGACGACGCTGTGAATAGGGCTTTGGAAGAGTAGAACTATGAAATATTTGTTGTTGCCATGTGGGGAAATGGTCGCTAAAGCCAAAATCGTTCAAGAGAAGAAACAGGAAGAGTTCCTTTCTTTCCTGCAGGTATCCCCTTAAGCTGAGTCTTCAGGATCCCCCGACAACATTTTCTTCATCGCTAATCAACACTTCATTAAATTCACCCCAACCCTGCTTCAAACCTTCACCTGGTCCTTGGGATCTTGCCAGCTTTTTCTGATGAAGTTAGTAGGCAACTGTATGGCGGGATCATCATCCCATGTTTTGTTTTGTTTTATTTTTATGCTCTGACTTTGAGAAATCCTTGTCCTTTTACTTTCCTAAACCTGAAAGCATTGCAGGGAAGTTACAAGTAAGCAGGACATGGGCTTAAGACCCAGCTCAGCCATGTGCTAGCTGTGTGAACTCAAAGCAGTGACTCCACCTCTCTGACCTGGAAAGTAGAGGGAATGATAGGACCCACCACACCTGTAGGGTCATTGTGGGGATTGAATAAAATAATGCATAAGACTTGGCCCACAGCAAGCACTCAATAAATGTTAGCTACTTCCTAAATATATTTTAAACCTTTTATTGAATATAGCATACATACAGAAAAGCACACGTATCATACAAGTAGAGCTTGAGTGATTTTCAAAAACTGAGCCCGGTCATGTAACCAGCGCCAGGTTCTAGAAACAGAACATAGCTGAGTGAGGCTGAGGCAGGAGAATCACTTGAACCCGTGAAGCAGAGGTTGCAGTGGGCAGAGATCACACCACCACACTCCAGCATGAGCGAGAGAGAGAGAGAGGAAAAGAGAGAAAAGGAAGGAAAGAAAAGAGGAAGACAGAAAGAGAGAGAGAGAAAGAAAGATAAAGAGAAAACAAAGAGAAGGAAAGAAAGAAAAGAGGAAGACAGAAAGAGAGAGAGAAAGATAAACAAGGAAAAAAGAAAGCAAGAAAGAGGAAGGAAAAGAGGGAGAGAGGAGGAGGAAGAAGAAGAAAGAGGAGGAGAGGGAGGGAAGAGGGAGGGAGGGAACAACTACAGCTTCAAGGAAGGAAGGAAGGAAAGGGAGGGAGGGAGGAAGGAAGGAAGGAAAGGGAGGGAGGGAGGAAGGAAGGAAGGAAACAGCTGCAGCTTCAAGAAAGAGAGAGAGGGAGGGAGAAGGAAGGAGGGAAAGAAGGAAGGAAGGAAGGAAGGAGAAAAAAACAGAAGAGCACCAACCTTTAGAAACCCCCTGGTGCCTCTGCAGTCACCAGTAACCTCATCCTGACTTCAAACAGTGTAGATTAGTTTTGCTTGGTTTTGAACTTTAAGCACGTGGGGTCATACAGCATGCATGCATTGGCTTCTTTCCCTTGACGTTGTATGTGTGAGATTCATCCGTGCTGTTGCTGTTCATTCGTTCTCATCGCTGTGTGTGCTGAACCGCGTGTTCATTCTACTAATGGTGGGCATTTGGGTGCTTTCTACTTTGGGGCTATTCCAGAGAAAGCTACTTTGAACACACTCAGATATGTCTGTGGGTTCCACTCTTCACATTTCTATGGGAGATATTCCTAGGACTGGAACATCTGAGTCGGAGGGAGGAATTGGTTTAGCTTTGGTAGGAACTGCCTAACAATTGGCCAGGCACAGCGGCTCACTCCTGTAATCCCAGCACTTTGGGAGGCTGAGGCGGGCAAATCACTTGAGCTCAGGAGTTCTAGACCAGCCTGGCCAATGTGGTGAAACCCCTGGCCAATATGGCAAAACCCCGTCTCCACAAAAAAGTACAAAAATTAGCCGAGCGTGGTGGCGCATGCCTGTAATCTCAGCTACTCAACAAGCAGAGGCAGGAGAATCCCTTGAACCTGGGAGGTAGAGGTTGCAGTGAGCAGAGATTGCACCACTGTACTCCAACCTGGGCAGCAGAATACATGAGACTCCACAAGAAGGAAGGAAGGAAGGGAGGGAGGGAGGGAGGGAGGAGGAAGGGGGGGAGGGTGGGAGGAAGGAAGGAAGGGAGGGAGGGGGGGGGGAGGGGGGAGGGGGGGAGGGGGGGGGGAGGGGGGGAGGAAGGAAGGAAGGAAGGAAGCAAGGAAGGAAGGAAGGAAAAAGAAACTGCCTAACAATGTTCCCAAGTGGTTGGACCAGTTTAAACTCCCACCACCTGTGAATGAGAGTTTGTTTTTATTTTGCTCCTGGAATGCCTCTCCTATAGCAGATTCCCACCAAATGTCTGGGAATTCAAATGCAAATGCACTTGTTCATTTCCTCAAGAGCTTTCACTCCATCAGTTGGATTCATCCATTGGCTCTCCCATCTCCACCGACACTATGTTCTCGCCTCTCTTTGGAAGACATCCTGCCTCTACCCGCCCAAATCACATTATCTTCTCCTTCCAGCCTCTCAAGGAGAGGTTTCTCGTTCACCACCTCCTCTATCCCTGGTGATTGGCAAGGTCATGCAGCAGTACCCTTCAAAACACTCATGACTCTGAATCCACTGGCCTTCACTACTTCCCATTCTTTCTCTTTCTTTCTTTTTTTTTTTTTTTTGAGTGGAGTTTCACTCTTGTTGACCAGGCTGGAGTGCAGTGGCACAAACACAGCTCACTGTAGCCTCAACCTCCTGAGCTCAAGGGATCTTCCTGCCTCAGCCTCCTGAGTAGCTGGGACCACAGACATGCACCACTGTGCCCAGCTGATTTTTTTTTTTCTTTTTTTTTGGAGACATGGTCTCACCCTGTCAACCAAGTACAGTGGCATGATCACAGCTCACTGCAGCCTTGACCTCCCGGGCTCATGTGATTCTCCCACCTCAGCCTCCCGAGTAGCTGGGTCTGCAGGTGCAAGCCACCATATCTGGCTAATTTTTGTACTTCTTATAGAGACCAGATTTCACCATGTTACCCAGGCTGGTCTTGAACTCCTGGGCTCAAGCAGTCCTCCTGCCTCAGCCTCCCAAAGTGCTCAGATTACAGGTGTGAGCCACCACGCCCGGCCATGGCTAATTTCTTTATTTTTTGTAAAGGCAAGGTCTCACTTTGTTGCCTAGGCTGGTCTTGAACTCCTGAACTCAAGCGTTTCTCCTGCCTCAGCCGCCCAAAGTGCTAGGACTATAGATGTGAGCCACTGCACCCGGCAGCTTCCCCTTCTTGACTTCTCCAGAGCACACATCCCTCTCGAACTCCTGTCTCTTCTAGAATCACTTACCTCACCACCTTCTGGGGGTTTTGCCTCTGTTCCTACTCCTCTTTATTTAAGAAAATACTGCACTTTAAGAGGCTTCAGAAACCACCCAAAATAGAAACTTGTCCTTTTGTTCAATCCTTTACTTTAAAAGACAAATAAAATGAAGAATTGCTCTCCGTGCAGAAGGTTAAGGAGCTTGAGAGAACCTTCTGTGAGTGGGGAGAACTTTACATTAAAGGAAAAAAAATGCTGGAGAATAGCTGTGAACCCAGGAAGGGAGAAGGACTTCCTCCACTGAACTTTTAAAGCACAAACTCTAAGGCCAAAAGGACTCAATTACACGAAAACTAAGATATTTGTTCAAATAAAGATGCAGTCGGGGCCAGGTGCGATGGTTCATGCCTGTAATCCCAGCACTTTGGGAGGCCAAGGCAGGCGGATCACGAGGTCTGGAGATCGAGACCATCTTGGTCAACGTGGTGAAACCCCATCTCTACTAAAATACAAAAAATTAGCCGGGCATGATGGTGCGTACCTGTAGTCCCAGCTACTTGGGAGGCTGAGGCAGGGGAATCGCTTGAATCCGGGAGGCAGAGTCTGCAGTGAGCTGAGATCGCGCCACTGCACTCCAGTCTGGTGACAGAGCGAGACTCCGTCTCAATAAATAAATAAATAAATAAATAAATAAATATGCAATTGAGGGTGGTTCGGGAACCAAACCTTACATCCAGGTGCTGGTTGTCCCATTTCCTGTGAATCCTTGGCTGAGTTATCAACCTCTCTGGGCCTCAGTTTCCTCATCAATAAAATGGAGAAAATAGTATCTACCTACGGAATTGTGAGTTTTGAATGAGTTAATATTTATAAATCATTTAGAATAGGAACTAGCCCATGGTAAATAGTGGATAGAATCGTAAGAAAACAACTGATCGGTGGTTAATTTCTAACCACTGTTTGTTACAGAGGTCCTCCCTAGCACTGTGTGGTCATTTTAAATTTAAATGATTCAGAATTAAATGAAATTTAAAATTCAGTTCCTCATTCACACTAGCCACATTTTAAGTGCTCAAAACCCACAGGTGACTAGTGGCTACCATACTTGGCAGCACAGATTGAGAACAGATTTATCATCCAGAGAGTTCTGTTGGACAGTGTTGATCAAGGCCACATGAGGGTCTGGGTGCAGTGGCTCACACCTGTAATCCCAGTGCTTTGGAAGGCCAAGGTGGGAGGATCACTGGAGGCCAGGGATTTGAGACCAGCCTGGGAAACAGAGAGACCCCATCTCTACCAACGTTTTAAGAATTAGCCAGGCAAAGTGTTGCATGCCTGTGGTCCTAGCTACTCAGGAGGCTGAAACAGGAGGATTGCTTGAGCCCAGGAATTTGAGGCTGCAGTGAGCTATGATGGCACCGCTGCACTCCAGTTTGGGTGACAGAGTGAGACCTGTCTCTAAACATAAAAAATAAAAATTTAGATGGGTCATAGTAGCTCCTGCCTGTAATCTCAGCACTTTGAGAGGCCAAGGTGGGCAGATCACAAGGTCAGCCATCCTCGCAAACATGGTGAAACCCGGTCTCTACTAAAAATACAAAAAAATTAGCCAGGCGTGGTGGCACATGCCTGTAGTCCCAGCTACTCGGGAGGCTGAGGCAGGAGAATTGCTTGAACCCGGGAGGCTTCAAGAATTGCTTGAACTGGCCGGGCGCGGTGGCTCAAGCCTGTAATCCCAGCACTTTGGGAGGCCGAGACGGGCGGATCACAAGGTCAGGAGATCGAGACCATCCTGGCTAACACGGCGAAACCCCGTCTCTACTAAAAACACAAAAAATTAGCCGGGCGAGGTGGCGGCGCCTGTGGTCCCAGCTACTCGGGAGGCTGAGGCAGGAGAATAGTGGGAACCCGGGAGGCGGAGCTTGCAGTGAGCTGAGATCTGGCCACTGCACTCCAGCCTGGGCGACAGAGCGAGACTCCGTCTCAAAAAAAAAAAAAAAAAAAAAGAATTGCTTGAACCCAGGAGGTTGCAGTGAGCCGAGATTGTGCCACTGCAGTCCAGTGTGGGTGACAGAGTGAGACTCTGTCTCAAAATAAATAAATAAATAAATAAAAATAAAAATGCAAAGACTACCTGAGGGAATGTCTGCAAGCCAACCAGAATAACACAGCAACCCCAATAGGAAAACAGGCCGAAAATGTGAACAGGCAGATCAGGGAAGTGAAGTCTGAAAAGCTAATCAGCCTGTGACATGATACTCGAAGTCATTTGTAATCAGAAAGATGGAAATGAAAGCAGTATCTCTGTATGCCTTTAATACTGGGGGAAAAAATAGGTGAATAAGCCAAGGGTTTCCAGGGATGCGGGAACAGAGGAAAGTCTTGCACCACTCAAAGGTGTGTGGCCCAGGGAGGCCACTCTGGAGACATATCAGTAGTACTCAGTCCAGTGAAGTCCAGCACCATCAGCGGTTATGTCCCCAGGCACCCATCTCAGGCACATTCTTACCAGGTTTGTTAGGGGCAGGTACTAGAATGCTTACTCCAGCACCGTCTATATAGGGGGAGCTGAAGGCCACCTGCTGTCTCTCCTGGGGACAAGGAGGCGGCATGTGACAGAGGCAGCCATGGAGCACCAGAATGAATGAGAGCTCCAGACCGCATATCCAACAGATACTATGGGATGGGACTTTAAAAAATATGGTTGTTGCCAGGCACAGTGGCTCATGCCTGTGATCCCAGCACTTTGGGAGGCCTAGGCAGGTGAATCACCTGAGGTCAGAAGTTCAAGACCAGCCTGGCCAACATGGCAAAACCCTGTCTCTACTAAAGATACAAAAATTAGCTGGATATGGTGGCAGGCGCCTGTAATCTCAACTACTCGGAGGCTGAGGCAAGAGAATCGCTTGAACCCAGGAGGCGGAGGTTGCAGTGAGCCGAGATCGTGCCACTGCACTCCAGCCTGGGTGACAAGAGCAAAACTCTGTCTCAAAAAATTTAAAAAACAAAAAATAAAAATATGGTTCTGGGTGAAAACAGGAAACAACAGAATGTGTCTAACTTCATCCTGCTTATGTCAGTTAAAAATAGACACACTCAAAATATCGCACGTGTTTTTGCGAGAATGCACTCCTATAAGGCCAAATTAAACATTCTCTCAGTTGTCTCGGAGGGAGAAGGAGGAAAGTAGGGTGTAGAGATGAAGGGGAATTAATGCATGAATGAATGAAGGTATAAACAAGAGAGAGGCATTGCACAGACTAAAGGTGAAGATTTAGGTGAAGATCCCGTAACCTGAGAAGAGCAAAGAACTTGACTCTGCATTTGAAGATTCAGAAAATGAATTTCAGAAATAGTTTTCTCCCCGAGGAGTGGCTCACTCCTGTAACCCCAACACTTTGGGAGGGCGAGGCAGGTGGATCACTTAAGGTCAGGAGTTCGAGACCAGCCTGGCCAACATGGTGAAACCTGGTCTCTACTGAAAATACAGAAATTAGCCAAGCATGGTGGCATGTGCCTGTAATCCCAGCTACTCAGGAGGCTGAGGCAGGAGAATCACTTGAATCCGGGAGGCAGGGGTTGCACTGAGCCGAGATCACGCCATTGTACTCCAGCCTTGGCAACAGAGCAAGACTTTGCCTCAAAAAAAAAAAAAAAAAAGAAGAAGAAGAAGAAGAAAGTTGGGTGATTTAAGAATGAACTTGAAGGGGATCACTCAGTCCTCAATTTAGGAGTGGCAAGAATATAGACTGTATGGGAAGCAGTTCTGCTCCTTGGTACCCATCTCAGAAATATTTGGCCTGAGTCTGTAAGAGGCAGGTACTTTATCTAACCTGAGGTTAGGGAGTCACTATATCCCCATCTCCTCCCCTGCTTTCTAACCATGCTAACGTCTCCTTCTCACTCTCCTGTCTCATCTCCTTCTCACTCCCCTAATCTGCCTATTTACATTTTGGGCCTGTTTTCCTATTGGAGTTGCTGTGTTATTCTTGCTGATTTGCAGACATTCCTCTATGTCATCTTTTTAATTTTGTTTTAATTTTTAGAGACAGGATGTCATTCTGTTGTACTGGCTGTAGTGACGTAGCTCACTGCGGCCTCAAACTCTTGGGCTCAAACTCCTGTCCTCTGCCTCCACTTCTCAATTGGTAACCTCACTTCTCTCCATGAGGTCTCTCCAGCCCCAGGGCCTTTGCACATGTTCCCCTCTCTTCTGAGTGGCACATGGTAGTTGCTCCTCTATAAATATTTATTGACATCCTGACTTCCAACCAGCAGAGAAAAATTGAGCTCCTTCCCATGCTCAGGCTAGTGAAGGCATGAGCTTGGCTGAGGCCCCAGTGGGGAAGGTGAGTGGTGTGGCAGAGTTAACCAGGAGCAGCATGGTGGAATGAGTGAAGCAAGACACAGCACCCAGGCACCACATGTTGGCTGGACAAGTCGTTTAACCCTATGGGTCTCAATTTCCCTATCAATGAAAGGGAGAATAGAACAAGTCCCTGGTAAGCAGCATAAAATGAGTTCGCAGACTGTAAAGTAACAAGCCCACAACCTGGCAGAGAATAAATTTAATGACTATTGGCTCCTTATATCAGCAAGTTCTGATATAACCTAGCTACAATTAAGCAAATAAAATTAGAGGCCAGGCACGATGGCCCACACCTGTAATCCCAGCACTTTGGGGGGCCAAGACAGGTGGATCACCTGAGGTCAGGAGTTCGAGACCAGGCTGGCCAACATGATGAAACCCCATCTCTACTAAAAATACAAAAAATTAGCCAGGCATGGTGGCACATGCCTGTAGTCCCAGCTACTTGGGAGGCTGAGGCAGGAGAATCACTTGAACCCGGGAGGTGGAAGTTGCAGTGAGCTGAGATTGCACCACTGCACTCCTGTCTGGTCGACAGAGTGAGATTTGTCTCAAAAGCAAAAGAAGTCTGGAGGCCAGGAGGTTGGTTGCAGGGTTGGTTCCATGGCTCAACAATGTCTCCAAAGAGTCCTTTTCATCTTTCCACTCTAACATCGTCACTGTAAGGACTTTCTTTAACATTTACCACTCACAGCCCCAAGATGACTGCCTTGGTTCTTTTTTTTTTTTTTTTTCTTTCAGATGGAGTCTCACTCTGTCGCCCAGGCTGGAGTGCAGTGGCGGAATCTCGGCTCACTGCAACCTCTGCCTCCTGGGTTCAAGTGATTCTCCTGTCTCAGCCTCCTGAGTAGCTGGGATTACAGGTGCCTGCCACCGCACCTGGCTAATTTTTGTATTTTGTTTTTAGTAGAGGTGGGGTTTCACCATATTGGCCAGGCTGGTCTTGAACTCCTGACCTCAGGTGATCCACCTGCCTCGGCCTCCCAAAGTGCTGGGATTACAGGCATGAGCCACCACGCCTGGCCAATGACTGCCTCAGTTCTAAGATACTTACCCAGCCATCCACGTAGACATACACAAACCATCTGGCCAAAGAAGAGGGAGAGGAAGGGCTGTCTCTTACCATGCAACTCATCTCAGGGGGAATAAATCCTTTTCCAGAAGCACCCAGCAGATTTTTCACCCAGATCCTGTTAGACCTACAACTGAGTCATGTGACAAGTGCTCTCATTGCAAGGAATCTTGGGAAAAAGAGAATATTAGGCATTTTCTGCCTTTGATGAGAGGTGGGCTCTGCCAGTAAGGAAGGGGGTGGGTGGTAGCTCTTGGATGGACATCTGTGTCTTCCACTATTCTTTTTTTTTTTTTTTTTTAAAGAGACAAAGTCTCACTCTGATGCCCAGGCAGAAGTGCAGTGGCACAATCACAGCTCACTGCTGCCTCAACCTGCCAGGCTCAGGTGATCCTCCTGCCTCAGCCTCACGAGTAGCTGGAGGAGTGCATCACCATGGCTGGCTAATTTTTATATTTTTTGTAGAGATGGGGTCTCCTTATGTTGCCCAGGCTGGTCTTGAACTCCTGAGCTCAAGCAATCCTCCTGCCTTAGCCTCCCAAAGTGCTGGGATTACAGGCATAAGCCACCACGCCTGGACTCTTCTTTAAATACTGAGCCTTCCACCTCTTCTAGAATATACTCTGTTAGTTATCAACCACACTTTCCTACATTTTTGCTTCATTAGCCATTCAGTAAACATTTATTGAGTGCCTACTGTATGCCAGGCACAGCGTTAGGTGCTGGAGATGCTATGAACAAAACAGATGAAAATTTCTAAAAAATAAAATAAAAAATAAAAATAAATTTCGCGAAGCCAGGCACAGTGACTTATGCCTATAGTTCCAGCTACTCAGGAGGCTGAGGCAGTAGGATCTCATGAGACTGGGAGTTTGAGTCCAGCCTAGGCAACAGAGTAAGACCCTGTCTCTAAAAAAGAAAAGAAGGCTGGGTGTGGTGGCACACACCTGTAATCCTAGCACTTTGGGAGGCCGAAGCGGGTGAATCACAAGGTCAGGAGTTTGAGATTAGCCTGACCAACATGGTGAAATCCCACCTCTACTAAAAATGTAAAAATTAGCCGGGCATGGTGGCAAGTGCCTGTAATCCCAGCTACTTGGGAGGCTGAGGCAGGAAAATTGCTTGAACCTGGGAGGCGGAGGTTGCAGTGAGCCGAGATCGTGCCACTGCACTCCAGCCTGGGCAACAGTGTGAGACCCTGTCTCAAAAAAAAGAAGAAAAAGGAAAAAGAAAAGGAAAAGAAAAGAAAAGAAAAGAAAAACAAAAGAAAAAAGAAAAGGAAAAAAAAAGAGAAGAAAAGAAAAGAGAAAAGAAAAATCCTGCCCTACGGAGATGGACATGCTAGAACATCACAGTCCAGTGGAACTTTCTGCGGTGATGAAAGTGTTCTATGTATGCACCGTCCACATGTGGCTTGGGAGCACTTAAAACGTGACTGGTACAAGTGAATTTTTCATTTAATTTAAATGAATTTAAATCTATATTTAAATAGCTATGTGTGGCTAGTGGTTACTTTATTGGGCAGTGCAGCTCTCTAAAGGCCAAGAGATACATCATCAACTTCTCTCCCTTGACCCATATTCAGTTCTCTGCCACCCTGAAAATCTCCTGTCCTGCCTGGGCTCACATTTCCAATTCTTCTCCTCTTGTTCTCCCTCAACATTCAGCCCCAGCAAGACTGATACGACCCTGATGCCACATGAAATGCATTTCTTCATCCTTTACTCTTACTCATCTCTGTGTGGTCCTGGAGACCAATGACCGTTCCTTTCTCAAAATGCTTTTCTATTTTTGTGTGTTTTTGTTGTTGCTATTGTTTTTTGGGGTTTTTTTGAGATGGAGTTTTGTCTCGTCGCCCAGGCTGGAGTGCAATACTGAGATCTCGGCTTACTGCAACCTCTGCTTCCCAGGTTCAAGCGATTCTCCTGCCTCAGCCTCCCAAGTAGCTGGGATTACAGGCGCCTGCCACCACGGCTGGCTAATTTTTTGTATTTTTGGTAGAGATGAAGTTTCGCCATGTTGGCCAGGCTGATCTGGGACTCCTAACCTCAGGTGATCCACCTGCCTCAGTCTCTCAAAGTGCTGGGATTACAGGCATGAGCCACCGTGCCCAGCCTCAAAATGCTTTTGAACTTGACTGTCAGGTATGCCATTCTCTACCGAGTCTCCTCCCATGTCTGTGTCTTCTCCCTCTTTCTCACAAATCTCTTTCCTGTACTTGTCTCTTAAAATGTTGCTCTCCTGCAATGCTCCACTGGGCACACTTAGCTTTTTCCACTTTACTCATCTACCCTGGGTTATCTGGTCTACCGTAACCCTGTCCTCTGCCACACCTCACTTATTCACCCACCCCAATATTTATTGAGTACCCACTAGGCCATGAAAGATGCTACCAAAAAAAGCCCCTGTCCTCTTGGAGCTGACATTCTAGAAGAGGGCATGAATAATAAATACGACTTAATAAACAGTATGGCCAGGCTTGGTGGCTTACACCTGTAATCCAAACACTGGGAGGCCAAGATGAGAGGATCAGTTGAATCCAGGAGTTTGAGACCAGCTTGGGCAACGTAGTGGGACCCTGTCTCTACAAAAAATATATATATATAAAAAATTAGGTGGGTAGGGTGGTGCATGCCTATAGGTCCAGCTACTTGGGAGGACACGGTGGAAGGATTGCTTAAGCCCAAGAGGTCAAGGCCGCAGTGAGCTGTGACTGTGCCACTGCACGCCAGCCTGGGTGACAGAGGGAGATCCTGTCTTAAAAATAAATAAACAAACAAACAAACAGTATAATTCCAGGTAGTGAAGGGGCAGGATCTCTTTAGCTAGGAAGTTGAGAGATGTTCTCTCTGAGAAGACAGAATCTGAGTTTCAACCTGAAGAATTCGAAGAGGCCAGCTGGGTAAAAGATGAGAGTTGAAGGAATGGGGATGGCAGAGGAGACAGCCAATATAGTAATTCTCAATAAAGCAGAGAATGCGCTTTTCCTGCTGGCAGGACAGAAAGGAAGTCGGAGTGGCCAGGGTGTTGTGGGACAAGGTGGTCAGCAGGAGTCACATCACGCAAAGTCATGTGGTCATGGTAGAGTTTAAATTGTACTCCACGCCTGATGGAAGCCATTGGAAGATTTTAACTGAGGAGTGACAGAAAACTGGCATCTCACACTCAACATGTCTACAACCCAGTTCTTGATCTTCCTCGAAACCTTCTTCCTCCATCTTCCCCTTCTCCATTGACGGCAACTCCATGCTTCAGGTAGCTCAGGCCAAAACCCTGGAATCGCCCTTGACACTTCTCCCTCCTGCTCCACACTCAGTCTTTCCATTGGAAGCCCTAGGGGCTGCCATGTTCACACCGTCTGACATACTATATATTTTTCCATTATTGTTTTGTTCTTGGCAGCATCTTTAGGAGCTCTGAGTATCTGGCACATAGTAGGTGCTCGCTAAATCCTTGTTGAATAAATGAATGAACATCACTCCGTGGTCCTTTCAGAACCAGAGCCATTCTTCCCTTTCTTCACCACCCTTTTCCCTCACCCTGCCCAACTAGTCACAGGAGTTAGAGGACAACACAGTGGAGAACTGGGATTCTGGAGTCTTGTGGCTGATCTGGGGTTCGAGTTCTTACTCAGCGGTAGGAACCTCCACGTGGGATTAACTTATCTGGGCTTTAGTTTCCTCCTCTGTAAAATGGGCCTCAAACTGCCAACCACTGGGATGCAGGGAGGATTTGATGAGCCCAGGCAGGCTCCCTGGAGCACAGCAATCAATGGCAGCTATATATAAACCGGGGCCTCTTTTGTACTCCCACTGCCTTTGTCCTAGTTCCAGCCCTCATTACACCAGCCTGCTCTTGCGGCTCCCTCCTAACTTCTGCTCCATCACCACCAATCTGTCCTTTCAGCTGTCAGGCTTGTCTTCCGAACGCCAACCCTAATCACATCCCTTCCTGCTCCAAAACCTTACATGACTCTCACTGTCCACAGGACAAGACCCAGCCTCTAGTTGACAGCCTCCACTGTCCAGCTCACCCAGCCTCTCCCCTACCACGTACACTGAGTGAAGGCTTCTGCCTCCATAGGGCGTTCTTAGCCAGAGAAGCCTCCCTTATCTTCCTGTTCCCCTCCTAATTCCTTCTTATCCTTCCCGAGAGGAGGCTGTGAGGTAATGCGTCTTGGGAGCCAGCTGGGATTGCACAGGGAGGTGAGATTATCTGCATTTCCGAGGCTTGAACAAGTTAAGGCGGTGGGAAAGGTCACACAATGAGAAAATGCAGGGCCAGGATTTAACCCGTCTGAGATGTTCTGACTGTGCTATGCTGCCTCCCCGGACGTGAGCTCTGCGATAATGCTGTCGCCGGGCTGTAATCATTTCCTCTTCATCCCTGCCTCCTCTATCCCTGGGGTCAGAGGACTTGTAGTTGAATCTCTCTCTCACTCATTGGCGTGGTCTCTCCCTAAAGCAGAGTGGCGTTTGTCTCAGTGTTATGGCTGCATCCAGTGCAACCTCCCTGGTCCAGGCTCATCAGTGTTCACCCGCATCAATGCAGTTGCCTCCTCCTCAATCTCCCAGCTTCCGGCCTTGCACCCAAGAGGGATCGTATTTTAACACAAGTCAGATGACATCCCTCCTCCCCTCAGAACCCTCCATGGCTCACACTTTACTCAGAGCAAAAGCCAAAGTCCTCTCCACAACACACAAAGCCCTGCACCATCCATCACCTCCCTGCCTTCCTCCCCTCGCACTCTCCCCCTCGCTCGCTCTGCTCCAGCCACACCAACTCATCCCTGTTTCTCAGATACACCAGGCATGGTCTAGCTATTTAATGCATGGTCCAGCTTGGTGCATTTGAAGAACAGAGATGAATTGGTGTGGCTGAAACAGAGTGAGTGAGGGGGAGAGCGGAGAAGGACTTTTGCACCAGCTGGACCTTTGTACCAGCTGTTCCCTTTGCCTAGAGTTTTCCCCGACATATTCCCATATTCGTATGGCTTACTCTCCTGCCTCCCTTGCTTTCTCCCAGTCTTTATTCAAATATCTATTTCTCTGCACTTGTGCTGTCTGATACAGTCACCGCTGGCCACATGTGGCCTTCGAGCCCTTCAACTGAAACACATGAAAGTGTAGAATATTGACCAGATTCCAAGGGAAATAATGTGTAAAATGTCTTTTCTTTCTTAAGATACAGAATCTCGCTCTGTCTCCCAGTCTGGAATGCAGTGGCACGATCAAAGCTCACTGCAGCCTCAAACTCCCAAACTCAAGTGATCCTCCCACCAACAGCCTCCCGAGTAGCTGGGGTTACAGGCACACACCACAACGCCATGCCAATTTTTTAAATTGTTATTATTTTTATTATTAGCGACAAGGTCTTGCCATGTTGCTCAGGCTGGTCTGGAACTCCTGGCCTCAAGCAATCCTCCTGCCTCAGCCTCCCGAGTAGCTGAGATTATAGGCAGGAGCTTTTGTGCCCAGCAGGTCTACAATTTTATTAGAATGATTCAGTCTGGGCGCAGTGGCTCATGCCTCAAATACCAGCATTTTGGGAGGTCAAGGTAGGTGGATTGCTTGAGCTTAGGAGTTCGAGACCAGCCTGGCCAATATGGTGAAACCCCATCTCTCAAAAAAATGCAAAAATTAGCTGGGCGTGGTGGCTCGTGCCTGTAGTCCCAGCTACTTAGAAGGCTGAGGCAGGAGGATCACCTGAGCCCAGGAGGCGGAGGTTGCAATGAGCTGAGATCGAGCCACTGCACTCCAGCCTGGGCGAAAAGGAGACCCTGTCTCAATCAATCAATCAATCAATCAATCAATCAACAAACAAACTAACTAATAAACTAACTTTATCTGTTTCTTTTTACTTTTTTAATGTGGCTAATAGAAAATTTAAATTTTTTTTTTTTTTTTTTTTTTTTTTTTTTTTTAGACAAAGTCATGTTCTGTCACCTAGGCTGGAGGGCAGTGGCGTGATCTCGGCTCACTGCAACCTTCACCTCCCAGGTTCAAGTAGTTATCCTGCCTCAGCCTCCGAGTAGCTGGGATTACAGGCGCCCACCACCACGCCCAACTAATTTTTTGCATTTTTAGTTGAGATGGGGTTTCACCATGTTGGCCAGGCTGGTCTCAAACTCCTGACCTCAGGTGATCTGCCCGCCTTGGCCTCACAAAGTGCTGGGATTACAGGCATGAGCCACCACGCCTGGCCATAAAATTTCGTAAATAGCTCTTAATAGATTTATCCTGGGCAGTGCTAGTCTGAACACCTTTTTTTTGGACGGAGTTTCTCTCTGTTGCCAGGCTGGAGTACAATGGCTCGATCTCAGCTCTTGCATCCTCTGCCTCCCAGGTTCAAGTGATTCTCCTGCCTCCCAAGTAGCCTGGGACTGCAGGGGCCCACCACCACGCCCAGCTAATTTTTGTATTTTTAGTAGAGACAGGGTTTCACCGTATTTGCCAGGCTGGTCTCGAACACCCAGCCTTGCAATCCTCTTGCCTCGGCCTCCCAAATTGCTGGGATTATAGGTGTGAGCCACCGCGCCTGGCTTTCTTTTTTTTTTTTTTTTTTTTTTTTGAAACTGAGTTTCACTCTTACTGTCCAGGCTGGAGTGCAATGGCGTGATCTCAGCTCACCGCAACCTCTGCCTCCCGGGTTCAAGCTTTTCTCCTGCCTCAGCCTCCAAGTAGCTCGGATTACAGGCATGCACCACCATGCCCAGTTAATTTTTGTATCTCTAGTAGAAACAAGATTTCTCCATGTTGGTCAGGCTGATCTTGAATTCCTGACCTCAGGTGATCTGCCTGCCTCAGCCTCCCAAAGTGCTGGGATTACAGGCGTGAGCCACCACGCCCGGCCCTGAACACTTTTAACACTGAAGTGTTTCCCTTCCAGGTGGTAAAGAGCAGGTGCCTTTACTGATAGAAATGTCACCACTCCCCTCACCCCCCCAGCCCCATGTCACTGACACGTCCTTTCCCCTTGCTCTTTGGTGACTTTCTCCTAAGTACTCATCACCCTAACATCTGTCGTACAGGTATACCTCAGAGACACTGCTGGTTTGGTTCCAGGTCACCATAATAAGGCGAATATTATAATAAAGTGAGTCAAGTGCCTTTTTTTGGCTTCCCAGTGCGCATAAAAGTTATGCTTACACTATAGTCTATTAAGTGCCTGACAGTGTTATGTCTAAAAAAAAAAAAAAGTACATACCTTAATTTTAAAATGCATCAACGCTGGGCACAGTGGCTCACGCTTGCAATCCCAACACTTTGGGAGGCCAAGGCAGGAGGACTGCTTGAGCCCAGGGGTTTGAAACCAAGCAACAAAGTGAGACCCCGTTTCTACACAGAAAATTATTTTTAAAAATAGCTGCTTATGGTGGCACATGCCTGTGAGTCCAGCTACACGAGAGGCTGAGGTGGGAGGCTCGCTTGAGCCCGAGAGATTGAGGCTGCAGCAAGCTATGATCACACCACTGCACTCTTCTTGCCTGGGAGACAGAGTGAGACCGTATCTCTCAACCAAAATTACAAATTAAAAAAATAAAAAGGCTGGGCACAGTAGCTCACGCCTGTAATCCCAACAGTTTGTGAGGCCAAGGTGGGTGGATCACTTGAGGTCAAGAGTTCAAAACCATCTCAGCTAACATGGTGAAACCCCGTCTCTACTAAAAATACAAAAAATAGCCGGGTGTGGTGGTGCACACCTGTAAGCCCAGCTACTCGGGAGGCTGAGGCATGAGAATTGCTTGAACCTGGGAGGCGGAAGGAGGGTGCAGTGAGCCGAAATTGCACCACTGCACTATAGCCTGGGTGACAGAGTGAGACTCTGTCTCAAAAAAAAAAATTAAAAATAAAAATAAATAAATAAATAAAAATGTTTTATTACTAAAAAAAAAAAAAAGTTAACAATCATCTGAGCCTTCAGTGAGTCCTCGTCTTGCTGGTGAAGGACTCGCTGGCTCAATGTCGATGGGTGCTGACTGATCGGGGTGGTGGTTGCTGAAGACTGGGGTGGCTGTGACATCAAGGAAATTTTCTGCATCCATCGACTCTTCCTTTTACGAAAGATTTCTCTAGTATGAGATGCTCGTTGACAGCATTTTACCCACAGTAGAACTTTTTTTCAAAATTGGAGTCAGTCCTCTCAAACCCTGCCACTGCTTTGCCAACTAAGTTTATGTCATATTCTAAATCCCATGTTGTCATTTTAACAGTGTTCACAGAATTTTCACCAGGAGTAGTCTCCATCTCAAGAAATCACTTTCTTTGCTCTTCCGTAACAAGTAACTCCTCGTGCATTGAAGTTTGATCATGAGGCTGCAGCAATTCAGTCACATCTTCAGGCTCCACTTCTAATTCTAGTTCTCTTGCTATTCCATCACATCTGCAGTGACTTCGTCCAGTTAAGTCTTGAACTCCTCAAAGTCATCCGTGAGGATTGGAGTTGACTTCCTCAAAATTCCTATTAACATTGATATTGTGACCTGTTCCCATGAATCACAGATGTTCTTTTTGTTGTTGTTCATTGTGGATTTTTTTTTTTTTTAATTGAGTTGAGGTCTCACTATGTTGCCCAGACTGGTCTTGAACTCCTGGCCTCAAGTGATCCTCCTGCCTTGGTCTCCCTAAGTGCTGGGATTACAGGCATGAGCCACTGGAACCAGCCACAAATGTTCCTAATGGTATCTAGAATGGTGAATCCTTTCCAGAAAGTTTTCAATTTCCTTTGCCCAGATGCATCAAAGGAATTTGTCTATGGCAGCTATAGCCTTATGAAATGTATCCCTTAAATAATAAGACTTGAAATGCAAAATTACTTCTTGATTCATGGGCTACAGAATGAATGTTGTGGCTGGACATGGTGGCTCACACCTGTAATCCCAGCACTTTGGGAGGCTGAGGCAGGTGGGTCACTTGAGGTCAGGAGTTCAAGACCAGCCTGGTCAACATGGCGAAACCCCATCACTACTGAAAATACAAAAATTAGCTGGGCTGGGTGGTGTGTGACTGTAATCCCAGCTACTTGGGAGGCTGAAGCAGGAGAACTGTTTGAACCCCCTAGAAGACGGAGGTTGCAGTGAGCCAAGATCACACCATTGCGGCGACAAAGTGAGACTCTGCCTCAAAAAAAAAAAAAAAAAAAAAAAGAGAGAGAATGTTGTGTTAGAAGACATAAAAACAACATTCATCTTCTTGTACACGTCCATCAGAGGTCCTGGATAACCAGTGCATTGTCAGCAGTAATATTTTTGAAAGAAATCTTTTTTCTGGCTGGGTACAGTGGCTCGCACCTGGAATCCCACCACCTTGGGAGGCCGACGCAGGTGGATCACCTGAGGTCAGGAGTTCAAGACCAGCCTGGCCAACATGGTGAATCCCCAAGTCTACTAAAAATACAAAAAAAAATTATCCAGGCATGGTAGCAGGTGCCTGTAATCCCAGCTACCCCGGAGGCTGAGGCAGGAGAATCGCTTGAACCTGGGAGGCGGAGGTTGCAGTGAGCCAAGGTCGTGCCATTGCACTCCAGCCTGGGCAACGAGAGTGCAACTTCGTCCAAAATATATATATTATATATATATTATATTATATATATATTTTTTCTGAGTAGATCTCAACAGTGGACTTAAAATATCAGTCATCCACGCTATAAACAGACGGGCTGTCACTCAGTCGTCATTGTTCCATTTATAGAGCAGAGGCAAAGTAGGTTTAGCATAATTCTTAAGACCCTAGGACTTTTGGAATGGTAAATGAGCATTGGGCTCAACTTAAAGTCACCAGGAGTGCTAACCGCTAACAAGAGAGTCAGCCTGTCCTTTGAAGCTTTGAAGCCAGGCATTGACTTCTCCTCTCTAGCTATGAAAGTCCTAGATGGCATCTTTTTCCAATAGGGCATTTTGTCTACATTAAAAATCTGTTGTTTAGTGTCACCAGCTTCATTAATAGTCTCAGCTAGATCTTCGGAATAACTTACTGCAACTTCTCCATCAGCACTTGCCACTTCACCTTGCACTTTTAGATTATGGGGACAGCTTCTTTCCTTAAACCTCATGAACCAAGACCGTCTAGCTTCAGATTTTTCTTCTGAAGCTTCCCCACCTCTCTCAGTCTTCACAGAATTGAAGAGAGTTAGGGGCTTGCTGTGGATTAGGCTTTGGCTTAAGGGAATGTTGCGGCTGGTTTGATCTTCTACCTAGACCATTAAAACTTTCTCCATGTCAGCAATAAGCCTGTCTCACTTTCTTATCATTGATGCGTTTACTGGAGTAGCCCTTTTAATTTCCTTCAGTAACTTTTCCTTTGCATTCGCAACTTGGCTCACCTCTAGCTTATGGCCTTTTTTTTTTTTTTTTTTTTTTGAGACAGGGTCTCACTCTGTTGCCCAGGCTGGAGTGCAGTGGTGTGATCACCGCTCACTGCAGCCTCAACTTCCTAGGACCAAGTGATCCTCCCACCTTAGCCTCCTAAGTAACTGAGACCACAGGTGTGTACCACTACACCCAGCTAATTTTTTAATTATCTGTAGAGATGAAGTCTCCCTATTTTGCCCAGGCTGGTCTCAAACTCCTAGGCTTAAGCCGTCCTCTCACCTCAGCCTCCCAAAGTGCTGGGATTACAGGCATGAGCCACCATCCCTGGCCCTGTCTCAGCTTTTGACGTGCCTTCCTCACTGTGTTTAATCATTTCTAGCTTTTAATTTAAAGTGAGAGGCATGAGACTCTTCCTTTCACTTGAGCACTTAAAGGCCATTGTACAGTTATACACTGACCTAATTTCAATATTGTTATGTCTCAGGGAATAGGAAGGCCCAAGGAAAGCAGGAGAGATGGGGGAATAACCAGTTGGCAAAACAGTTGGAACACACCCAACATTTATCGATCAAGTTTGCCATCTTCTATGGATGTGGTTCGTGGCACCCCCAAACAATTCCAATAGTCACATCAAAGATCACTGATCACAGATCACCATAACAGATGTAATAATTATGTAAAAGTTTGAAATACCATAAGAATTACCAGAGTGTGACGCAGAGACGTGAGTGAGCACACACTGTTAGGGAAAAAAATGCCCTGATAGACTTCCTTGATGCAGGGTTGCCGCAAATCTTCAATTTGTAAGAAACACAATATCTGCAAATTGCAGTAAAGCAAAGTACCATGAAATGAAGTCTGCCTCGGCTGGTGTGGTGGCTCACACCCATAATCCCAGCACTTTGGGAGGCCAAGGCAAGAGGATCCCTTGAGCCCAGGAGTTGGAGGCCAGCCTGGGCAACACAGGGAGACTCCATCTCTAAAACAAAACAAAACAAAACAAAGCCTGCTTGTATTTATTGGGTTTACTCTCAGTCTCCCCCCACAGAGAGACAGGGCCTGGCTTGTTATTAGTGCTCAGTTAATGTTTGTGAAGTGAAAAAGTAAGGACTTAGCCACTGCCTGTTCTTTGCTGTGAACACCTGACAGCTTTTATCTGCCAGCACAGAAGAAAACAAGGTGCAAGAAGAGAATAATGATCTCTAAGTCAGAATTTGAGGAACCCAAGTTAGTATCAGAAAGCTGGTAGGAGAAGAGAAAAATAAAGTAAATCAAATTAAAAGTTGAATGGGCCAGGTGCAGTAGCTCATACCTATAATCCCAGCACTTTGGTAGGCCGAAGTGAGAGGATCACTTGAGGCCAGGAGTTCAAGACCAGCCTGGGCAATATAGCAAGACCCCATCTCTACAAAAAATTTTTAAAATTTTCTGAATGTGTTGTTGTACACCCGTAGTCCCAGCTGCTTAGGAGGCAGAGGTGGGAGGATTGCTTGAGCCCAGGAGATTGAGGCTGCAAGTGGGCTGTTACTGCACCACTATACTCAAGCCTGGGTGACAGTAAGTCCCTGTCTCTAAAAATAAAAATAAATAAATTCATTTTTTGTAAAGTTGTATGTCATGGCCCCTGCCTACTCTGGCTTCATGGCTTGCTGCTTGAACCTCACCATCCAAATCCCAGTGGTGACACCATGTCACTTCTTGAATTTTCCAAGCTTCCTTCAGTCCCTAGCTCTCTGTCATGGCCGCTGTCTCAGCCTGGAAAGTTCTTTCCCCACTGGCCAGATTTCTCCTCATCTCTGGGAACTTGACTTGGAATAGGGGGTATCCCTAGGCCCTGTACTAGTTAACCTGCTGTGTGCCCCTCAAAGCCATTGTCTTCTTAGCTGAGAAGGCATCACACCTGCAACAGATTCATTCATTGTGTGCATGTTTTTCTTAAGCACTTCTCTTCTGCGTCAGCTCCGTGGGGCAGGGATAGTCTCGTGTGTCACTCTACCCAGCATATAGGATGTGCTCAGACGCCCACTTGTGGATGGTGGAAAAGTAGGTCAGTCCAACCTAATATGCCCATCTCTCCTCTAGGAGTAATCTTGAGAAAAAAAAAGTTGAGCACAGGCTTCGTGTTAGTTTAGGATGACCCAGAATAGAACCTGAAACAAGAATTTAGGGCAATCCTTGTGCAAGTAGTTCATCTGAGAGGTGACCCCAGAACGGGTTGGAGAGGAAGAGGGGAGGTGGGGCAAAGAAGGATGAGTTGTCCTGTGGGCATTTGAGCTCAGTCCCACTGGGAGCCCATGTGGAACTTACATCTTAAGTGATCTAGAATGAGGGGGAGGGAGCTGGGGTATTGATCCACCAACTCCCAGCAATCTTTGGTTGAGGGCTGCTCCCTTAAAGTTCATTCCCTGGGCCTGCCTCAGCTTTGGAGAAAGCCCTGAGGCAAGAGGTACAGATACCAGTTGGCCACATACTGAAGTGTTAAGACCCAAGCGCCTGTATAAAACTGAAAAATCAAGCCAGGTGTGGTGGTTCCCGCCTGTAATCCCAGATACTCAGTAGGCTAAGACAGGAGGATTGCTTGAGCCGAGGAGTTCAAGGCTGTATCGAGCTATGATTGCACCACTGCATTCCAGCCTGGGCATCAGAGCAAGACCCCATGTCTAAATTTAAAATAAACTGAAAAATCCCCAAGTTATTTGCCAACCTTCCATTAACCACAGACCCTCTGGTATTCGGCATTTCTTGTCCATTATATGAAGTTCTGATGACAATCTCTTTTATTGTATTGTGCCTTGACCACGCACTGTACATCACTTAGCTCTGAAATGGACATGTTCAGGAAACAGGGCCAGGAGGGACCCTGCGTTTCAACAGCAATACTTTTACAAATGAGGTCTCATGACAGGGTCTTGCCCGGAGGGTTTCTACAGAAGCCTCCTCCCACCTACCACTATCATCCTTACTAACTTGCATTTACAAAAGGGACTCTTTTTGACCGGAGGCTTGGGGTCTGTAGCTGCCTTCTAGCCGGCTAATGCCGGCTGGTCCACACAGGTGAGATCACACCCATTTTTTTGTTTTCTTATTTATTTCTGAGTAGCACACACCTGTGTGCCTGGCATTGTGCTGATGACTTTTTATCAACTTGCTGAATCCTCACAGCCCTTAGAGGTATTGATACTATTGTTATCTAGGTTATACAAAAGGGGGAAACTGAGGCACAGAGCAGGGACGTTCTTTGCCCAAGGTAACCCAACTGGAAAGTGGCAGAGCTGGGATTTGAACCCATGCAGGCTGGGCTCTTAACACTGAACTGCTTTCCTGCCATTTGTTAAAGAGCCACAAACCAGGCCAGGCACACGCCTGTAATCCCAGCACTTTGGGAGGCTGAGGCAGGTGGATCACCTGAGGTCAGGAGTTCACGACCAGCCTGGCCAACATGGTGAAACCCCGTTTCTACAAAAATGCAAAAAAAAGTACCCAGGCATGATGGCAGGTGCCTAGTAATCCCAGCTACTCGGGAGGCTGAGGCGGGAGAATCCCTTGAACCTGGGGGCAGAGGTTGCAGTGAGCTGAGATCGCGCCATTGCACTCCAGCCTGGGCAACAGAGCGAGACTCTGTCTCAAAAAAATAAATAAATAAAATAAAGAGTCACAAACCCCGAAAGGTCTGTCATTCCCCCAGGGCCCCAGGCCACCCCACAACCTATTGTCATTGTAGGTTGTGAAATATACTGAATGTCACCCTAACCATGAGCCATCGGGAAGTTTCCATTTCTCTCACTGCAACATTTGTGGAATGTGAACCATCTGTTGGGGGTCTTCGTAAATCACCTTTTATCCCATGAGGCAGGTACTGTTAAGACCATTTTACAGGTGACAAAACTGAGGCCAGTGGTGTCAAGTCACCTGCCTGTGGTCACCCAGCCAATACAAGACGACTTGGAATCCCAAGCACCCCCGCCCTGCTGTCTGACCCCCGAAACCCACCCTCTGTTCTCCATTCTGGCTTCTTTCTTTCAGCATCTTGGCGACAGTTGGGACGGAGTTTGACCTACGGACGCTGAGGGCAGTTCGAGTGCTGCGGCCGCTCAAGCTGGTGTCTGGAATCCCAAGTGCGTGAGTTTCCGACCCTGACAAGGGGTTTGCTCAGGGGCCCCAGGAGCCCTCAGTTTCCCCTGTGCACAGCATCTCAGGAGGCCACATCCCACCACCAGCCTGTGTGAGGGCAGTCTCCTCTTTGGGACTCCCTGTAGGGAACCCCAAGGAACGTGACTGTAGCTCCCCATGAGCTCCTGAAAGCAAGCTAGGAGCCACGCCCATTTATTGAGCACCTGCTGTGTATCAAGAGCCATGCTAAGCACCACATGTGATCTCATTCAATGCTCACAGCCCTATGAAGTCGATAGGACTGATGTCTCTATTTTATGGAGGGGGAAACTGAGGCTCAGAGTGGCGGAAAAATTGGAGCAGGGTTTTGTGGCTCAGAAGTGGCAGAACTAGGAGCAAGTGTGACTCCAAGCCTGGGCAATGACCATTCCCATTTGCTGAGTGCCTGCTGTATACAGGGCACCGCAGGAGGACTTTACATGCATTACCTTATTTCATCCTCACAGTCATCCAGTGAACACCCATTTTACAGATGAGAAGGTTGAGGCTCAAGGATGTTAAATTACTCACCTGAATTCTTACAGTGGACACTAACGAGCCCTAAAATTCATACCCATTCCTTGCTGCTTTCTCATGCTCCACAGATGCATCTCCTCCCCCTTTAGGGGTGGCTGCCATATGCAGGGTCAAGATTAAGTATAGGTTGAGCCGAAAAAAATGTAAACAGCAAAAATAAAACAGGGCTGTCCTTTTTCTATCTTCTTGTCTTGGTTAATAATAATAATTTAGCCGGGCATGGTGGCTCACGCCTGTAATCCCAGCACTTTGGGAGGATCACTTGAGGCCACAAGTTCAAGACCAGCCTGGGGAACATTGTGAGACCCCCCCCATATCTACAATTTTTTTTTTAAATAAGCCAGGTTGGCTGGGCACAGTGGCTCACACCTGAAATCCCAGCGCTTTGGGAGACTGAAGTGGTCAGATAGCTTGAGCTCAGGAGTTTAAGAGCAGCCTGGGCAACATGGCAAAACCTCGTCTCTACAGGAAAAAAAAAAAAAAGCAGGCATGGTGGTGCACACCCATAGTCCCAGCTACTTAAAAGGCTGAGGCAAGAGGATCACTTGAGCCCAGGAGGTCAAGGCTGCAGTGAGCTGTGACAGCACCACTGCACTCCAGCCTGGGCAACAGAGTGAGACCTTGTCTCACAAAACCATACAACAAAAAGTTTAAAAACAAACAAACAATGTATAGGCTGGGTGCAGTGGCTCACGCCTGTAATCCTAACACTTTGGGAGGCCAAGGCGGGTGGGCAGATCACCTGAAGTCAGGAGTTCGAGACCTGCCTGGTCAAAATGGCGAAACCCCATCTTTACTAAAAATACAAAAATTAGCCGAGTGTGGTGGTGGGCACCTATAATCCCAGCTACTTGGGAGGCTGAGGCAGAAGAATCATTTGAACCCGGAGGGTGGAGGTTGCAGTGAGCTGAGGTCATGCCACTGCACTCCAGCCTGGATGAAAGAGTGAAACTCCATCTCAAAAAAAAAAAAAAAAAAAAAAAGAAACACACTTACTATGTGCCAGACATTATTCTAAGTATTTCCATTTTTTTAAAGTCATGTATCCTCCCAACAAACTTGTGAGGTAGTTTCTCTTATTATCACCATTTTACATTTTACTGGCTTCGTTCTTCAGGCTCATTGCTACCCAGGTTTGAAGCGTAAGATTTCCCAGAGGATCCCCAGCAGGGTCTTTTCATAGAAAGAAGACACTTCTATCCAAGGTCTCTGCAAGATCTCGGCAGATGCCTGCATCATATTAAATGAAGGGCCATCCCAAATCTAATAGTCCAAAGAGCCAGGTGCAGTGGCTCACACCTGTAATCCCAGCACTTTGGGAGGCCAAGGTGGGACAATTGCCTGAGGCCAGGAGTTCAAGACCAGCCTGGGCAACAAAGCCAGACGCTGTCTCTAAAAAAAATACAAAAACTAGCCAGGTATGGTGGTGTGTACCAGTAACCTCAGCTATAGGACGGAGACTGAGATGGGAGGATCGCTTGAACCTGGGAGTTTGAAGCTGCAGTGAGCTGTGACGGTGCCACCGCACTCAGCCTGGGCAACAAAGTGAGAGATCCTGTCTCAAAAAAAACAAAAAAAAAAAAAATATATATATATATATATATATATATATATATGTATGTATATATATTATAGTAGCAATAGTAACAAGAGTCTCTGTTTAATGACCACCTATGACTTACCAGGTACTTCACTGTGTATGAACTCTCTCATTTAATCCTGTGAGGGAGATACTATTCCAGTCCCCATTTACAGATGGAGAAGCTGAGGTTTGGAATTCACTAGTAAGTGGATGACTATATCAAGTTCCCTTGAAGCGGGTACTTAGGTGGGTGTTCAGACGCACCCGCTTTATCCGGGCACGGCTCTCGGGAGAAACAGCACGAGGTCAGCAGGGTGGGGCAGGGGAATGGATAGAGCAGGGATGCAATTTCAGCTGGAATGTGTGTGACACCAGAGTTGTCCTCCAACGTGTGTGACAAGGATGCTGGCCTTTTGTACTTCTATGGTCAGTCACTGCGGATGGGAGGCAGAGATGCAGTAGCTCCCTGGTGAGACAGCTTTTGATCACCAAGGGCAATTCTACTAAGAAGAGGGGCAGCTGGGAGGCATTGGTAACCAACATCCATAGCAGCTGGAGGGCGGGTACACCAGAAAGAAAATGGGATCTTGGCCAGACACCAATAATATCCAGCACCTTAACCACTACACCACACTGCGTCTGTTAGCACCCACATTACATTTTTAAGCCCCTGGAGTGGCATGGCCCCTCAAGCTTTCCTGACAGTTTCCCTTTCTTACTGTGGTCTCCACCCATCAAGAGCCATGGGAAGTTTCTCCAATCAAGAAGCAAAGCTCCAATCTATATGTTTGAACCTTCATTTTGACCATAGACTTTCCTAATAGATAGCACAGTGGTTACAGACATAGGATGTTGACATCGTTCAGACCTGCATTAATAGCCTCAAAAAAAAAAAAATGGTAGTGGAGCCAGGCATGGTGAAGTGTGCCTGTAGTCACACCTACTCAGGAGGCTGAGGCAGGAGGCTCGCATGTGCCCAGGAGGTCGAGGCTGCAGTGAGACGTGATCATCCCACTGTATTCCAACCTGGGTGATAGAGCAAGCCCATCTCAAAAAAAAAAAAAGCCAATGATGGGCAAAGAAATACTAACTAAGGCTCTTGCTCTGTCGGCAGGCTGGAGTGCAGTGGTGCAATCACAGCTCAGTACAGCCTCAGCCTCCCCAGGCTCAAGCAATCCTACCATCTCAGCCTCCCAAATAGCTGGGACTCCAGGCACACAGCACCATGCCCAGTTAATTTTTTTTGTATTTTGTAGAGATAGGGTTTCGCCATGTTGCTCAGGCTGGTCTCAAACTCCCGGGCTCAAGTGATCCAACCGCCTCAGCCTCCCAAAGTGCTGGGATTACAGGTGTGAGCCACCACTCCTGGCCAGCTATTATTATTATGAACATTCTTTGAGTCTTACAATAGTGGAACTTTTAGTGTAGGACGGGAATTTCAGTATTAACCCCTTCCTCTCCCAAAAGGATTTGAAGCCCAGAGTCATTCAACCACCATGAATGAACCATTTGTTAGATGAGAGGCTACTGGAGGCTGAGCTTGGTAGGATGAGAGCTTGCATGGGGTGCCTGATTGATGACAATACCCCCAGATTCAGGTCTTCAGATGCCCACTTGGGTGTGTCTTCTGTTCCACTGTGTCCCTTCGGGGACTGTTCCCTGCCTTCTTTTTTTTTTTTTTTTTTTTTTTTTTTTTTTTTTTTTTTTTTTTTTTGAGACAGAGTCTTGCACTGTCACCCGGGCTGGAGTGCAGTGGCACCATCTTGGCTGAGTGCAAGCTCCGCCTCCCGGGTTCACGCCATTCTCCTGCCTCGGCCTCCCAAGTAGCCGGGACTACAGGCGCCCGCCACCACGCCTGACTAATTTTTTTGTATTTTTAGTAGAGATGGGATTTCACTGTATTAGCCAGGATGGTCTCGATCTCCTGACCTCATGGTCCACCCGCCTCAGCCTCCCAAAGTGCTGGGATTGCAGGCATGAGCCACCACCCCTGGCCCCCTGCCTTCTTATTCACCACCATCTTTCTGAATTGGGTTGCTCAGAACAGAGAAAGCAACATCAGCACATGGGCGAACATGGGGCCTCGCATCAGATGGACCTGGGTTCAAATCCTAGTTCTGCTTTTTTTTTTTTTTTTTTTTTTTGAGACAGAGTCTCGCTCTGTTGCCCAGGCTGGAGTGCAGTGGCGCGATCTCCACTCACTGCAAGCTCCACCTCCCAGGTTCATGCCATTCTCCTGCCTCAGCCTCCCGTGTAGCTGGGACTACAGGCGCCCACCACCACGCCCGGCTAATTTTTGTATTTTTTTAGTAGAGACAGGGTTTCACCATGTTAGCCAGGATGGTCTCGATCTCCTGACCCTGTGATCCACCTGCCTTGGCCTCCCAAAGTGCTGGGATGACAGGCGTGAGCCACCGCACCCGGCCTTTTTTGTTTGTTTGTTTTTTGTTTTTGAGACAGAGTCTCACTCTGTGACTCAGGCTGGAGTGCAGTGGCACGATCTTGGCTACTTCTACCTCTGCCTCCCAAGTTCAAGCGATTCTCCTGCCTTAGCCTCCCAAGTAGCTGGGATTACAGGCGCTGGCCACCGTGCCCAGATACTTTTTTGTATTTTTAGTAGAGATGGGGTTTCACCATGTTAGCCAGGCTGGTCTTGAACTCCTGAACTCAGGTGATCTGCTGGCCTTGGCTTCCCAAAGTACTGGGATTACAGGCGTGAGTCGCCGCACCCTGCCTAGTTCTGCCATTTCTCATGCATTCTCTTGGGTGAATCATAGCATCTCTGTCGGCCTTGCTTCCCACTTCTGTAAAATGGGAGCGACTTTACATATATGGCCACCTCAGGGGTTTGTCGCTAGAAGCCAGTGAAATAGTGTTGAGTCTGGTTCCTTGGGGTTGAAATTGAGACCGCCAACCGCTTTCCCTATCCAGAGCAGCAACCAGCCTATATGGGCGCCCTTTTATGAATTAGGAGAGCAGCAACCAGCCTATATGGGCGCCCTTTTATGAATTAGGAAAAGACGCCCCCTGTTGGCAGCAAAAAAAAATAAGAAGAAGAAGAAAATGGCTCCCTCTTCTGGGTGCAAGTTGCCCAACACTCAGGAATACGGCTCCGAAAGTAATGGATTCCCACCCCTTTCTTGCCCAAAAGATCATCAAATGGAACAGCATGTGAATTACTTTTATTAAATACTTTAAAGTTGGCTGGGCTCGGTGGCTCGTGCCTGTAATCCCAGAACTTTGGGAGGCAGAGGCGGGAATATCGCTTGAGGTCAGGAGTTCGAGACCTGCCTGAATAACATAGTGAGACCCTGTCTCTATAAAATACATACATATGTTTCTTTGAGACAGCGTCTTGCTCTGCTGCGCAGGCTGGAGTGCAGTGGCACAGTCATAGCTCCCTGCAGCCTTAACCTCCCGGGCTCAAGTGATCCTCCTGCCTCAGTCCCCAGAGTAGCTAGGACTACAGGCATGCACCATCATGCCTGGCTAATTAAAATACATGAATAAATACTTTAAAGTTAAAAGTGCTTTTTAAAAAATAATAAGGCCGGGCGCGGTGGCTCACGCCTGTAATCCCAGCACTTTGGGAGACCGAGGCAGGCGGATCACGAGGTCAGGAGATCGAGACTATCCTGGCTAACACGGTGAAACCCTGTCTCCACTAAAAATATGAAAAATTAGCTGGGCATGGTGGCAGGCGCCTGTAGTCCCAGTTACTTGGGAGGCTGAGGCAGGAGAATGGCGTGAACCTGGGAGGCGGAGCTTGCAGTGAGCCAAGATGGCACCACTGCACTCCAGCCTGAGTGACAGAACGAGACTCCATCTCAAAAAAAATAAAAATATAAAAAGTGAAAAATAATAATAATAGGGGCCAGGTATGGTGGCTCACCCCTATAATCCTAGCACTTTAGGAGGCGGAGGGGTTTGAGCGCTTGGAGGCCAGGGGTTTCAGGCCAGCCTGGGCAACATAGCAAGACCCTATCTCTACAAACAAGTTGTAAAACTTAGCCAGGCATGGTGGTGCACACCTGTAGTCCTAGCTATTCCGGGGACTGAGGCAGGAGGATCGCCTGAGCCCAGGAAGTTAAGGCTGCAGGGAGCTATGATTGGGCCACTGCACTCCAGCCCGGGCAGCAGAGCAAGACCCTGTCTCAAAGAAAGAAAAAAAAAACCTAGGAAGGGTTGTTCCTATGATAAGGACCAGCCTCCATGCGGTGCTTCCTTTACCATTGCCCAATCCCCAGGCTCCCGTGTGCTTGAGGTTCCCTTGGGAACACACCTGCTTTGTTTGGGAGAGACCTTGGCGTCTTGGTGGCAGGGTTTGGGGGTGCTTGCTCGTGGGCTTATGGGGCCTCTCTCTGTGTCCCCCCAGGTTTACAAGTCGTCCTGAAGTCGATCATGAAGGCGATGATCCCTTTGCTGCAGATCGGCCTCCTCCTATTTTTTGCAATCCTTATTTTTGCAATCATAGGGTTAGAATTTTATATGGGAAAATTTCATACCACCTGCTTTGAAGAGGGGACAGGTAGGTCCGCGGAGCATGATGTGTCTTTCCAGTTTTCTCCTTCAGGGACAAGCTCTTGGGAGGGTTGGGCAGGGGTGTGCTTCTTTCTCCTGGCAGCTGGGAGGATCGTCTCCTTCAGAGAGGGCTGCAGGAGAGGCAGCAGGTTCAATAGCCTCTGAGATCTTCGCTGTTGAAAGGGTTGGGGTTCCATAGAAGGTGACCCAGCAGAGAAAGAGTTTATCTGGGAATGATCCCAGGAAGCACCATCAGGAGAAAGAGGAAGTGAGACAGAGAAAGGAAGGGATCTGTGAAAGAGTGTGCTAGCAAGTGGGTTATCAGTTACAACTGGGACTGGATCCCCCAGGCACCTCCGGGAGACAGTAAAGAACACACAACTCAACTGGGTGCGGTGGCTCACGCCTGTAATCCCAGCACTTCGGGAGGCCGAGGTGGGCAGATCATCTGAGGTCAGGAGTCGGAGAGCATCCTGGCCAACATGGTGAAACCCCATCTCTACTAAAAATACAAAAATTAGCTGGGTGTGGTGGCGGGCACCTGTAGTCCCAGTCACTCGGGAGGCTGAGGCAGGAGAATCGCTTGAACCCAGGAGGCAGAGGTTGCAGTGAGTCGAGATTGCACTACTGCACTCTAGCCTGGCGAAAGAGCAAGACTCCATCATAAATAAAGAAATAAATAAGTAAAGAACACACACCTCAGAGCCGTCCCAGCCAAGGGGCAAGGGAGCTGGGGTATTTATACACTGGCTTCTTTCTGACATTGATGAGGACTGCTCCTAGAGTGGGAATTAATGCCTGGCACATCTGACTAAGTGGAACAGGTATTCTGGGTGCTTTCAGACCTCAGCCAGTCCTGACTTCTAAAGCAAGCAAGAAGTGGGGAGAGTTGGGCCAGAAAAGGGTTATTGCCTAAATGCATTGTGAGTGGTACCTTACAGAAGGTGAGAGTACTAGATGAGTCCTCCTGGTCTCCCCCAACCCCCAGGATGTATCAGAGATATCCCAGTTGGGAGTCCTGGCACCAACCAGTCAGAACCTAGCACTCAGCAGCGTCCTGCCCCTCCCTGACTATGCCCACATTAACCCTTCAGTGGCTGGGTCCGGGGGTGGGGTGAGCAGGGGAAAAGCCAGGCAGCCCAGAGACACACTCCCAGGGCTCAGCTCTGAACCAGCAGTGTGGAAGCAGTGTGTCCGCCACGATCCACACTCAGGAACCAAATAGCCCTTGGATATGTTTTCAGTTAAATCTTTGCCTGTCCAAACTCTAGCTGCTTGCACTGTAAAGCTCCAGAATGAAATGGAACCAAGTAGGAAGGGATGCCTTCAGTATTTCAATATTTAGACCACTGGCCGTCTGGGTGCAGACAGACTGAATGGCAAGGCTGGTTCTGATGATTTGGGTCAAGGGAGCTGAGAATGGAAGGAGTGGATAGAATGAATTAAGAAGCCCCAAGGGGAACCCAGGTGGGCACAGAAAGAGGTTTCAGGCCCCTTATTTGGGAAAGGCAGCCACAGAAGATTCTGTCTGGGAGTCGATTTCCACCCACCTTCTCCATCCAGTGACCCCCAAGTGGATTCGCAGAGGCAGCCCCTGAGCCCTCCTTCCCCACTCCTCCCCGGCGGGGGGAAAACCCACTGGGGAAGGTTTATTTGCAGTGGTTGGAGGTTTTGGTTTTTTGTGGGGTTTTATTTTTTGGGGTTTTTTTTTTCCTCTTTTTCTCTTGCTCCTCCTGTCTCCTTCTCTCCTGGGCTTGTGAAGTTTGCTCAATATGGAATGTCCTAATTATTTCTTTCCCCGATGAAGAAGGTGTTAATTGAGGCAGAGCTATTTCTGCTCCTGGCCTCGTCACCCAGGCGGAAATGCAAGAGAGAAAGAGAGAGAGAGAGACACACACACAGAGAGAGAGAGAGAGAGAATGTGAATACGGGGTAGGGCCTCTTGGAAAAGTCAGCCTTGAGCAGAGAAACCAGGACTCCTGGATCCTAGGTTTCCGTGAGCTTTTATTTTATTTTTTTCTACCCTAGACTAGTTAAAGGAGAAGAGGCCACGGGGTTGACTTGGGTCCGAGTGGGGTTTTGAGGGGACAGATGTGGGTGGTGCCACCAGAGGGGAGGAAGCCTCGATTTAGGAGAAAGACTGAAAAGCTAGCTCACGATTAAAAATATAAGACGTGTGAGTAAGAGACAGATATATACAGACACCCAGGCAGTGGGTTAATTTTAAAATGTATTTATAACCGAATTCCTCAGACACTGTGGACGGTTGTTTTTCTAGAAGCAACGCTCAGAGTGTTTCATGTCGGTGGTTGGGGGGTTGAGGGGGATCGCAAAGCTGCTAAAGATAGACCCGTTTTCAGTAGCATTCCTCAGTGTCGGGAGCCCAGTTCCTGTGCGCCCAGCACCGTGCCAATCGCTTAGAAGGAAGCAAAGATAAAGTGGAAGTCTTCCTGCTTTCTAAGAGCTTCCAAAATAGTTAGAAGAAACAAGACCCCTCATTTGCAGCCATTTTTAACAGTGCAGGCTAATGTGTGATTATACCCACGCCCCCCTAAATATGAAAATTCAGTAGCTATTGTATGCCTGAAAGGGGCCAGGTGCAGTGACTCACACCTGTAATCCCAGCACTTTGAGAGGCTGAGGTGGGAGTATCCCTTGAGGCCGTTAGTTTGAGACCAGCCTAGGGAACATAGCAAGACCCTGTCTCTACTAAAATAAAAATCAAAAATCGGCCGGGTGCTGTGGCTCACGCCTGTAATCCCAACACTTTGGGAGGCCAAGGCAGGTGGATCACAAGGCCAGGAGTTCAAGACCAGCCTGGCGAACATAGTGAAACCCCGTCTCTACTAAAAATACAAAAATAATTAGCCAGGCATGGTGGCATGTGCCTATAGTCCCAGATACTTGGGAGACTGAGGCAGGAGAATCACTGGAACCTGGGAGGTGGAGGTTACAGTGAGCTGAGATCACGCCACTGCACTCTAGCTTGGGCAACAGAGTGAGACTTCATCTCAAAAAAAAAAAAAAAAATTTAAAAATTAGCCATGCATGGTGGTACATGCCTATAGTCCCAGCTACTCAGGAGGCTGAGGAAGAAGGATCACTTGAGCCCAGGAATTGGAGGCTGTGAGGCTGCAGTAAGCTATGATGGTGCCTGCACTCCAGCCTGGGTGACAAGTGAGACCCTGTCTCAAAAAAAAAAAAAAAAAAAAAGAGAGAGAGAGAGAAAGAGAGAGGAAGGAAGGAGGGAAGAGATGGAGGGAGGGAGGGAGGGGCTGGGGCCGTGTTAACTGGGCTACACGAAGAGGCTACATGGAGGGTGGGAATTGAGCCAGACTTGGACATGGGGTGGAGACAGAGAAGATTCCAGGCACAGGTGCCATCCCAAACGATAGTTCTCATTTATTATAGGAGCCCATGGATTTATTTTATTCTCTGCCCTGAGCCTTATGTTTCAAAGATTTTTGCCTTCCAACCTGTATTTATCGAATAATAGTTCATGTACTGAGTCCAGCCTAAGTGAGGAAGGCGTTTCCAACAACTTAAGTCCGTGGTGAGGCTAGACTTGGAGTTTCTATTTAGCCACAGCTTGAAACGCCAACAAGATTCATTCATTCAGCATCGGTTTATTTCCCTCTGCTGTGTACTCAGTCAAGGGAGCAGAGAATTGGTGCTGCAAAGTCTATAGCACATACATTGAGAGAGATTTTTGTTGAGTAGGAAGCTTGAGTTTACACACACTCAGCTGTTTGTTTTCTTGTCCGACAATGCCACGGCCGTCTTTGAAAACCTTCAAGAGCATCACTCACAGAATAAGGTCCTCTGAGACCCGCTGCGCTGGTAAAATGAGGACACTCCCAGGATGTGAGTTTTCCTGCCTCCCTTACCTCATCAATACCTTAGGATTTGGACTGACCTTTAGCGTTCAGCCCGACTGCCACCTCCCCAGGAAGCTGTCTTTGGTTTCCAGCAAAAGGGGTGTCTATTGGCACGTTTCTCTCTCCTTGTGGCATTTTCACAGCCTGCCTCCTGCTATTTGGGGAGAAAGCTCAGCTCCTGTTCCTTACCCTTAGGCAAGGGTAGGAACTGTGTGTACTGGTGTCCCTCACCCCCAGAACAGCTCCCTGAGCCCAGTACATCCCAAGAAGAAAAAAATCAGCAAGGCTTATAGGAGAATAACACAACACGCTTGACAAATTTGTCCTAATGCATGTCGGAAGAAGGCTGCACTTACCAGCTGCACTATGCACACGGCACATTTACAAAAACTGACTGTATTACGGACCATAACATTTGTCTCAACGGAGGTCAAAAAGCTGAAAAAACACAAAACATATTTTCTGACCATAATGCAATGAAGCTGGAAATCAGTAACAAAAAGAGAACTCTAAAAGTGTTTGCAGATTAAGAGACACGCCTCTCATTTACAGATGAAATGATATGATGTCTGAGCTTTGCTTTAAAAATATTCTAGGCTGAGCGCAGTGCCTCATGCCTGTAATCCCAGCACTTTGGGAGGCCGAGGCGGGCGGATCACTTGAGGTCAGGAGTTTGAGACCAGCCTGGCCAACATGGTGAAATCCCATCTCTTCTAAAAATACAAAAATTAGCCAGTTGTGGTGGGGGGCACCTGTAATCCCAGCTTCTTGGGAGGCTGAGGCAGGAGAATCCCTTGAACCCAGAAGTCGGAGATTGCAGTGAGCCAAGATTGCGCCATTGCACTCCAGCCTGGATGACAGAATGAGACTCCGTTTTAAAAAAAAAAAAGTTCTAGTGGCAAGACAAAGTGTTTGGAGGGGATATAGATGAAAAAAGACTGGCCAGAAGTAAGTAGGTAAGTGTCTAAATTGGTGATAGGTAGATGGTGAATCATTATACTGTTCTATACTATTCTCTCTCTCTCTCTCTTTCCCTCCCCCCTGCCTCTCCTTCTCTCTCTCCCTCCCTCTCCTGCTCTGTCTTCATATATATATATATATATATATATGGTATATATATCTAATAAGTTTTTTTAAAAAACAAATGCATCTAAATTACCTGTAGGTCAAAAAAGAAATACGAATGGAAATTGGAAAATATTTTACTTGAACAATAATGATAATGCATGACAAATTTTTGAGATGCAGGTAAAGCCACACTTAAAGGCAATTTATAGCCTTAAAGGCAGTTAATTCATCCATCTCAAAAGTTTAGGAAAAGAATAGCAAAACAAAACAAAACAAAAAAAGTCATGGAAAACAGAAAGAGAAGAGTAGTAAAACTCAGACAAGAAATTAATCAATAGAAAACAATTAATAGACCCACAAAGCCAAACACTGATTTCTTTGAAGACTGATCACGTTTGTCCCAATAGTTATTTGTTCCAGCAACATTGTGGAGTCACTTGGGTCCCTATTTCTCAGAGCTGATTTTCCTGCTCCTTCCCCTGACTTTTCTCCCCTTCCCTTTTGTAGATGACATTCAGGGTGAGTCTCCGGCTCCATGTGGGACAGAAGAGCCCGCCCGCACCTGCCCCAATGGGACCAAATGTCAGCCCTACTGGGAAGGGCCCAACAACGGGATCACTCAGTTCGACAACATCCTGTTTGCAGTGCTGACTGTTTTCCAGTGCATAACCATGGAAGGGTGGACTGATCTCCTCTACAATGTAAGTGATGCTGGGACGGTGTGTGTGGACAACCAGAGTCTCAGGGAGGTGACCTCCTGGGACCAGTGAGACTCCAAGGCTGCAATGGAGGGACCTTGAGCTGGGGGAGGCAGCCCAACGATAACACAGCCCCCGTGAAGCTGGCCTGAGGCTCAGGCTTTGGAAGATTACAGGGACTCACGAGCAGAACTCTAACTATAGGGCGTAGAAGTCTGGAGGGCCCCCAGATGCAACATCATTTTTCATTGTGCAAGTGTTTAGGTCAAATTTTAGATTTTTGAATATGGAAAGGTTATGTGATCCAACATCAACACAGATAAAAGGTAGAGTAATATCTTTGGACATAGGCAAGGGGGCCCTGCACTGAGGTTCACCTGGCCCTCCTCCGGCCATACCAGTCCCCGTGGGATGAGAAGTTCCTGGAGCCAAGGGAATGTGTCTACCAAGAGCTTGTGCCTCACTTTCTAGACCATGTTTGGAGTTACCAGGATCCCAGAATTCCTGTTCATGCCCAGATTCCATGAACTTGCATGTGATTCTCATATGGATCTGTTAGTAACCCACCTGAGGGCCAAGGACATCCAAGGGGTGGCTGTTGGCACAAATGTGGCCAGCTTGGATGTACAAGCTGGAATGCCCACACGTGTGTGGAGCCCCTCTGGCAGGACATAGCCGTGACTAGGAAGAGAAAGGAACAGGACTGGCTCTCCCCACACCTTGACCCAGTGCAGATATCCGGATTCTAAATTCCACCGTGACCTTCCAAAGTGTAAAGGAAGGTATATTTGCAAAGTAGAAGCATAAAGCATGTTTTATTTAGTTACCTTTTAAATATTTCCCCGTAGTATATGGTCTTTTTTTTGTACTCTTGCCCTAGATCTTAAAAATGTTAGGGATGTTTCTGGAAAGATGTATCCCTGCATTCTATTTCCTCTTCCTCCAGTATGCAACCCCTTTAGTTCCTCAGAATATCCTTCCAGTGTTTATTTTTTTATTTTATTTTTTTTTTTTTGAGACGGAGTCTCGCTCTGTAGCCCAGGCTGGAGTGCAGTGGCCGGATCTCAGCTCACTGCAAGCTCCGCCTCCCGGGTTCACTCCATTCTCCGGCCTCAGCCTCCCGAGTAGCTGGGACTACAGGCGCCCGCCACCTCGCCCGGCTAGTTTTTTGTATTTCTTAATAGAGACGGGGTTTCACCGTGTTAGCCAGGATGGTCTCGATCTCCTGACCTCGTGATCCGCCCATCTCGGCCTCCCAAAGTGCTGGGATTACAGGCTTGAGCCACCGCGCCCGGCCACTTCCAGTGTTTATTTATGCACTTATAAACATAATCAAATCTATATCCTCCCCCCTCTTCCTTACCCCAAGGAATAGCATTCTATACATGCTGTTCAATTCTGTGATTTTTTTTTTCCTCATAACCACACGTTCTAGAGATCTTTCCATTGCAGGACATGGACGGTCTCTTCCTGGGTGCACACTAGTATGCCCCGCTAATTTTTGTAGAGACAGGGTTCTACCATGTTGCCCAGGCTAGTCTGGAACTCCTGGGCTCAAGCGATCCTCCCGCCTCAGCCTCCCTAAGTGCTGGGATTATAGGCGTGAGCCACCACGCCTGGCCTTCTTTATTCTTTTGCACAGCTGCATAGCGTTCTATTGTGTGGCTGCCCATAATTTATTTGTTTGCCACGAAGAGAAATGCTTGACTGGCTTCCTGTCCACTGACATCGAACATGATGCTGCTGTGCCAGGAGCAATGTTGCATGTGCCTCGTCATACTTTTGCAGATATCGCTAGAGGGTTGGAGGGTGTCCATTCCCAGAAGTGGGACTGCAGGATCAAAGACCAAATTCATTTATAATTTTAGTTTGGGGGAAGATTTTTGTTTTGTTTTTTTAGAGACAAGGTCTCCCTCTGTCACTCAGGCTGGAGCGCAGTGGTGCAATCATAGGTCACTGCAGCCTTGAACTCCTGGGCTCAGGTGATCCTCCCACCCCAGCCTCCTGGGTAGCTGGGACCACAGGCACACACCACCATGCCTAGCTAATTTAAAAAAAAAAAAAAATTTATAGAGATGGGGTCTCACTATGTTTCCCAGGCTGCTCTCAGACTCCTGGCCTCAAGCAATCCTCCTGCCTCGGCCTCCCAAAGTGCAAGGATTACAGGTGTGAGCCACCGCACCCAGCCTAAATGCATTTATAATTCTGATAGATATTTAGGTGTGCAAGTTTTAAACCCCACTCTGTCCTCACCACAGTTCACCTCCCCTCACCTGCGATGCAGGTAAGCAGTCCCCAAGCAGGTCACGTGTCAGCAGCTGGAGTGGGGCAGAGCCAAGGATTCAGGATCAAACACAAGGATGCCACAAGTGTCGTGACCCCGTAGAGCACCCTGGGGCTTCTCCACACACACACAGCTCTGTTGACCTGTGGAGATCTTATCTTCACCAGCTGTAAGGGCCAAAATTACCATTTAAGGTTAGGCCAGGGGTTGGCCTTCCTAGGGAGTAATACCTGGCTTCCTCCTGTACATAGAGAAGCTGAACTTTTCTCTTGGCTCTAGTGTATGTTCCTTAACAACCCATTTATGCCTAGTGTTCCATTATTGGAATGCTAGTTTTGTGGGAGTTATTTACATCCTGCTGCTCAAGGTCATCGCTAAGATCTGATTTTTCACACACAAAAAAATTGCAACCTCCAGCATAAATGGGTTAAGGAATTTCCCCACTTGTGGGTGGAGGGAGATTTGCAAAAACTCATCCTTGTAATCCTGATCAACAAAGGCCCGTTTTAGTTGGGAGTAGGCAGCAAAAGGAGCCCCATGAACAGTTGCGCCTGTCACGCACTGCACAAGAATGTCATTCATATCATAGACAACGTACGATTTCTGCTGTTATCATGATAATTTATTGACAGAAAAGAGGATGTGGGGAAGGGACATGGTGTTCTCATTTGCATGAAAACCTCGTCTGAGTGTAGCATCTCTGGGAACAGGCGGCAGATCCGAGCTCAGGCCCTCTCTTGGCCCTCACCTGCGAACAGCTTGGACAAAGGGTCAGACCCAACTGGCCAGAACTCGCTGGGGAATTTTTATGGGTTCTAGGTTTTTACTTTGCAAGGCTGGTGTGAGAGGAGCTCCAGCAGGAAATGAACCCTCCTGAAGGCTAGGGAACTCAGGAAGAGAATGGGAGTGGGGATTGGGAGCTGAAAAAAATTGTGAGCATAAAAAAGGGATATGTCACAGGGTTGGATGACCAGAGAAAGCGTCTGGGGGTTCAGGTTAAGATGCTGGGGGTGTGCCCAGTGGTGGGACAGGAAGCGTGAATTTCCAGAGGGCTCAGTTATCAGTATCGTTGTCCAAAGGGTGTTTGCCCTGGAAGCCTCTAAGCTTAGAGCTAAGCCACCTCTGGGGACACAAACTGAGTGGTTAAGAGCAGAGACTCAGGTGTCAGCCTGCCTGGGTTCCTCCCGATTCTTCCACTTCCTTGCTGTGCAGCCTTCGACAAGGTGCTTGGCCTCTCTGTGCCCCTATTTCCACATGTGCAAAACGAAGAGAAGCATAGTCCCACCTCACAAGGCATGAGGATTGAGTAAGGTGGATTCGCATGAAGTATTTAGAACTGATCCTGGCCCAGGGTGACCTCCGTGTAAATCAAATTCCCCACCCTGAATGGTGTTCCTTTTAGAAACGTGCATGAATTTTTCATCATAACAGCTCCAGCAGCGCCTGAGGAAGTGGAGTGAGGTGTGAGAGGTCTTACTTTATTCCCCTCCCTGGCCCTGCTATTAACCACTAACTCAGAGTAGCTTTCTAGCACTTTCCACGCATTTACATCCCACCCTCGTCCTTTGGTTAGCAGCCCATGCAATGATTTGGCCCTAATGTGAACCTAGAACACAGCTTCTCGCCCAGGGATGATTTCTGCCCCCAGGGAACACTTGGCAGTGTCTGCAGACATTTTTGATTGCCACAACTGGATGGGAAGGAGGATGCTATTGGTATCAAGTGGGTGAAGGTCATGGATGCTACTCAACATTCTGCAATGCACAGCATCCCCCACCTCTGCCCCACATAGAGAATGATCCAAGCCCAAATGTCAGTAAGGTTTCTGTCAGGAAACCCTTGGCCAGAAGACTGAGGTTCTTTGAGGGCAGGGATGCCTTATACTGCAATCACCTGTCACTCTCTGCCTCTCTCTGGGGCGCTGTGATCCCCTGGCCTGCATGGACAACCCCTAGGAGCAGCCTCCAGCCAGTGCCTGGAGAAGTCAGTGGATAAATACCCCAGCTCCCTCCCCATCAGGCGTTTTGCTCTGCCCTGCATCTTCCCAGTGGGATCAGGCTCTGGTTTCCTGCAGGGTTAACCTGGTCACTTACACACCCTTCACTTACCACCTTCCATTCCCTGCCTGGTATTTCCTGGGATGAACTTTTAGATTTATTTCCTGGGGCTGCTATAATGAAGCACCACAGACTGGGTAGCTTAAAACAACAGGAATTTATGGTCTGACAGTTCTGGAAGCCAGAAGTCCAACCTCAAGATGTTAGCAGAGCTGACAACACGCCCCTCAAAAGCCTCTGGGGGAGGATCGTTCTTTGCCTCTTCCTGGCTTTTGCTGATTTCCCACAATCTTTGGGATTCCTTGGCTTCTAGAGCCTTCATTCTCCATTCCAGTCTTCTGTCATCTAATAGCACCCTCCCAGGCCGGGCGCGGTGGCTTATGCCTGTAATCCCAGCACTTTGGGAGGCCAAGGTGGGGAGATCACTTGAGGTCAGGAGTTTGAGACCAGCCTGGCCACCATGGTGAAACCCGGTCTCTACTAAATATACAAAAATTAGCCAGGCGTGATGGGCGGGTGCTTGTAATCCCAGCCACTTGGGAGGCTGAGGCAGGAGAAGCACTTGAACCCGGGAGGTGGAGGTTGCAGTGAGCCGAGATCATGCCACTGCACTCCAGCCTGGGTGACAGAATGAAATTCCTTCTCAAAAAAAAAAAATTGGCATCCTCCCTTGGTGTGTCTGTGTCTCTTCTCCTCTTCTTAGAAGGACATCAGTTGTGGGCCGGGCGCGGTGGCTCAAGCCTGTAATCCCAGCACTTTGGGAGGCCGAGACGGGTGGATCACGAGGTCAGGAGATCGAGACCATCCTGGCTAACCCGGTGAAACCCCGTCTCTACTAAAAAATACAAAAAACTAGCCGGGCGCAGTGGCGAGCGCCTGTAGTCCCAGCTACTCGGGAGGCTGAGGCAGGAGAATGGCATAAACCCGGGAGGCGGAGCTTGCAGTGAGCTGAGATCTGGCCACTGCACTCCAGCCTGGGCGACAGAGCGAGACTCCGCCTCAAAAAAAAAAAAAAAAAAAGAAGGACATCAGTTGTATTGGATCAGAACCTACCCTACTCCAGTCCAACCTAATTTTAACTAATGACATCTGCAATTACCCTATTTCCAAATAAGATCACATTCTGAGGTGCCAGGGGGTTAGGACGGAAGCATTTTTGTGTGTGTAGCAGGAGGACACAATTCCATTTATAACACCTCCTAAATAAACGAATTGCCTGTGGATTCTTGTCTGGGGCTTCCCAAAGTGAGATAACCTTTCTCTCCACCCCTAAAACAACCAATAGCGCCTGTCAATGCCAGGGCGCAGGGGCTAAGGTGCCCATCTTTGAGTTTCTGCTGAGGAGGACACAGCTGCTGCGTTGGGGCACTCGGGTTCTGCCGTCGTGCCCAGCCGTCTCCCTTGGGCTAGCGCTGCCCTGGTATGTCCTAGAATGCACCTCGCTCTGTTTGGCCATAGGCAAGCAGAGTGTCTGGAATCTTTGTCCTCCATGACTAGTGCTGGAGCCGAAGCCAGTGGGTGTGGCCTTGCCAGCCAACTCCTTTTACCCAGTTCTGAACAAGCTAGTAGTTGAGATCAACGGAGAGTCCAGAGACAGTCGCTCCAAGCGTCTTGGAATCCATAGACACAGATGTACCGCTGAGGCTGCCCACCTGGGTAGGCAGCCTTTTGTAAGATCCTAGCACCATACTTATTCTCTTAACATCCTTTCACTTATCCAGTAATTATTTATTGAGCACCTACTGTGTGCCGGGCAATGATCAGGTGATTGGAGACGCTGCAAGGTAGAAGACAGACTAAAATCTCCACCCTGGTAGGAGACAGACGCAAACGGTAAACATGATAAATAATAAACCACTCAGAAAACAGGAGACACTAAGGAAATGTGTGTGTACTATGGGAAGCCCAGTAGGAACGAAAGCTGTACAAGAGAACAAGTGACGGGTGGTTCCCTAAACTAGGTCAGGCAATCAGGGAGGGCTCCTCAGAGGAGGTGATGTCTGAGCAGAGAAGGAGGGAGCCAGGCAGATGTTTTGGAAAGAGCATCCCCAGCATGGAGGACAGTGGCAGCTCACCTACGGGACGTGTTTGATTCCCTTCCAGATTTTGTATTCGTTTCTTGTTTTTCTCCCTTGGCTTCCTGGTTTAAATGCCTTTTGAAGAAATCTAAGCTCAACTCATCAGCGATGCTGTCGAAGGTTTATATCAGGATATGCATCCCAGAGTTATTTACAAAATTAGAACAGAACTGGAAGCAATTGAAAGCCTGACAATAGATCGGTTAAATACCGTATGATCCTTCCGTATGATGGCATATTATGTCATCATTAAAAATCGTCTGCTGGGAGAATATTAAGGATACAGGGGAAAGGCTCACCATATAATGATGAGTGGGGGGTGCTGGGCACAGTGGTTCATGCCTGTAATCCCAGCAATTTGGGAGTCTGAGGAGGGTGGATCACTTGAACCCAAGAGTTTGAGGCCAGTCTGGGCAACATAGTGAAACCCAATTTCTACAAAAAAAAAAAAAAAAAAGCAAAAATTAGCCAGGCATAGTGGCATACATCTGTAGTCCCAGCTACTCAGGAGGCTGAGACAGGAGGATCACTTGAGCCCTGAAGTCAGAGGTGGCAGTAAGCTGTGATCATGCCACTGCACCCCAGCCTGGACAACAGAGTAAGACCCTGTCATAAAACAAACAAACAAACAAACAAAAAAAATGATGAGTGGGAGAAACGAGTTTTTTTTTTTTTTTTTTTTTTTTTTTTTTTTTTGAGACGGAGTCTCGCTGTGTCACCCAGGCTGGAGTGCAGTGGCGCGATCTCGGCTCACTGCAACCTCCGCCTCCCGGGTTTACACCATTCTCCTGCCTCAGCCTCCGAGTAGCTGGGACTACAGGCGCCCGCCACCACGCCCGGCTAGTTTTTTGTATTTTTAGTAGAGACGGGGTTTCACCATGTTAGTCAGGATGGTCTCGATCTCCTGACCTCGTGATCCACCCGCCTCGGCCTCCCAAAGTGCTGGGATTACAGGGTTGAGCCACCGCGCCCGGCCGAAACGAGTTTTTAAACAGGGATCAAGGAGGCCAGGCGTGGTGTCTCACACCTGTAATCCCAGCACTTTGGGAGGCCGTGGTGGGCAGATCACCTGAGGTCAGGAGTTTGAGACCAGCCTGGCTAACACAGCAAAACCCCAGCTCTACAAAAAATACAAAAATTAGCCGGGCGTGGTGGCGGGCGCCCGTAATCCCAGCTACCTGGGAGGCTGAGGCAGGAAAATCAATTGAGCCCAGGAGGTGGAGGTTGCAGTGAGCTGTGACCACGCCACTGCACTCCAGCCTGGGCAACAGAGCGAAAGCTGCACAAGAGAACAAGTGATGCGTGGTTCCCTAGTCTAGGTCAGGCAATCAGGGAGGACTCCTCAGAGGAGGCAATGTTTGAGCAGAGAAGGAGGGAGCCAGGCAGATGTTTTGGAAAGATCATTCCCAGCATGGAGAACAGTGGCAGCTCACCCGTACTAGAAAAGAAAAACTGATGAGAAGGGAAAATGAGTTTTTAAAAAGGAATCAAGATGAGGTAAACCTTATGATCTCAAATGTACAAATATGAAAACGTAAGTAAAGAAAAATTGGAAGACACTTTACCAGGTTGACCTTCGGGTGGTGGGATTTGGGAATCTTGATTTTCTCAATACTTCTTTGTATCTTCAAATTTCTCTATGATGATCACAGTTTCCTTTTTTTTTTTTTTTTTTTTTTTTGAGATGGAGTCTCACTCTTGCCCAGGCAGGAGTGCAGTGGCGTGATCTCGGCTCACTCGGCTAACCTCTCGGGTTCAAGTGATTCTCCTGCCTCATCCTCCCAAGTAGCTGGGACTACAGGCGTGCACCACCATGGCCAGCTAATTTTTTGTATTTTTAGTAAAAATGGGGTTTCGTCATGTTGGCCAGGCTGATCTCGAACTCATAAGCTCAAGTGATCCACCAACCTCAGCCTCCCAAGTTGGTGTGAGCCAATTAAACTTGTCTTGCTAAATGGTGAGGTGGGGGGAAAAAGGTCTGGGATCATTCCTAGACCAGGAAGAAAGGGAGGAGAATGAACCTTTCTTGGGCAAACAGTGTCCTGGGTATCCTTGTCTTATATAATCTGTCCAGAGAGTCCACACTAAAATAAATAATTGATTGATTGATTGATACATCAATACTAAGTGGCCAGGCTTGGTGGCTCATATCTGTAATCCCAACTACTTAGGAAGCCGAGGTGGGAGGATTGTTTGAACAAGGAGTTCCAGGAGACCAGCCTGGGAAACACAGCAAGACTCATCTTTAAAAAAAAAATTTTTTTTTTTTTTTTAAATTAGCTGGGTACGGTAGCTTACGCCTGTAATCCCAGCACTTTGGGAGGCCAAGGCAGGTGGATTACGAGGTCAGGAGTTCGGGACCAGCCTGGCCAACATGGTGAAACCCCACCTCTACTAAAAATACAAAACTTAGCCGAGCATGGTGGCACGTGCCTGTAGTACCAGCTACTCAGGAGGCTGAGGTAGAAGAATCATTTGAACCTGGGGGACAGAGGTTGTAGTGAGCTGAGATCAGGCCATTGCGCTCCAGCCTGGGCAACAAGAGCAAAACCACGTCTCAAAAAAAAATGTTTTTTAATTAACCAGGTGTGGTGGCACATGCCTATAGTCCCAGCTACTTGGGAGGCTGAGGCAGGAGGATTGCTTGAGCCCAGCAGTTCAAGGCTGCAGTGAGCTATGATCCCGCCACTGCACTCCAGCCTGGGCAACATCAAGACCCCATCTCTTAAGTAAACACATGAATAAATAAATGGTCATTTTTATTGTATTATTAAATACACAAGATAAATGAAAAACAGGCAAATCTTTCTTATAATAGAATTCCATTTAAAGTATGTAGACTTCACTCCCCACTGCCCCAGGAGGTGGAAACTAATCTCCCCTTCTTTGAGGGTAGGCTGGACTTAGTGACTCATTTCCAAACAATAGAGTAGGTAAAGGGGAAAATAGAAGTTTTATAGTAGAGGAACAGACAGATACCACTTTAACCAAATGATGAAGATTAGTATCTCCCAGGGATGTGGATATTATGTAACCCTTGATTTTATGCCTATGTAGTGTTTGTTCTTCCCAAAAACTCGTAATCCCTGTTTTTTGGGGTTTTGCTCTGTCTCCTAAGCTGGAGTATAATGATGCAATCATAGCTCACTGCAGCCTCAAACTCCTGGTCTCAAGCGATCCTCCCACCTCAACCTCCTGAGTAGCTAGGGCTACAGGCATACACCATCACGCCCAGCTAGTTGGATTTTTTTGGTAGAGAAATGGTCTCAGTATGTTGCCCAGGCTGGCCTCAAGCTTCTGGCCTCTAGTGTTCCTCCCACCCCAGCCTCCAGAGTCACTGGGATTACAGGCATGAGCCACTGAGACCAGCCCAGAATATTTTTTTTTAAGGATTTGTGATGTTGTTTAAGAGATGATTCTTTATAACACATCAACAAGTCCCAGTGATGGGTTGGATAAGTCTTGTGATTTCATGGGAGTATTAAGCTTAAAAGACTGCATGATATCTGTGAACTATATGTGATTTCTGTTGGTGATGGGGGTCACTGATTTTGCGGTTTGCCACCTCCGATCATCCTGGAAGAAAATGCTCCACTTCCAGTGAAAGTGAGAGGAAGTAAAGGGGTAATTATTTTCTATCTAAATTCAGGGACTCCTCAATTCTATACACAGACCCCTAAGCATTTCCTCCCCAAGCTGAGACTGAAGGAATCTTGCCAGTGGCTTCTGTAGTCACTGTGGCTGGAAAACCCCTCAGAAGAGGTGATAGTTTAGCAGGTAACTGGAGTTCTCACCGTCCGTGACTGGCTCAGCCCCCATCACACCCAGTTATCCAGCCCAAAATGTCAGTAGTACTGAGGTTGAGAGACTCTGCTCTAGGAGGCCAAGCCTCTTGGAGGAAGGAGGATTGGGGTACTGGCTGGGCATCGAGGTGAACCTACCCCCTAAGAGCTTTGGGACGGTGTGAGTTTCTGTCCATACCCAAGGACTACAAATGCAGGTTTACTGGAGATTCTGTGCTAAAAGTGAAGTCCAAGTCACTTCTAACTGCTACAAAACAAATCTCCATCAACACGGCCCATCTCTGCTCTTGACCTGGAGGCTCCAAAGTATCCACACGACTCCCATGCCCACTAGACGAGCCTCTTCCCTGGACCTTCCTGGGCCAGAGCAGGCTCTGGGTAGCCTTGTGGAATCAAGATGGGTGACTGGCCACTTCCTCTGTGCCACCCTGTTCTGGCTACTTCCCTAGGCATCAGCCTGGGATTCCTTGATGGTAAAAATATAAAACCCTCTGAGCTAGGGCCTTTAATATCCCCATTTTACAGATGAAGAAACTGAGTCCCAGAGCTGTGCACAGCGATTGAGAGTCGGAACTCAGCTCTGTCTCACTCAGTGTCAGCATCCTCAGGTTCTGCCATTTACAGCCTCCCACAGCAAACAGGATTGAGGGCTGCTTCTCTGAGCTCACGGGGATGGAATGGGGAACCCCATGAGTACTGCAACAAAACTGTGTGCTAGAGACAAGAGCTGGTGGCTCTGTGTTGCTCTAGCGACAGGTGGCCTCATTTCACAGGGACCCCCTCACCATATGTGCCCCATGTGGCTCAGAAAAGCCAGAAATCGTCTCCACCCTCACAGGGGAAGGTCCCCGACACCCTCTTTGCCAGCTGGGCCAAGGCAAATTGGGATCACTTCATGAGGGACAGGACCTGCCCTCTCTTGGTTGGCCCCAGGGAGGGGATGTGGAGGGGCTGGGGACCTGGCAGGACCAGGGTGTCTTGAGTTAATTTGGGGCTGCCTTTAGCTGAGGGCATCTGTGTGTCTGGCATCAGCTTTGCATTGTGTCTTGATCTGTAAAACAGTCCTGTGAAGAAAGATATTTTTAACCCCATCTTCCAGATGAGGAAACGGAGGCCCACAGGGGTAATGTGACCTGCCAAGGTCCCCTAGCCAAGAGTGACAAAGCCAGGGTTCACACACAGCTCTGGACACAATTCATTACCCTTCATCCGTCTCTCTCTAACTCTTTCTTTTTCCCTCTCTTTGTCTCTCTCTCTCTCTTTTTTTTTTTTTTTTTTTGAGAGAGTCTCACTCTGTCACCCAGGCTAGAGTGCAGTGGCGCAATCTCAACCCACTGCAACCTCCACCTCCTAGGTTCAAGCGATTCTTGTGCCTCAACCTCCCAAGTAGCTGGGATTACAGGCATGTGCCACCACACTCAGCTAGTTTTGGGGGGTTTTGTTTTGTTTTGTTTTGTGAGATGGAGTCTTGCTCTGTCACCAGGCTGAAGTGCAGTGGCGCGACTTCGGCTCACTGCAGCCTCTGCCTCCTGGGTTCAAGTGATTCCCCTGCCTCAGCCTCCTGAGTAGCTGGGACTACAGGTGCATGCCACCACGCCCAGCTAATTTTTTGTATTTTAGTAAAGACAGGGTTTCACCAGGTTGGCCAGGATGGTCTCAATCTCCTGAGCTCATGATTCACCCGCCTTGGCCTCCCAAAGTGCCAGGATTACAGGCGTGAGCCACAGTGCCGGCCAATTTTTTGCATTTTTAACAGAGACAGGGTTTCGCTATGTTGGCTGGGCTGATCTCAAGCTCCTGACCTCAAGTGATCTGCCTGCCTTGGCCTCCCAAAGTGCTGGGATTACAGGCGTGAGCCACCACGCGCAGCCTTTGTCTCTTTTATTCTTGTGCTCTCTCTCTCTCTCTCTCTCGCTCTCTCTCCCTCCCTTCTCTTTCTCCACCTCCTTCTCCTTCTCTCCCTTTTCCTCACCCTTCTTTGTGCTTTTCTCTGTGAGTGTCTCTTCTCTATTTCTCTGCCTTGGTGAATGTCAATTAGGAAAGCAGAAAAACCGTGTTTAATTTGTGATCATAACTGCATGTCCCTGGCCAGGCGTGGTGGCTCATGCCTGGAATCCCAGCACTTTGAGAGGCTGAGGCAGGAAGATTGCTTGAGACCAGGAGTTCAAAACCAGCCTGGTCAAAAAGCAAGACCCTGTCTTTAAAAAAGAAAAAATTAGTTAGCTGGGTATGGTGGTATGTACCTGTAGTCCCAGGTACTCGGGAGGCTGAGGCAGGAGGATTGCCTGAGCCCAAGGGTTTGAAGCTGCAGCGAGCTGTGATTGCACCAGTGTACTCCAGCCTGGGTGACAGAACTAGACCCTGTCTCAAAAAAAACTAATAATTGGGGGCCAGGCGCGGTGGCTCACACCTATAATCCCAGCACTTTGGGAGGCTGAGACGGGCGGATCACGAGGTCAGGAGATCGACACCACCCTGGCTAACACGGTGAAACCTCGTCTCTACTAAAAATACAAAAATTAGCCGGGCGCGGTGGCGGGCGCCTATAGTCCCAGCTACACGGGAGGCTGAGGCAGGAGAATGGCATGAACCCGGGAGGCAGAGCTTGCAGTGAGTGGAGATCGCACCACTGCACTCCAGCCTGGGAGACAGAGCGAGACTCCATCTCAAAAAAAAAAAAAAACTAATAATTAAAAATAAATAAATAAATGCATGTCCCTTGGCAAGTGGTTGCTAATGGTTGGAATCACCTTTGACCCAAGCCCTTTTTCTTTTTTTTTTTTTTTTTTTTTTTTTTTTTTTTTTTTTTTTTT